>NC_135580.1:37625621-37928651 GCF_965152235.1 Eretmochelys imbricata
TAAATATGGGGTGGGGGTTGGGGGGAGGGAGAGGAAAGCCTGACAGGCTTTTAACATAATTAACTAAACATTGCTGAAATGTCTGCAGATCTGTATAACTGCAACTCCAGCTTCATGAAGTTTTTGGCCTGGGAATTTCCTTTGGTTTTTAAAGTATATTTAAGGCTTGTTCAATGAAACCTGTCCTAGAAGACCTTGGAAGCCACACTGAGGGTACATCTTCACTACCCACCGGCTCAGTGGGTAGTGATCGATCTATCGGGGATCGATTTATCGCGTCTCGTCTAGACATGATAAATCGATCCCCAAATCGACGCCTGTACTCCACCTCAGCATGAGGAGTAAGCGGAGTCGATGGGGGAGCCGCTGCAGTCAACTCGCTGCCGTGAGGACGGCCAGGTAACTCGAACTAAGATACTTCGACTTCAGCTACGCGAATAGCATAGTGGAAGTTGCATATCTTAGTTCAAACCCCCCTCCCCCCCCAGTGTAGCTCAGGCCACAGACTATAGACAGTCTTCCGACTTGCTCAGGGACTGCAGCCAACCTTGCAAGGTGTGTAGGGATGGCTCTGATAAGTCAGCATTGGGCCATGTACACATTAAGTGGGCCAAGCAGAAAGTTATTCTCTCTATAAATTCTGCATTGCATGTAGCCATTAACAAGCTGTGTATAATATATGTAAACAGATTAATCAAAGCCAAAATGTTCAAACGTGGGTGCTCAAGTTAGACATCTATATATGTATTTAGGCATCTAAATGCTTACCATGCATTGCTCACATAGACTTCATACTGATTGGGGAATATCATGCATTAAATGCACACATTTTAAAAATCAGGATATGAATGTGTGGAAGAAAGCAGTTTGATTATGGTTGTCATGTTTTTTAACTAATTTTAGAATAATTTCTGTTCATTTAAGATTTAACTTGCTTTATACTACACACTGATATAAGTGCAGTGATAGGCCAAGGCAAAATTGGGAGCTCATTTAACATACAATCTGTTTTCTCTGTTTTTGAAATTATAGGGCTAAATCAATGTTATGCAAACACAGAACAGGGAAACTACTTATTCAGCAGATGAAATGTGATGGTATCTGATTGTGTTAGTTCATAGCAAACTCCAAGCATATATGCTAGTTATCCTTGTGTTTGCTCAATAAGTATGTTGTATCTTGTTGACGTAACATGCCATTAAATATAATTTATTCAAGGATTAAAATAATGGCAAAGTGGTCTATTTCACAGCGAAAATTTGTTTATAGTACTGTGCACTACTGTATTTGTATCAAAGCAGATGTAAGAACTGCAAGCCCCATTGCATTGTTTATCTGAGAGGATAATGGACATTTCTGGTAGTTATTTCAGGTGGTATAAAAATGGTGCTAGTTGGTACAGTGGGTTAACGAGCAAGGCTTACCTCATAGAGTCACCTGAGTTCAAATCTAAGGCCGTAATCCTACAAACACTTGAGATAGGTTTGTCTACAAGGGCTGAGGAGTCAACAGGAGTCTTGTAGGAGTAAGGTATGCAGGAAGCGTTATTAGTGGAGCGTTATTAGTCTTTCATCAGCATTCTAACACACACACACACACGAGGCACAGACACGCACAGGGAATACCGAAAAATAATAGGCCTTGCCATTTTTATTGTCAGTGGAGTTAGAGCACAGTAATTATTTCTAAACGTAGTGTTCTCATTTTACTGGGTATACAACTTCCCTGCTGATATTCTAGCCAGACTGGGGTTGTGGTCCCAAAACTTAATAATATGTCTGGCATACAGGTGCTAGCTGCTATGTGGTTTCTAGAAGAAATGTTTGAACAGTAAGGTGCAGCTATATACTTTTCATTAGATATTATTAACCTAATTCAGACTAATTAGGTTCTTTAAATTCCTAGAACATTCACAGATATTCATATCAATTAATCACCAGAAATAATAAATAAATAAATACAAA
Source organism: Eretmochelys imbricata (assembly GCF_965152235.1). NCBI lineage: Eukaryota > Metazoa > Chordata > Testudines > Cheloniidae > Eretmochelys > Eretmochelys imbricata. Next base: position 37,627,586 of record NC_135580.1, read on the forward strand.
GTAATTATATTAGGTAGCTCTCTTTCATCTATAACATGCTTTATAATAATAACACAAGTAAATCTAACCTCCAAAAAATCCAGAAGATTTGCTATAGTTTTTATTCTGAGAGTATTTAATCTCTATGGCTAGACTTCACAATTAATACATATTATTTCTTAGCAGATTATAGAACAGACTATCAGAGTTTCAAAATTAAAGTGTTAAATTATATGCAAAAATAAGGTTTCAAGTGTGAACAGGGAAAGTCAGGAAATGAAAAAGGGAAGGTTCCAATAGCAGCATTAATTTAGCAACTTTCATATTTGCAATTTCTTTCCAGGCTGCTAAATATATTACATTACATTTAACTTAGCTATATTGCACATCTTGTCATACAATGTTAGTACTTGGAACTTCAACTTCGGAATTTTCTGGCATTCTTGTAGTCAAAAATTTTCCCTTCTGAAATGGATACTCTTCTGATTTTCTACTGATTGTCTTTCAATGTGTCCTTCAGTGACATACATATCATTTTTTCCCATTTACAAATAAAATGATTTTTTCCCCTATCAATCAGTACTGCAAATCCAACCTGGAATCTCAAAAGTCAAGCCGGTTTTTTTCCTGACTTGTGCATTACCACTAGTAATAAAGATTCTGCAACTGTTGGTCATGAATAAGACAATAAAATCTTTTGTTCTTTATTGGTTTTAGGATGCTAAAGGCTACAAAATGGTAAGAATGTATTTTAGGTACTAATTCTGTTAGTCGTTTGTCACATGATTAAGATGTGAGAAGTCCTGTTTGTAGGATCAAGGCCTAAGGCCTGGTTTACACACACTTTCTGTACCACTATAATTATTTTGGTTATGTGTGTAGTTTTTTTTTTTTTTCTTCACCAAAATAGTTATACTGATGCAACCTCTAGTGTGGATGCAGTTATACCGGTATACTTTGTTCCTTTTTCCATATGAGAATGGCTGTACTGGAATAAAGGACTTTTATATTGATATAATTTCATCCACACTAGGGGCATTGTACCATTTTCACTATACCATAGTAACTATACAACTTTTTAAAATCTAGACACTCCTTTAGTCTGTAAAGTAAGCAGATATAACCCTGATTATACACAGGCACAGATCTGGTAAATGCCATTTTTACATATTCCTCTTTCTGACCATAACTGCACTGTAATATAAGTTAAAATTTCACACAGGTTTTTTTGCTTTTAATTTCCTCGTTTTTTTTTTTAAAGAAAAACAAACTCCAGATGTAGCACTATGGAGAAGTGTAATTTTATTCTGTGGAACTCCATAGGCTTCAAACTGCACCAATTTATAAGTAAGCAAAAAACAACCAACCAAACAGAAAACCCGATGTGTTGCTTAAATATTTTTGAAATGTCAGAGTGCCACAGGCAATAAAGAAACTACAAAATCTAGTGCAACAGGCAATAAAGAAATCTACAAAATCTTATAGAAATGTTGTACTTTTTGAGCTCATCAGCAAATTTGAAATCACCTATAATTTCTATATTTTTTTACAAATGTATCCAGACGTGTGACCTTAAACATTTCCCCCCCCTTTTTTTCCCAGTGGGAAAAATGTCTTTTTTCCCTTCTGTTGCTTAACTCAAAACAGGATGAACAGATTTTCAACAGTCACTCAAAAAAAAAAAAAATTAAAAAAATCACCTATGAGCTGAGACCAAGCGTGGAAAGTTTAAGCTGAAAAAGAGGCATTTTAAGAAAGCTATAAGAGTGAATGGAAACAAGAAGGTTAGAATGGAAGTTGAGTTGCAGCCCTGTGGAGCTATCATGCAACATTTTGCAAAGGGTGAATGGATTTATTAACTCAATCCCATGTTGTTTTTTAACACATTCAGCTGTATTAACTTATTTTCTGTTGTTGGGATGTTTGTGTTGATTTTATTTGTTTACTCTGGGTTTGTTTGAACTAATCACCACTTAAGTTAAAGTCTCTTTGCCTTGCCCTCCCTCCTCTTCATGAAGCATTTAGCCATGGTGACCATTCAGGCATAAAAACGTGCTTATCTGCAAATGAATGGCAGCTCTTTGCTTCATTAAAGCCTCTTTCTCTTTTGGCACTCGCATTGTGACCCTTTGATATTAATTCAAAGGGCAATTAAAGAATGCGGCCTATCTTTGAAGTAAAGCATTCAGGGCAAGGAATGGGATGAACCTGGGACTCTGATGGACTGTGGACATTCAACAGGCCTTTTCAAGGCAGTTTGAAGTGATTCAAAGAAAAATGGGCAGGAGAAGGTCAAAGAGAAAAAAGGGGCTAAAGAAACAGTCTGTATTTGTTCGGAGTATTAGCCAAGCAAACTGCAAATAGCAACAAAATGAAACAGTTAATAGAGCAGCCAGACAGAGGCATGTCAATCACTTAACTTGAACAGCATTAGACTAACCAAGGCTTCAGTCCACTGTGTTATCTAATTATCTTGGGAAAGCCAGTAGCTGGAAGTAATAGTATTGTATTTCTTTCTGCTTACTGCTCAGAAAAGGTGATAAATACTCACTGCTTCAGAATTATTCAACATATATACATAAAGGGTAGTTTAATGTACACATAAAGGGTAGTTTAAAGTCGTAAAGAAAAAAAAAAACTACAACAACCACTCCCTCCCCCCTCCAATAACCTGAGATTCCAAATATGAGCATTATCATGTTGAAAAATCTTGGCAACAGTTTCAGGATTGCCGGTGTTGCAACCCCCTAAAGACAAACACATTTACAAATCTAACGTTTCTTCCAAATGCAGTTTTCAACCACATATAATGTGAAGGTTCAGACTTTAACCCAGAATAAAAAGAGATAGAAAGCTGGGGACTGGCTCTCTGTCACTACTTAATACACTTAAATTGTAGTACAGATAAGCCGAGCCTCCTGCATTATTTTGCCACAACACGGTAAATTAAGGACAAGTTTCAGTCTTCTGACAATTTTCCTTGGTATTGTAGATTAAATTAGACCCCCTAGGGCCAAATTTTCCAGTGGCATCCATTTTCACATGCAAAAACAAACACACAATTTTATTTGCACAGGCAGATGTGCCCATTGTTTTATTAAGTTGTCATTATTATTAAAACAAAGGAACAATAATATGTTTCCAATGTGAGAAAACACCTGACCTATAGATGCTGCTTATGCAGAGTTTTGCATAATCCTGTGTAAATGCATAGACATGTCAGAAGACTCTTCAAACACATGGACATTTTAAACGTTATGGAGTGGGTTTCAGACTATTGTGTAATGTCTTAGTTAGGCATAATGGATTTTAGTTTAGATAGACCAGCAATTACTTCTGAATGGGTGAAATGTGCAAAAATAATTGAATTAGATTTTATGGGCCTGATTCTGGACACACCTATGCATAAGAATAACTTTCCTCTCATGAGGAGTTACCCACAATAATAAGCCCTATGCCCAGTTGAGAATGACACAGGATTGGGTCCTATGGTATTAGGGTTACTGGTGCTAAAAGGTAACATTTGTGATGAAAGATCTGTTAAGAGTTTATTGCACATGTGAAATGGACAATATATAAAAGAAAGTACTCCATTAACAGCTGGAAATTTGCATTTGGTGGAAAAAAGTAACTTTTGTGATGATAGGAGCACAAAAGCATCTAAAATCATTGAAATAGTAAATTAAAAAATCGCTCAAATGCTGAGACCATGCATGCTAAATTTTAACCAGGAGCAACTTTTTTCCTGGCTGAGTTAAATCCCCCCTTTCGCATCCTCTTTGAACTAGAGTTTTGTAACAAGTACAGTAACAGAGTCTGAGCTAGCACAATGGGGGTGCTAGCAGGCTCTGCCATAATACATAAGGATAAGAAATGTCAACTACCCTTTCAGAGCATTAGAATTTTTACAAAATATCCTGTATTTGTCAGACATGGCAGAATTTCAAAGCTCAGTACACGTCAATCTGCAAATGGCAGTACATATGCTATGCTTCACTGTCTAGGAATTCCAGTTGGACTAACGGTACAGAACCAATGAGCACTTTTTAAATTTTGTATGTATCCATCCAGATCACTCTGAGGGCTGGATCTAAAGATCGTTGAAGTTGATATCCATTGATTTCAGTAGGGTTTGGATCAGGCCCTTATAAAGGAACTTTAGTATTCATAAACTTGATAAAGATTTATAAGCCAGCAATTATAAAAACCCGCAAATCACCTTAAAACTGAAAAAGATATAGCTGTGCCAGCTAAAGATAGCGAGGATCCCCAGAGAGTGAGGAAATGTTGGTCATATCCTGTAGTCAATTAATTTTCATGCAACATTTGTATCATAGCACCAGATAGGCTCAATGTGCTGGGAAAGTACACAGTAAATAATTTGGGCACTTCCTGGCACGCTCTTGCATATGAAATCTTGCCACTTGCAATGTGCTAGCTAGTCTTGTCTCATTTTATCCCTGTTTTGTTTGCTCCATCTGCAAATCTCACCTGAAAACATGTGTTGTCTTTTTGGCCTATATTTCTCCAGCTTTGTTATTTTAATGTTGTAACTGTGACTGTTTCCCTACCAAGTGAGAAGATGTGAAAGGAGAATACACATCCTAAGGAGTGTAGGGGATTATTAATTACATTCACTGATAGTATATCAGTCTATTAAAATGTGCTCATCAATGCTCTGAGCACATGTAGAAACTTGATTAAGATAGCCCCAATAGAGTTGCTGCATTTCTGTTCTAATATCCAGTGCTATGCACAGAGCCAAAAATGCCTGGATTAGATTGGCTAACGTAATCCATGGGAATCCCTGTCCCTAACCCCAGCAGATCCTTGCTCAGCTACATGGTGAGGCTTTCCCTTAGGTCTTGTCTACATTTCTGTGTGTTGGTTTTTGCACCATTGTATCTGCCCCAGACATGCTGTGCTGGTATAAAATGTGATTGGCTCCAGGGCAGCCTGTCCTGGTTTTAAACTGGGGTATATGCGTCAGGTGTAAATTACATTTTATACCTGTGTAGTACATCTATGCCAGGGGTTGTACTGGTGCAGCTAGTGAGGGTAAAAACAAAGTGAAAACAAAGCTTTCATGCTTCTCTCAACAGCTTTCCTCACAAGCAATGGCAGTACAGATGGCTTGTGGCCAGGCTGTCCGGCTGCCAGTCCTTGCACTCTGTGACCCCACAACTGCACCACTGAGGGCCCAATCAAAATCCCACTGAAGTCAATGGAAAGAATCGTATTGATTTGAATGGACTCTGGAGCAGGGGTGGAATTTTTACATGGATTTTTTGTGGGATGGGCTGGATAGAGAAGTTTTTTCTCTGGCTCAGGTGAGAGACTGAGCTGAAATTTTGCAGTTGCGGGAGGGTGGGTTGGGAAGTGACATATCTGTTTCCTCTCTGCGCAGCTCCGCCATGGCTGTTTCTGCACACTTGCCCTTTGCCACCGTGTACAAGAACGGGAGCGCAAGGACTTATTGTTTCATTTTTTTTAAGTAGTTGAGGAAACAGTTTGTATGAAAAAAGAACAGGAGTACTTGTGGCACCTTAGAGACTAACAAATTTATATGAGCATAAGCTTTCGTGAGCTACAGCTCACTTCATGGGATGCATTCAAATAAATTTGTTAGTCTCTAAGGTGCCACAAGTCCTCCTTTTCTTTTTGCGGATACAGAGTAACACAGCTGCTACTCTGAAACCTGTCAGTTTGTATGAAAGACATCCTAAAAAAATAAAGGCATATTGCACAATAAAGTGACACCCGCATTATTCATTGGTGAAATGCGTGCAAAGCAGTACAGTATTTGAAAGTCCCATACAGCCATCTTGTGAAGGTGGGATACCTGAAATGAAGGTCTTTATTCGGGCCTTATTCAGTCCTATTCCCATTGATTTCAACGGGCATTTTATTTAAGTGAGTTTCTCAGGATTTGGTTCTAAGTGAGAAGTAAAGAAATGTATCCCAAATATAAAAATATGGCAACTGACAAGAAATTGTACTTAAGGGCTTAATTATCAGTCTGGGATTAGCAAGCTTCTCTCTTGCACTACCAGTGATTTGTGGCCATAATTTAGGCCATTTAGAGATCAAAGTACCTGGCCTGCGGATACAATCAGATGCGTAGATGTCTGAAAGGGCTAAACTGAAATGGGGCTGATCTGTGCCCACAAAATAGCAAGTTCAGAAGTAGAAAGGCCGTTATGGGAGCCTGAGAATGTGGCCTGCGATACATTTTTTTTTTTAACAACGATAGTTGTCATCTGTATTTCAGTAGCCCTTAGATGCCCCCGGTGGGATTGAGGCTCCCTTGTACTTGCTGCTGTCTGTACATCTAGGACACCTCAGCATGACGAGCTGGAGTGTGATTCCCCTGCTCACATGCAGATGCTAACTGCCATCAAGCTTGTGTAGTATAATAGTGCTGATGCCACAGCAGCTCGGGTCACGGCGGTGGAGGCACTGCACGCATTATCTGTGCCGTGTGCAAACCTGCCTGAGACCGGTGGGTACCGGTTCGGTGGGTACGTCTGCTGCCACTAGCTGTGATACAGTGGCTACACTGTTATATGTTCACGAGCTTGGAGAGAGCTAGTGTGAGCATGTGTATGCGAGAGTGTAATCACACCTCTCACTGGTTGTGTAGATGCAGCCATAGTAAGAGACAGTCCCTGCCCTGGAGAACTTGCAGGTTAGGTAGATGAGACAGACAAAGGTGGGGGAAGGAAGTAACATTATCACTCTTTTCATGATGGGGAGCCCAGACAAAAGAGATTAAATGACTTTCCTAAGGCCACACAGGGAGTCTATGAAGAACTTTGAACTGACCCCAGGTCTCCTGAGTTCCAATGAGTGTCTTAGCCAGGAGATCACCCACTATTTTACTTTGTCAGCAAGTGTGTGTGTGTATGTGGGGGGGTCTTTTAAGTAACAGTGGGCTTTAGAAGACAAGTTTGACGTTTTGAGAAAATTTTCCTTAACAGGTAAACCAGGAGTGACTCTAGCAGGGTCACGTACCTAACATCATCTCTTTTGGGGTTGAACTGGGCTTGACCAAAAAAAAAGACATGCTAGTAGCTCTGTATCTCCACAGACCATCATTTGCCATGTCCCAGTGCTCCCTCTTGGGGTTGGAATCCTTTGATTTGATGGCTCTCCTTACCAGCCACTGATTGCTATAATGCTATGCATACTCTGTGTATTTGATATACCATCTAAGCATTGGAAAGTGCTCCTTCTCTTTGTGCGACCTCTCAGTCCTGATGTAAAACAGACAGAAGCACAGCAATTCCTGCCACCATGTAATATGATTCCAGGAATTAGAAATTTCCATCTCAGAATGTACTAGGAAGTGGGGAACGTGCCCAGGAAAACAATGATGTTCTGTTGGGTGTACTGTATAAGCTGTCTCCTAATGTGTGCGTGTGTATATATATATATATATTTTTTTTTTTTTTCACTTAGAAGCCAATTTTAGAAGTACTTAATGAGCCTATTAAGATGTTTCCTTTTACAAGAAGTCAGTCTAGGAATCTTAAGTATCAACTGCCAATTGGCACCGAATGCCTGAGCCAGATTCTGCAGTGGGAGTTTTGTCATTGACTTTAGTGGCTGTAAGATCAGATCCTAAATGTAGCATCAAAATACCAAAATAAGCCTACCCAGTTGCAGAAACTTAAAGTATTAATGGCTCTTTTAAAAATAGAAATGTTATAGAAAGGGAACTCCTTAAAATATATTAATTATTATAGCTTTTATAAGGACTCTCTGCTTCTGGTAGCATCAAATCTCTTGAGTTACAACTACAGGGAATTTTGTATAACATAGTAAATAAGGCCTAGAGAGCAACTCCTAGATTTGTTTCTTGGGACAAATCTTGTCACCAGGAAAACAAAGAAATGAAACAAACTTCTCTCGTAACAAAATTCAAATCCAACCAAGTTAAAGATCTAGGAGAAATGCTTTAATAAAACCAGGATCAAAATTAATTACAATTAGAAAATAAGTATTTTCCATTTGAAAACAATTGACAAGGCTTAGGAATCAAGTCTGTGGTCAAAGGTTCTTGATGGCCAAGTCAAAGGGCACTAAGAGATGTATATTAATGCATGTCAGCTTCTAGATTCTAGGGTCAAGCAGTAGTTCATAAAAGAAACAAGGCATCTTAAGAAGAAGTGTTATTAGCAAACATCAGGTCAAAGTTTATCTTTGGGTCAGTGTGTACTGAAGGCTCTCCATTCATTGTCTGAACACAGGCTTTATCCTTAAAGCTGCCTCTGTGCAAGGTGTTTAGGAGGAATATATATTCACTGAGAAAACCTGGTAAGATTACAAAGTGTTCTGATGAACAGTGAATCAAACAGGGGTGCTCTTAATACTAAAGAGAAGACTTCAAAGTGGGTGATTTAAAAAAAAAAAAACCACACAACTTTGATTTTAATCAAAAGATAAACATAGTTTTGAATGTGAATACAGAGTTCCCTGCCGCACCTTTGCACTACTCCCTTCGCCAGCAGAGCAAAGGCACAGGAAATATAGTTTGTTTCCTGCTAAAAGAACAACTATTGCAAATATCAGGCCTTTGAGGTGCAGACATTGCCAGTCCTTCCCTGGAATCTTCCTGGAAGCCAGGCCTTTCCTGAGAAGTGAGTTTGCTACCTCATCCAATTTACAATGCAGCTTCTGCAGTTCTGCTCTCCTCTCTTCCCACAGCTCTGCGTGTGGGAACCCCCTGAATCCAGGGTAACCACAGTCAGTGGTGCTCAGCGAATCAGACCTGGCGGTGGAATGCTCCTGCTGTGTAAGAGCACACAAAGGCTGCCTACTTGCTTTGACAAGTCCTTGCTGCAGAAAATCCTGGCAGTCTTTTGTGCTTCCTGGTGTTGACTCATTTTGGTTCCATGCTAAGATGCTCCCCATTGAAACAAAAAAATGTGGAATATGGTTCTTTTAAATAAATTTATTCCAATGGCTTTAGGAGAACCTTCTGCTGACTTTCTAAACAGCTCAGTTTAAATGGTGTTCTGTTGGTTGTGCCCTTGATTATACTCTATTAATAAGAATTATAAATGTGATTGATCGGTAAAGGTAATTATATTTGCATCAAATGGTGATTAAAATATAATGTGCAATGGTAAGTGGTTCTTAGAAATATCCAATTTGACAAGAAATGGCAGATAAATCTGTATCCATTGGATTTTACTTAAGTATTGTGAATATCATATTCCCTATTGTGCACTTAGTATTCAACATTATGCTGCAAAGACCTAAACTCCAGAGACACCAATTAGCATAATGAAAACCCCACAGTGCTGATAAAAATGGTAATGTGGTTTTTTAGTGTGGTTACACCAGAATAGTTCCAACCTCTTTAATAAAGGTATTTGACTATATTTGCAATACTTTACCACGAAGTTGTAAAGAGAACCAGAGGCGAAAAAGCTCGCTCTGCATTGTGACTATGGTAAGAAAGCAAAATATGCAATGCATTATAAAAATGCCTGAAGACAGCGGGGTAGATCCCTCAGTTGGTGTGAATTGTCCCAGTTCCATTGACTTTGCCTTAGAAAGTATTATTTGTGTCTGAATAGATGTTAAGTGCTTCTGCAATGGAGTGTCATATTAAAGAGAGAGGATTTGCAGAGTCAGACTCTTGCTTCCTGAAGTAGTCCCATTGAGTCCAACGTGATTGCTCAAAGGAGTAAGAGTTTGTGTGCATGACTGGCTTCATCATTTTTCATGTGAGACCATTTTGCCATCGTGATCTTAACTCTTTGTACTGTTTTTTTATAAAACATTTTGCGGCTAGACCCTTGGTCCAAATAGAGCTAAGCTGATTTACCACAGCTGAAGATCTGGCCCCTATTTGTAAATGCATAGACATCAGTTATTATTACACAGTATACAAGGGCTAATACATTGCTGATCTACAGCCCTTAAAATCCCACGTACGATCAGTTTATAATGGGTATAAGCCAATGCAAAATTTGGTTCAGTATGTTGGTGGACTGGAAGGAGTTTGAAGGGAAAGTGGGGGAGTGGGAATCTTGTTTGTGTCATACCATTAGTCCATTTCAGTCAAATTTATCCCTGGTTTCATTCCACTGAAGTCAGTGGAGTGATAACAGGGATGAATTTTCTCCCCTGACTTCTCTAGGATGAATCACATGACTGAAAAAAGCAAGATATGTCCCTGGGTCTGTACACAGATAATTAATTCAATGAGCCGTATCTTGCTCCTAATGAAGTCAATGGCAACACTCACTGATTTCCGTGAAAGCAAATTCTGGCCCAGTATCTACCTACCAATATAATAAACAAAGAAATGAAAAGAAGAAAACAACTGAAAGCTAATTAAGACGGGTCTGAGAGACATTTTCTGTTTATTCACAGCATGGAGGAAGATATGGTCAAAGCAGTAGTTTCAATGTCTTTGGATTCTACCCTTTAACTTATCAAATCCCACCTTTTTAGTATCTTAATTGCTATTTAACTATGATTTTAAAAAGCAAAATTGCCTTGTTTGGACACAGGTACTCCCTCGGGCTCCTGGAAAGCTGTCAATATGGCCCTTAGTTGGGCAAACTTTGGTGTTTCTGGCTTGAAAAGTAATGATCTGGGCTGGAGGACACTCGGAGGTTTCGGTTTGCTGGGGTTCTTACTGCACTTTTAATGGTTTCAAATTATATGAGTTCAGTTCAATCTCCCTGAAATTCAAATCAGAATTCAGGTTTGAAAGAACACGAATATTCAAAGGGAGGCTCAATCAGAAGTAAGTTCCACCTGGTTTCACACTGAAGCCAGAGATGGGCAAGACCCCAGATACAAAGGTCCTTCAACTTTGGATGGGTTTTTATCCAGATCTGGATCTGTACTTTGTGCTGCAGGCTGGCCTCTAACTGAAGCCATGCAAAACCACACATTTTGGGCGGCTTTGATGCAAAACCAGAAATAGTCCTCTGTGTGTTCAAAACAAAGTCCAGGGTCATGTGGAAGGATCCAAACCTTCTGACAAACTTTGGCTCTTTCCAGGTTGTCATGAAAATGCAAGTTATGTCATAATTATTTTGCACAATTCTCTATAATAGTGTTAACGGGTGGGGGGTAGGGGAGAGATTGTTCGCCTTTTCATGATAGTTATGTGACTACTATGCCTTTTACAGTCTGTGTCTTTGCAGAGCCATGCAGCCATGTTCAGTTCAGTGCAGACTGTCAATGGAGACACTTGGCACTCTCTCTCATGGAGGTGCTACTTCTGTTCTGACCTGTTTTTTGTTGTTCTCTTAGTTTAAAGTAAAGGTCAAACTGACCACAAGCCTGTTTGTCCTTTATGTATGGATCTTCATATGTGGAACAGCATAAGAAGAATTCTGATTGGCATGGGATTGAAAGACAACATAAAGATGGCCATGGAAACTAAAATTAGACTCTGTTTTGATTAAAGTAATGAAAAATGTGTTTTGTCTGTGTGCGCGCGCTCTGTGTGTGTGTGTGTGTGTGTGTGTGTGTGCTTTTAAGAAAAATGGAGTTTTTAATAGAGAATGAAACTTTCAAAGCAGTGCTATGAATTTAGCAACGCATTTTCCATTACCTTAACAGGACAGCATAACTTCTATTAACTTTTAATGGCGAATGGGTGGTTGTGCTTTTAAAATCTCAACCTGATCATTTACCATGGGTTAAATGGGATAGTAGTACAAATGCATTTACCTATGAGGATGCTGGTTGAATTACATGACTATCACCACAGTATAGTGAAAATGAGAAGTTTGGCTAGAAGTTATTTTTGGTGGCCAAACTTAGACCATGATATGGAAATTAGTCAAGGTGAAAAATGCAGTTGCCATTGAAACATGCCAGAAATGTTTCCAAGACCTAGTGGAACTGAGCCATTAATTGAGACATTGACTACACATTAACTTTCTGATAAACAGCTGCTTTAACTAGGTGAGTAGAAGTCGTCTACGTGGTGACCACAACTTTGGTCATTTCTTGTTGTTGCACTGGAATTGGGGCTAATTTCACTTCTAGATCCCACAAACTCCTGCAGATGAGCATGAACTTGTTAGACCCAAGCCTTGCCTATGACTTTTCAATGACATTCAATTTCAGGAAAATTGGCTTAATTGAACTGTGAACTTTGAGTGGAGGGACTTGTGAACCCACACAAGGTGAACTGCACACTTGTAATCACTAACCACTTGAAAATCCAACTTGGAAGTGTTCACACAGCTCTAATTGTGACTCACTTAATGTTTTCTGGAGTGATGTCCTTTTTCCTTCTCCAAAAAAAGTAGTTCATCTGAAAAAAATAAAACTGACATAAAAGGGCTTCCTATCCTGAATGCTGGATATGGAAAACAGAACATTTTTCTTATTAAGTACATCAAATGTCATATTGAGTGTACTTGGATTCAGTTCAGAACATGGAGCCTGGTTCCCTGCAGCAACAGAATCAAAAACTGGTCTGAGTCTGTGCCACTGGGACTGGAGATGGCGTGGGAGTGTTTGTGTTGGAGTGTTGTCCGAGTAGTGTGGGAAAGGAAAAGATCAGGGAGTCTCTTTGTAGGGGAGACTAATTTAGCGAGAGCAGGAGGAATTAGGATTGGGGGACCCTTAAAGGAAAAGGATGGCCCCAGTGGGAGTTAAGGGAAACAGTATTTTCTACAGGAATTGCAATTAGTGGGGGATGTTCGAATTTACCGGGGGCTGAAGGCTAAGGGGTGAGACCATGAGGGTGAAGGTGGCTGTATGGCACCATAGTAAAAACTGAAAAACGTTTCGCAACCATTTTATTAGATTTAACTCATGCTTTAAAATCATCACACAAATTAAAGTTGGCTACTCAAGCCTTCTATGAAGCATGACATCTACATCTTTCTTGGTTTCTTCTTGTAATTTTGTACAGCTCTGTTAATGAACTTCTCAAATGCAGTGAGTTCATCTGTGGTGGCTTCTCATATATCTGGTACTTCCAGTTCTTCAACTGATATGCTCATTAGTTCATGCACATGATCGGGCAGAAGGTGACTTCTTTTCAGAACATAAAATTCTATTCAATGCTAAACTGTAGCTGTTGTGACTGGGAATAGCAAGAGGATGAATTCCTACTTCTTTCATCCCAGAAAACATAGTACAGAGCTTGGATCAAGCCACTAAGTAATGATAAAAAAGAAGTTGAAGTTAAATTTTCATTCATTTATTGTGTGACATTCCACTCTGTGTTCAAATTCTCTATTCTGTCCTGATCACATGGCAGGCCCATTGCTGGTAGTTCCTCACTCCACTCAACCGTTGGTGTTTTATAAGGCATCTGTAAAAGCTACATAGAGGTTGAGTAGAATCCAGAAGTCTCTGATGTAGATTTGTAAGAATCAAGTTTGTGTACTTTTTCAGCTGTCTTAACCAGCACTTCTTATCCTCTTCACTTAACGATTCAGTATAAGTGCTTTCATTAGTCAACTTCTGGACTGAAGTCTTTGCTTCTTCAAGTATGTTTTCAATGGATATCTCTCTGTTTGATCCAAGTATAGCTTTTGTTGGTGGACAAAGATCTACTACTGTTGTAGCAGATGCCTGGATGGCATTGTTTAATGACCCAAGTGGTTTCAACAGTAGACTTACAAGAGAAAGAATGGTGATTGTCTGTTTTGAACCTAGTAGCAAAAGTAGTCCACCAGCCCCTCTACTTAGGTCTGTCCCATCTTAGTAGATACTTTCCAAAGCCAGTAATAATGGTTGCAGTAATTTTAAGATAACAGCCAAGAATCGCTCATGAAAAGCCAGTGGGTATTCCCAGGTTGGACTAATTTGAACTTCAATCCCAAAGCATCTTCTATCATTTCAGTCTTTTTGGACTCTTTTTGTAAAAAGAGTATAAAGAAGACACAAAATATATGGCTATTTAAATGTCTTTTGAACATTCTGCAGCTCATACTAGTGCTAGTTGAGTAGATCTTCGAATAATAGAATTGTAGGACTGGAAGGGACCTTGAGAGGTCTTCTAGTCCAGTCCCCTGCACTCAAGGCAGAAGTAACAATTATCTAGACCACTCCTGACAGGTGATTATCTAACCTGCTCTTAAAAACCTCCATTGACAGAGATTCCACAACCTCCCTAGGCAATTTATTCCAGTACTTAACTACTGTGACAGTTATGAAGTTTTTCTTAATGTCCAACCTAAATCTTCCTTGCTGAGATTTAAGCCCAGTGCTTCTTGTCCTATCCTCAAAGGACAATTCTGAAAACAATTTTTCTCCCTCTTCCTTGTAATAACTTTGTGTGTACTTGAAAACTGTTATGTCCCCCCTCAGTCTTCTCTTCTCCAGACTAACCAAACCCAATTTTTTCAATCTTTCCTCAGAGGTCATGATTTATAGACCTTTAATTATTTTTGTTGCACTCCTCTGGACTGTCTCCAATTTGTCCACATCCTTCCTGAAATGTGGCTCCCAGAACTGGACACAATACTCCATTTGAGGCTGTATCAGTGCTGTGTAGAGCAGAAGAATTACTTCTCATGTCTTCCTTACAACACTCCTGCTAATACATCCCAGAATGGTATTTGCTTTTTTTCCAACAGTGTTACACTGTTGACTCATATTTAGCTTGTGATCCACTGTGACCCCCAAATCCCCTTCCGCAGTACTCCTTCCTAGGCAGTCATTTCCCATTTTGTATATGTGCAACTGATTGTTCCTCCCTAAGTGGAGTCCTTTGCATTGGTCATTATTGAATTTCATCCTATTTTCTTCAGATCATTGCTCCAGTTTGTCCAGTTCATTTTGAATTTTAATTCCGTCCTCCAAAGCACTTGCAACCCCTTGATATCATCTACAGACTTTATAAATGTACTCTTTATGCCATTATCTAAATCACTGATGAAAATATTCAACAGAACTGGACCCAGGACCAATCCCTGTGGGACCTTACTCGATATGCCCTTCCCGCTTTACTGTGAATGACTGATAACTACTCTCTGGAAATGGTTTCCAACCAGTTATGCATCCACATTATAGTAGCTCCATCTAGGCCGGGGTGGGAAAATTTTTTGGCCTGAGGGCCACATCGGATTTCTGAAATTGTATGGAGGGCCGGTTAGGGAGGCTGTGCCTCCCCAAACAGCCAGGTGTGGCCTGGCCCCGCTCCCTATCCGACCACCCCTGCTTCTCGCCCTCTGACGGCCCCCTGGGACCACTGCCCCATCCACCCCTCCCAGTTCCCTGACCGCCCCTGGACCCTCTGCCCCTGACTGCCCCCTGCCGCCCCATCCAACCCCTCCTCTCATTCCTGACTGGCCCCCCCCAGGACCTCTGCCCCATCCAACCACCCCTTCTCCCTGTCCCCTGACCGCCCCCAGAACCCCTGCCCCTGACTGTCCCCTGGTGCCCCATCCAACCCCCCGCCCTTCCTGACTGCCCCCCTGGCACCCTTGCCCTCATTCAACCCCTCTGTTCCCCACCCTCTGACCGCCCTGACCCCTATCCACACCCCCGCCCCCTGACCACCACCCTGAACTCCCCTGCCCTCTATCCAAAGCTCCTGCTCCCTGCCCCCTGACCGCGCTGCTTGGAGCATCGGTGGCTGGCGGCGCTACAGCTGCACCACTGAGAGCACCAGGACAGGCAGCCATGCCGCCCGGCTGGAGCCAGCCATGCCACTGCACAGCACAGAGCACCGGGTCAGGCCGCAGCTCTGCAGCTGCGCGGCCCAGCAAGAGCCTGCAGCCCCATCGCCCAGAGCATTGCGCCAACAGCGCAGTGAGCTGAGGCTGCGGGCCAGGAGCTCAGGGGCCAGGCAGGAGGGTCCCGCGGGCCACTGTAGTTTGCCCACCTCTGATCTAGGCTATATTTCCCCAGTTTGTTTATAAGGTCATGCAAGACACTATCAAAAGCCTTACCAAAGTCAATATACATCACATCTACCACTTCCCCCCATCCACAAGGCTTGTTACCCTGTCAAAGAAAGCTATTAGGTTGTTTTGACACAATTTGTTTTTGACAAATCCATGCTGAGTGTTATTTATCACCTTATTATCTTCTAGGTGTTTGCAAATTGATTGCTTAATTATTTGCTCGATTATTTTTCTGGATACTTGAAGTTAAGGTGGCCTCTGCAGCGTGTATAGAATAGATTGGGGTTACAATTTTCTCCAAGCAAAGTTTGTACTCCACCATGTCTTCCAGTGAAGTTTACAACTACATGAAATGTGCAAGCAGCCATCTCTTTGGGATCCAATTTACAAGCATATAACTCTAAGATGTGGGTTATCACGGATGCAGCCAATGTGTCCTGAACATCTAGAAATGCATCTACTGGCCTACCACTTGCATCAAAATAACATTTGCAATGACTTAATACTAATCATGCATTTGTAATGGTACATTCACCAGCCATGTATGCAAATTTTTTGAAAGGGGTGAGAGAGTTCTTTACTTTTTCAACTGCTAAATCTTTCACTGTTGCACTGCATGATTCTAACCAGTTACTTGAGTTTCTTGCAGAGAGATAGTGAGCATTTGCCCATCTTGTTCAGAACCAGTGTCCAACTTCAGGATTAGCAAGTGATGATGCACTTACCACATGCTACAGACTGTAGGCCAATGTTATTTCTAGTTTTAAATAGAAAGTATGATGCAACAGCCATGTTCACATAAACTGTTTTGTGTCTCCAGCATTCTTAACAGCCTTATTAAGTACTTCTAAAATTGGCTTCAACAGTCACTGACTTATATGGCTTTCTGCATGTTGATGCAGTCCAGAGGCTTGGTGCTTTTGCACCCTTTTCACATAGTTTGTTAGCATTGGCTTTCCTGCTTGGTCTGACAAACTAAGCTCCTCCAGTTTTACCAATTGTAGCAGTAGGAAGCTTACCTTCTTAAGCTTTTTTTTGCAAGTAGTGCACCTGTAGCCATCTTTTATAACTTCAATAAATGGGAAGAGTTTGGCCAACAAACATCAGGAACAGCCCTTAGGTTGTGGAGATACTGTTTCTTCAGTAGGTAGCTGTATTTGTGCTTTGGGCTGTTCAAATGTAGATACACCACTTGAACCTTCAGATGACAGGCTTGTATATTCTTGGTTCTTGGTATGTTCTTCATCTTGGTTGGTTTGACCACTGCGGGAGGGGGAGTGATGGGGAAATTTAGGAGAGGGTGTAGAGAAATCCCTGAAGGGAAGGATCATCCAGCTTTACAAGTGGAGGGCTGGGGTCACTGAAAGTGGAGAGGGACTGAAGGGTGTTGTAGATGAAGGGATGGCACCAAGGTCAGCAGAGAGAATAGGAAAAGACTGAGGGGCCTGCCAGTGGAAAAGATAACCTCAGTGGGAGCGGGGAGGGACCAGAGGAAGAACAGAAACTCTTAGGTGTGGGAAGATTTCAGTGGGAATAGGGAAAGGTCAGAGGAGGACTGGTTATCTCTTGGAGGTAGGGATCAGAGTGGACCAGGGCAGCAGCATGTGTTAGTTGGATGACTGGCCTCTGTTTGTGCAGAGATGGTGTGCTTATTGGGTTTCCAGGACAGGAGGGAGGAATGTATTGTGGTTTTCAAAGGGAAGGACTCACCAGAGCAATTTTAAAGTGAGCAGAAATCATCATGCTAGCTCACATTCAGCTTATTTGAGTACAATATTCATATTGGTCAATTCTATAATCTTACTTAATTGAGGTTCCTGATACATAAACTATGAGGAAGCAATATGGCTATTGGTATAGGGTCAGCATTTGGCCTGATAATAATCAGTAACCATATACATTTATTCGGATAGTTTATCATTTTAACTGCAAGTAGGGTATGCAGAGGTTAGTCCATCCAATTCCTCTGTTATCTGCAACTTTGTATTTTGCAATAGATCTTCTCATCTAAATAACTTATACACATTATATTCCAAAGCATTTAAGGAAGATTCCCAAAGGGAACCTAAAGAGGCCCAGTGGTTAACTTCTTTCCACCTATAGAAAGCTGCCGGATTCACAGCTTTCATGGTTTTTGAGTCAGTTTTGTACCCATCAAGCTATTTTAGCATCATAGCAGTAGCCAGTAGTTGACAATTGGTCTGGCTCCTGCTGCAGTTGAAGTCACTGGGAGTTTTGCTATTGATTTTAATGGGAACAAGATTGGTGCCTAAATCAGGCAAAATTATTATTAATTCTCCCTGCATATAGCTGCAGCTGATATCAGCCTAACAGTTCTACAAATGCTTGGCATAGTCAGGCCCACTATTTTAAATGATAAATAATTTGTGAATATTACTGGAGCAATTGCTTACAATTATTAAAGCCTTAAGAAACACGTGGCTGCATGTCACAGGATATGTTTGGTGACCAACAATTACATGTTGTCCATCCATTGTGTGCTCCGTTATAGCAGTAAGAGGTAGAGACAGTGGTGAGCTGGAGCCGGTTCGCACCGGTTCGCTAGAACCGGTTGTTAAATTTAGAAGCCCTTTTAGAACCGGTTGTTCCGTGAGGGACAACCGGTTCTAAAAGGACTTCTAAATTTAACCGGCCAAAAGTGGCACCCTAAGCAGAGCACCCACCGGCAGCTCCCCTCCCCACTCCACCCTCGGCCCGGCCCTGGCCTCAGCCCCAGCTCACCTCTGCTCTGCCTCCGCCTCCTCCCCTGAACGCGCCGCCCCGTTCTGCTTCTCCGCCCCGCACCCCAGGCTTCCCGTGAATCAGCTGTTCGCGCGGGAAGCTGGGGCAGGCTGAGAAGCAGGCCGCAGCTTCCCGCTCAGGCCCAGGGAGGTGGAGGTGAGCTGGGGCGGGGGGCATGAGGAGGGCCGCCCGCACTGCAGCAGGTAACCTGGAGGGGCGCATGCAGGGGAACCGCTCCCCGCCACAGCTCACCTCTGCCACCCTCAGCCTGAGTGGGAAGCCGCCACTTGCTTCTCAGCCCTCCCCAGCTTCCCGCCGAACAGCTGATTCGCGGGAAGCCGGGGGGTGGAGAAGCAGAGTGGGGCGGTGCATTCAGGGGAGGAGGCAGAGCGGAGGTGAGGTGAGCTGGGGCCGGGCGCGGGACGGGGAGCTGCCGGTGGGTGCTCTGTACCCACCAAATTCTCCCCATGGGTGCTCCAGCCCCAGAGCACCCAGGGAGTCGGCGCCTAAGGTGCCACTTTTGATGTGATCAGTGGGGGAGTGGCCGCTCCCCCTGCTCCCCACCAGCTATGCTCCCCTGCCCCTAGAAGCCAGAGGGACCTGCCGGATGCTTCCTGGGAGCTGCCCCTGGTAAGCACCGGCGGGACTCCCCACCTCGCCCCCCGGCAGGTGCCTCTGGCTCTTAGGGGTGGGGTAGGCACCCACTACGGTGGCCCATGAGACCCTCCTGCCCAGTTCTGGGGGCAGTCAGGGGACAGGTTATGGGGGTGAATGGGGCTGGGGGGGGCGTCAAGGAACGCGGGGGGGTTGGATGTGGCAGGAGTCCTGGGGGGCAGGGGTGGGCAACGACCCCCTCGTGGGGTGAGGAGGGAAGCCGTTGTTAAGATTTTGGCAGCTCATCACTGGGTAGAGACACATTGCTAGGGATGAGGACATATTGCACTGCAAAAGCATCTGTAAAGTGGATGCATAATGCAAAAGGGGGAGCAGGAATAAGACACCAAGACTGGCCCTTACTAAACCTGCAGAGTACCTTTATGTGCAACGTTTGCTCCCCCTGTGCATTCCTGCAGCCTCTTGTCATTGAGTATGGCAAGGCCCCTGCTCCTCTTAGGGTATGTCTACACTATGAAATTAGGTCGAATTTATAGAAGTCGGTTTTTTAGAAATCGGTTTTATATATTCGAGTGTGTGTGTCCCCACAGAAAATGCTCTAAGTGCATTAAGTGCATTAACTCAGCGGAGCGCTTCCACAGTACCGAAGCTAAAGTCGACTTCCGGAGTGTTGCACTGTGGGTAGCTATCCCACAGCTCCCGCAGTCTCCGCTGCCCATTGGAATTCTGGGTTGAGATCCCAATGCCTGATGGGGCTAAAACATTGCCGCAGGTGATTCTGGGTACATATCGTCAGGCCCCTGTTCCCTCCCTCCCTCCGTGAAAGCAAGGGCAGACAATCGTTTTGCTCCTTTTTTCTTGAGTTACCTGTGCAGACGCCATACCATGGCAAGCATGGAGCCCGCTCAGGTAACCGTCACCGTATGTCTCCTGGGTGCTGGCAGACACAGTACTGCATTGCTACACAGTAGCAGCAACCCCTTGCCTTGTGGCAGCAGACGGTGCAATAGGACTGGTAGCCGTCATCGTCATGTCCGAGGTGCTCCCGGCCACGTTGGCCGGGAGCGCCTGGATAGACATGGGCGCAGGGACTAAATTTGGAGTGACTTGATCAAGTCATTCTCTTTAGTCCTGCAGTCAGTCCTATTGAACCATCTTATGGTGAGCGGGCAGGCGATATGGATTGCTAGCAGTCGTATTATACCATCTTCTGCCGAGCAGCCCTGAGATGTGGATGGCATGCAGTCCTTCTGCACCGTCTGCTGCCAGCCAAAGATGTAAAAGATAGATGGAGTGGATCAAAACAAGAAATAGACCAGATTTGTTTTGTACTCATTTGCTTCCTCCCTCCCCCGTCTAGGGGACTCATTCCTCTAGGTCACACTGCAGTCACTCACAGAGAAGGTGCAGCGAGGTAAATCTAGCCACGTATCAATCAG
Organism: Eretmochelys imbricata; assembly: GCF_965152235.1. Lineage (NCBI taxonomy): Eukaryota > Metazoa > Chordata > Testudines > Cheloniidae > Eretmochelys > Eretmochelys imbricata. The sequence goes on from NC_135580.1 coordinate 37,648,212, forward strand.
AGGCCAGACTAATCTCCTTGTTCCAATAAGAACAATAACTTAGGTGCACCATTTCTTATTGGAACCCTCCGTGAAGTCCTGCCTGAAATACTCCTTGATGTAAAGCCACCCCCTTTGTTGATTTTAGCTCCCTGAAGCCAACCCTGTAAGCTGTGTCGTCAGTCGCACCTCCCTCCGTCAGAGCAACGGCAGACAATCATTCCGCGCCTTTTTTCTGAGCGGACGCCATACCAAGGCAAGCATGGAGGCCGCACAGCTCACTTTGGCAATTAGGAGCACATTAAACACCACACACATTATCCAGCAGTATATGCAGCACCAGAACCTGGCAGAGCGATACCGGGCGAGTAGGCGACGTAAGCGCGGTCACGTGAGTGATCAGGACATGGACACAGATTTCTCTGAAAGCATGGGCCTTGCCAATGCATACATCATGGTGCTAATGGGGCAGGTTCATGCTGTGGAACACCAATTCTGGGCTCGGGAAACAAGCACAGACTGGTGGGACCACATAGTGTTGCAGGTCTGGGACGATTCCCAGTGGCTGCGAAACTTTCACATGCGTAAGGGCACTTTCATGGAACTTTGTGACTTGCTTTCCCCTGCCCTGAAGCGCATGAATACCAAGATGAGAGCAGCCCTCACAGTTGAGAAGCGAGTGGCGATAGCCCTGTGGAAGCTTGCAACGCCAGACAGCTACCGGTCAGTTGGGAATCAATTTGGAGTGGGCAAATCTACTGTTGGGGCTGCTGTGATGCAAGTAGCCCACGCAATCAAAGATCTGCTGATATCAAGGGTAGTGACCTTGGGAAATGTGCAGGTCATAGTGGATGGCTTTGCTGCAATGGGATTCTCTAACTGTGGTGGGGCCACAGACGGAACCCATATCCCTATCTTGGCACCGGAGCACCAAGCCACGGAGTACATAAACCGCAAGGGGTACTTTTCAATAGTGCTGCAAGCTCTGGTGGATCACAAGAGACATTTCACCAACATCAACGTGGGATGGCTGGGAAAGGTACATGGCGCTCGCATCTTCAGGAACTCTGGTCTGTTTCAAAAGCTGCAGAAAGGGACTTTATTCCCAGACCAGAAAATAACTGCTGGGGATGTTGAAATGCCTATATGTATCCTTGGGGACCCAGCCTACTCCTTAATGCCATGGCTCATGAAGCCGTATACAGGCAGCCTGGACAGTAGTCAGGAGCTGTTCAACTACAGGCTGAGCAAGTGCAGAATGGTGGTAGAATGTGCATTTGGATGTTTAAAGGTGCGCTGGCGCAGTTTACTGACTCGCTTAGACCTCAGCGAAACCAATATTCCCACTGTTATTACTGCTTGCTGTGTGCTCCACAATATCTGTGAGAGTAAGGGGGAGACGTTTATGGCAGGGTGGGAGGTTGAGGCAAATCGCCTGGCTGCTGGTTATGCGCAGCCAGACACCAGGGCAGTTAGAAGAGCACAGGAGGGCGCGGTACGCATCAGAGAAGCTTTGAAAACCAGTTTCATGACTGGCCAGGCTACGGTGTGAAAGTTCTGTTTGTTTCTCCTTGATGAAACTCCCCGCCCCTTGGTTCACTCTACTTCCCTGCAAGCTAACCACCCTCCCCTCCTCCCTTCGATCACCGCTTGCAGAGGCAATAAAGTCATTGTTGCTTCACATTCATGCATTCTTTATTCATTCATCACACAAATAGGGGGATGATTACCAAGGTAGCCCAGGAGGGGTGGTGGAGGAGGGAAGGAAAATGCCACACAGCACTTTAAGCACAGCACTTTAAAAGTTCACAACTTTAAAATTTATTGAATGCTAGCCTTCTTTTTTTTGGGCAATCCTCGGTGGCGGAGTGGCTGGTTGGCCGGTGGCCCCCCACTGCGTTCTTGGGCGTCTGGGTGTGGAGGCTATGGAACTTGGGGAGGAGGGCGGTTGGTTACACAGGGGCTGTAGTGGCAGTTTGTGCTCCAGCTGCCTTTGCTGCAGCTCAGCCATACACTGGAGCATACTGGTTTGGTCCTCCAGCAGCCTCAGCATTGAATCCTGCCTCCTCTCATCACGCTGCCGCCACATTTGAGCTTCAGCCCTCTCTTCAGCCCGCCACTTACTCTCTTCAGCCTGCCACCTCTCCTCCCGGTCATTTTGTGCTTTCCTGCACTCTGACATTATTTGCCTCCACGCATTCGTCTGTGCTCTGTCCGTGTGGGAAGACAGCATGAGCTCGGAGAACGTTTCATCTCGAGGTGCGTTTTTTTTTCTTTCTAATCTTCACTAGCCTCTGGGAAGGAGAAGATTCTGTGATCACTGAAATACATGCAGCTGGTGGAGAGAAAAAAAAAGGGACAGCGGTATTTAAAAAGACATTTTATAAAACAGTGGCTACACTCTTTCAGGGTAAACCTTGCTGTTAACATTACATACATAGCACATGTGCTTTCGTTACAAGGTCGCATTTTGCCTCCCCCCACCGCATGGCTACCCCCTCAACCCTCCCCCCTCCCCGTGGCTAACAGTGGAGAACATTTCTGTTTAGCCACAGGCAAACAGCCCAGCAGCAACGGGCTCCTCTGAGTATCCTCTGAAGAAAAGCACTCTATTTCAACCAGGTGACCAAGAATTATATCTCACTCTCCTGAGGATAACACAGAGAGATAAAGAATTGATGTTGTTTGAACGCCAGCAAACATACACTGCAATGCTTTGTTGTACAATGATTCCCAAGTAATTGTTACTGGCCTGGAGTGGTAAAGTGTCCTACCATGAAGGACGCAATAAGGCTGCCCTCCCCAGAAACCTTTTGCAAAGGCTTTGGGAGTACATCCAGGAAAGCCGCGAATGCGAGGGCAAAGTAATCCTTTCACATGCTTGCTTTTAAACCATGTATAGTATTTTAAAAGGTACACTCACTGGAGGTCCCTTCTCCGCCTGCCGGGTCCAGGAAGCAGCCTTGGGTGGGTTCAGGGGGTACTGGTCCAGGTCCAGGGTGAGAAACAGTTCCTGGCTGTCGGGAAAACCGGTTTCTCCGCTTGCTTGCTGTGAGCTATCTACAACCTCCTCCTCCTCATCATCTTCTTCGTCCCCAAAACCTGCTTCTGTGTTGCCTCCATCTCCATTGAAGGAGTCAAACAACACGGCTGGGGTAGTGGTGGCTGAACCCCCTAAAATGGCATGCACCTCATCATAGAAGCGGCATGTTTAGGGCTCTGATCCGGAGCAGCCGTTCGCCTCTCTGGTTTTCTGGTAGGCTTGCCTCAGCTCCTTAAGTTTCACACGGCACTGCTTCGGGTCCCTGTTATGGCCTCTGTCCTTCATGCCCTGGGAGATTTTGACAAAGGTTTTGGCATTTTGAAAACTGGAACGGAGTTCTGATAGCACGGATTCCTCTCCCCACACAGCGATCAGATCCCGTACCTCTCGTTCGGTCCATGCTGGAGCTCTTTTGCGATTCTGGGACTCCATCATGGTCACCTCTGCTGATGAGCTCTGCATGGTCACCTGCAGCTTGCCACGCTGACCAAACAGGAAATGAGATTCAAAAGTTCACGGTTCTTTTCCTGTCTACCTGGCCAGTGCATCTGAGTTGAGAGTGCTGTCCAGAGCGGTCACAATGGAGCACTCTGGGATAGCTCCCGGAGGCCAATACCGTCGAATTGTGTCCACAGTACCTCAAATTCGAGCCGGCAAGGCCGATTTAAGCGCTAATGCACTTGTCAGGGGTGGAGTACGGAAATCGATTTTAAGAGCCCTTTAAGTCGAAATAAAGGGCTTCATCGTGTGGATGGGTGCAGGTTTACATCGATTTAACGCTGCTAAATTCGACCTAAAGTCCTAGTGTAGACCAGGGCTTAGAATAGTAAGATGGAAGCCACCTGGAAAGCCTTTTCAAGTGCCATACTGTGAATAGCTGGCACCTGAGCTGATCTACTCTGTTTCTTTTTGGAAACTTATGGGGTATACAGGGATGGGAGCTGTGTGCATATTGATTTTTTTTTTTAAATATAATTATTCTGTTTTCTCTTCTATTGTGCGTTCTGGCTTCTGATTTGAAATATACTCTCTACATTCACCAGCAAGTACATTCAATCCCTGCTTCAGGTTAATTTTAGCCAAATTATATTCCTGAGTGAAGATCAAGTGTTGGCCTTGTATTTTTCGTGTGCTTCCTTGTTGGGACTCTTGGTACACTTTGGGCCAAATTCTGCCTGGAGTTATACTTTGTGCAACCCACAGAGTGTAAATCAGGGCAGAACTCAGCTAATTTTACTTGCATTGTTTTAAGCTGGATATTCAAAGGAGCTGAAGGGAGTTAAGTATGTAACTACTATTGAAATTCAGAGGGACCTGGGCACCTAATTTTCTTGGGCTCCTTTGGGTATTGTGTTTATATAGGGAGATTTCTATGTGGTTGTTCACATTATTTTTCTGATGGCCATCATGGGGTGTTCCTATTTCAATGTATAGGGCCAAGTATTGCTGTCCTTTACTCAGTCAAAATTTACATGGATACCACTGGGAGTTTTGACTGAATAAGAACTGCAGGATTGGATCCGTTGTGAATGCTAGGAGGATAGGTTACAGTTTGACTTGTATGTTACCCTGCATTTATCCGAATGCAACAAGACTGGAATGTTTTTTTTATTTTACGGGAACCTTGTTAAAATGGATGCTGTTTATTTCCCTATATTAGTGTAAGTAGGACCCCGTCATTAACATTCTATTTCATTCCTTTTTCCACTTATACAATTATTTTAATCAAGGGAAGGAATCTGCATCTCTGGCATCTTGTGGAGCTGCCAGCTTACTATTGAGAATTCTCTGTTTTTTCCACATAGGTGTATGGCTTTCTTGCTCATATTAACTAAGTAATGAAGGTATTTTGTTCATAGAGACCACCAGAATACAGACTAACATGGCTGCTACTCTGAAACCTGTCACCAGACCAGTGTTTCAGTTCTCTCAGGAAGTTAAAGGATGGCTGTGTTTCAGACCCAGTTTGATTTCCAGTGTCTTGACTTCGTAAGCATAAGAAGTCTGATACATTTTTTTCTGTTTCCATTTGTTTAGAGACATTGGACCAAATTTGTTATCCCTAGTGGTTTTGGCCTGTTAAGTCCTCCTTACATATCTATTTTAGCTGCTTCTCAGCTGTGTCAATTCAACTTTTCTGACATGGTACTTCTCACAGATAAAGTATATTTTTTCCCCTCAGTAATAGTAGGGTGACCATATTTCCCAAAGAGAAAATGGGACCCCACAGCTGCTCGCCTGAGGACCCCCCATGCTGTTGCTGGTTGCTGGAAACTCCCTTCCCCCTATGCCAGGCTGTTGGCCAGTTGCTGGAACCCTGCAGGGGCCCCGCATGATGGAAGCTGCTTCTCTCCCACCCCACCAGCCCTGCCTTCCCCTGCGGGCGGCTGGCATCTCCACTCCCCCCCTGCACGCTGCACCCCACTTTTTTGACAAAAGTAGGCATTTGTCCTGTTTGCTCTTGCCAACTGATCAAGTAAGCAAGAGCAAACAGGACAAATGCCTCCTTTTGGAAAAAAAGTCAGGACAGCCAGGACAGGGCTTAACAAAGGGACTGTCCTGGCCCAAATGGGACGTATGGTCACCCTAAGTAATAGAGAGAGTGAATTGTACCTTGTCCGCTTTCTGATGCAGAGCTTCTAACAGGGCGTGGAGGAAGCAAATTTTAGCTTTCTATGACTCTGTGCCTGGAGGACTCTGCTCATTCACAAGGGGGCGGCGGGTGGGTGCCAAGCAGCTTGGGGCTGGGAAGAGTCCACTTTAAAGAAGCCTATTGTCTGGTTTTGCACATGTAAAGCTTCAGTGCGGTTCCCTGAGTTCTCAGGTTACATGTAGAAATGATTACAGCTATTCTGACATTTATCTTTCCCCTAAGAGGAGTTACTTATTAACATGTCTTACCATCCAGCTGTTAAGAGTTGTTAAGACCCACTCCCCTACGTGCTGCTGGGCATGCAGCATCTCATATATAAGGCTGCACAAGCTGCAGAATTCTCGGCTCAGACAAGAGTAGAACAAATATACATTCAATTCAATGGTACTAGATCATTTTAAGATCAGGGGGATGAAGCAGGATGCAGAATTCTCAGCTTCACAGTGAGCATCCTTCATTCAACCTGAGCTTTTCATTCAAAGAAATGCTTTGTGAAGCTTCTGTTAAACAAAGAAAGCCTTAAAGCTGATGATGATTATTAATTCTACAACCTAATGGCAACAATCCATATATTATGTGAAATCAGCTATGTTACTAATTTTGGGCCCAATCCTGCGCTGAAATCACTGCCTTTTTGTTGCAAGGATGAGACATCATCGAAGTAATAACAAACATGAGTATAAGGATAAGCATTAAGAATTATCATAATGAAATCCGCAAGCAGTTATGAATTCGGTCATTTCTATGACCTTCATAGACTGTCTTGTAGTTTTGTCTACCATAAAACATTCTAATTCTTTTCACAATCATTTTCACTGTTATCTGGGGTATTGTCCCTCTTGTCCAGCTACGGTAATCAACAATAAAATCCCTATCGATTTTAATGTGTGATTGAGCCAATAATAAATTCTTCTTCCTTGTTTCAGAAAATACAGGCTATTTCATCAGCTTTCTCACTTTTTTATTCATCTTTGAAAACAGAGTACCAAATTAAGGATCATGTACATTGTGCCTACTATACATGTCTGTGGAAAGCTTATTGATATCTGTGCATGACTGTGGGCCATATACACTCTAAAAGCTTGATCTAAAGTCCTTCGATGAAAAGACTCCCATTTAGAAGTCTGCATTTCCTTATTCCATATCTTCAGTCCCCAACTCTGTTCCACTGTCATCAGTCAATTTGCTCTTTTATTATGTGTAAGGGGATTGTTGCCCCCTTACTAACATTCAGTGGGGGTGTTTTAGTTTCTAGCTCCCAATACTAAAAAGGGAGAAGGGTCAATGGGAAATCAGGACCCTGAGACTGACAGCCCCCAGGAACAATGGGGAGAGGCCAATGGTCCAGGTCAGCCTGAATGACAGGGCGAGCAGACTAATCAGAGAGTCAGGAGGACCCGTCCTCTGTGTGAGCTAGAATTGCCTGGGTCAGACAGAGTGGGGCTGAGCTAAGGACAAAGCAGGTGCCCAAGCTGAGCTGGGGAGCAGAGCTGTGCCAGATCCAGAGGGACCAGAAAAGCAGTCCAGAGAGAGCAGACCCTGTCCTGGGAGCAGAGCTGCAGCCCCAAAGCCAGAGGCACAGTCCAGAGAGAGCAGACTTGCCTTGGGAGCAGTGCTGCAGCAACCAGAGCCAGAGGGGCCAGAGAAGCAGCCCATGAAACGGGTCAGTGCTGGGAGCAGAGTCACAGAAGCAGCCTGCAGAGCAGACCTGTCCTGGGAGCAGAGCTGTATCAACCAGAGGCAGAGGGGCCAAAGAAGCAGCCCAGGGAGCTGGAGGCAGAGCAGCAGTGCTGAGACCGAGTGCTGGAGCTGGGGCTGGAGCAGTCCGGAGCTGGCTGCGGTAAGCAGCTGCGGAGAGCGAGGGGGGCCCTGGGCAGTGGGCCCAGCACAGGGAGACGCCTCAGTCAAGAGGCTCTGCAGGCCAGGCTTGGATCGTAACCCCGACAGGGCGGGGGCGACACTGGGAAGTAGGGTCCTACCACTTAGAGCCTGAGAGCGTGTGGCCACCACCAGAGCAAGTGTCCAACCCACAGCATCCCTGAAGCAAAGCCAGGGCCTGAAAAGGAGGCCTGGGACCTACAAGGAACAGACTGTGAAGTGCCCTGACATTCCAGAGACACTGTTTGTGATGTTCCCTGCCACAGAGCAGGTTGATGTGTTTCCTTTAACCTTTCCCATTTCCCTTTATTCTTTTTAAAATTAATTGTTGATTAAATAACTTGCATTTGCTTTAACTTGTATGTAATGGTCAGTGGGTCAGAGAAGTGCCCAGGGCAGAGAGAGTACCCCAGAGTGGGGACACCCTAGCCCCTGTCCTAGGTGACCACAGCAGGGTTGGGGGTCGAGCCCCCCCAGGAATCCCAGGCCCAGCCTTGTTGGGGTTACGAGGACTCTGCCAGACAGGAGAGTGGAAGGGGAGTCCTCAAGGGCAGAGAGTCCACTGGGTAAAAGAAGTGGGAGCGAGGACTCAGATCCTTTCGCTAGCCCACTTCACCAGGGTAGTGCAGAAGCCAGGAAAGTTCCCCACAACAGCGGGACTGTTCCCCCGCTTACACATGCAAATATAGGAATATGTTTCTGTCTGGAAGGGCTATCTCACAGATGATTTAGGTCTAACTAAAAGACTTGTAATACAAAGACACACTGAAACTACAGGTTCACATCCCAGTAGTTTCTCTTCAGCTTTGCATTGGTACATGGTACTTCAAAAGGTGAAATGTATGAGAATCATTGAGTTCATTTTGTCTGCCCTGCTGGGATGCTCATTGCATGGCAATTTCTGTAACAATATAGCTTTGCACTCAGTTTTTTAATCAATATCACTCCTCCTCTCAGTCTTGTGCAGGATGGCGTATGCTAATTGATTGCCACCATCAACCCCTGAGGCAGTTGCATTTCAGGAGTGTTGGCTTATGTGTATATACCAGGGGTGGGCAAAGTACGGCTCGCGGGCTGGATCCGGCCCCTCAGGGCTTTGGATCCAGCCAGTGGGATTGCCATCCCTGTGGCACCGCGGACCCCGCGCCGCTCCTGGAAGGAGCCGGCACCACTTCCCTGCCGCCCCTGAGGCAGGGGATGGGGGGGGGGGGGGGAGAGGGCTCTGTGCACCGCCCTTGTCTATGGGTTCCACACCTGAAGCTTGTATTGGGCGTGGTTCCCTGTGGAACCCACAGGTGAGGGCAGTGCATGGAGACCCCTGCAGCCTCCCCGCACCCCGCCAGGGGCCTCAGGGATGTGGTGCCGGCTGCTTCCAGGAGTGGTGTGGCATGGGGCCAGGGCGGGCAGGGAGCCTGCCTTAGCAGCACGGCAGCACTGCTGCCTGAAGCCGCTCCAGGTAAGCGGTGCTGGGCCGGAGCCCACACCCTGAACCCTTCCTGCAATCCACACCCCAACCCCCTGCCCTGAGGCCCCTGCTGTACCCTGCACCCTTCCTGCACCCCAACCCGCTGCGCTGAGCCCCCTCCTGCACCCCACACCCCTCCTGCACCCCAACCCCTGCCCTGAGCCCCCTCCCACACTCCACACCCCCTCCTGCACCCCAACCCCTGCCCTGAGCCCCTTGTACACCCTGCACCCCTCCTCTGCCCCAACCCCTTTCCCTGAGTCCCTTCCTGTGCACTGCACTCCCTCCCACACCCCCTCCCGCACCCCAACCCCAGCCCTACATTCATGGCCCTGCATGCAATTTCCCCACCCAGGTATGGCCTTCGGGCCAAAAAGTTTGCCCACCCCGGTTTATACCATAGTTGGCACAGCACTTTGGCATGCAAGGTAGTATATAAATGTAAAGTATTATTATATCATGTATTTGGTTTGTTGGAAATATTCTCTGTATTGGGCACAAAGGCTACAATTTGCCTAAGTGGCACATAAATGTAAAAAACCTTCTGTGTGCCTAACTGAAACAACAGAAATACAAACCTTTCCACATTTGACAGAGAAAAAGTACATTCCCGTTTGCTAACTAATTCCATCACGTTTGTTTAGTATACTTCAAGATGCAATATTGAGGTGCTCTAGGACTCTTCAGAAGATGGAGAGAAACTGGGAATCCTGTACATCTACTAGTGCACATACTATTAAAGCTGAAAAGTTCTAATTGCAGATAAGACCAAGAGGAAGAGGGCACGAAAATAGATGGGGTGGCCATTTATTTAATCACACAAGTGCCTATATTCAACATAAGTGGATAGTTTCTGCCTATTTTTCTGTCTATTTAGGTACTTTAATATGGCCCATCTGAGTACCTCACAATCATTAATAGATTTTATCCTCACAAACCACTGTGTGATATTAGCCCCATGGTATAGATGGAGAACTGAGATACAGGATAGATTTAGTGACTTGCCCAGGGTCATACCCAGGCCTTGTGACTGAGCTGAAAACTGAATACAGGTCTTTTGAATTCCTTTGTTCAGTAGCTTTCATCTTATCTTCTCCCATTCTCATGAGCCCTTGGCAGCCCTCTGCCCAACATTAGTGGCTTACAGTTCCTCCATCGTGGCTGCCACAAGGCATTATGGGGTGTCAGATAGTTCTAGAGCACCTCAGTATTGCATCTTGAAGCACACTAAACAAATGTGATGGAATTAGTTAGCAAACAGGAATGCACTTTTTCTCTGTCATGTTGTAAGATTTGTATTTCTGCCATCTTACTTCATAGAAGTGAAAGTGACCTTATTTGTAATGATTAGGTTTCATTTTCCTGCTCATAACAATTTAGAGGGATACATTTTTATCGTGAAATTATTTTGAAATTTTTTTTTAAGATCTCTTTTGTATTAAATGGTTACACAAGACAATCACAAAACTCCCAGCCAACTATGATAAAATGCATAAAGCAAAGAAACAAAAAGTAACAAAGTAAGTAACAAATGCTTAAATCACTATGAGTCTAATTCTCATTTACATTCCATAAATGTACTTTATGCACACTTTAAGGCACATTTACAGTGTCAGAGAAGCATAAAGGGACTTAATGTAAATGTAAACTTGGCTCCTCATCTGTGTCTGATCTATAAACAAGTACTTATACAAGGTAAATAACAATTTGCAAGAGACAAGAGATGTACATATTCTGTTTCATCGTACCAGTAAATCCCAAAAGTCTGTAAAATATGCTAGTATAAATCTCATCAGTCTTATATGTTTTAATCATATATATAAACATATGAGACTGGTAAGATTTATACTTGAAGTATACTCTTTGTGGTGTGTGTGTGTGTGCGCGTATATTTATTTTGATGGAAATATAGGGAAAGAGTTGGTGTATTTATTTACCTTACCGTAGACCATACAACCAAAGTGTTACTACTTCAGCTCTTCTGGAGGAGCTAATAATTCAGAGTAGTGATAACAAAAACTATCATTGATATCTCCAAGGAATTAAAAGTAGATTTGGATGGGGAGAGTGTTCGTAAATAAAATATTTTAGTTTCAGCCTAATTAATTGTGTTCATCTGCTATTAATTTTCTTGTTGGTTACAATGGTCATTGTTTGAACAAAGGACAAGAACAGCTGTCAGCATCTGTTTACAAAATGCAAAGAAGGGCAAACATAGCAGGGGCATGTATGTGAATGATCAAAGGAGAGACTGCTCAGTGTGCACTGACTTCATGCATTTTTTAGAGTAGGTTGACATGGTGCTGCTATCATATAGGTATGCAATTGGGCATCCCAAATCCGTTCAGTAGATTTTTAAATTGCCCTTCTGAATACAGTTCTGTTTTTTTGTGTGCATTGAACTACAGAGAACTGTGTACTTTGAAATGTATTCCTTTAAAAAAAAGAAGCTCAACGTGTTTCTTGTTAACATGTACTAAGTTGTATAAATGCTTCTGTTTGTTTTAAATCTCTCTAATATATATATATATAAAATGTCGCAAACTTTCTCTCTTTACTAGACTGTTTATTATTAAAAGACTATAGCCAAAAATTCCCTGTAGCTTTTTGGCTAAGTGTGGCTGAGGCAGTCTTGTTACATAATCTGTTCTTCAGATTTTTCGTGTTGCATTAGTAATAAAATATTAGAATTGGTCTTGCTTTAGCTGCCCTCTCCTCCCACTTAGTGCATGTAATACTGACATTTGTAAGATTAGATGATGTATTTGAATTCTAATAGCTTTTATGAGACTTGTCTGCCCAGAACAAGCTTAATCAGCCCTGGGTTTGTATAGGAGTCGCACCTCAAACACTCAGATGACAGCTATTGGGAAGAGGAGAGCAATTAAAGGACTTCAGGAACTAGTGAATACACAAACTTAACAGCATGAAGAACAGAATTTGGAAATGTCTGATGGAGAAACAGACCCATGTTAATTACCATAACAGTGCAAATGGGACCATAATAAATGGAACCACGTCATGTATCCAAGGAAAACCTGTACCCTAAGGAATCCTGCTTCCCACATGCTGTTTCCTGAGGAAACAACTTTGGCCTAAAATGCTGCAAGGTGGTGAGAGCCGCCTGAGAGCTGACAAGCACCCTTGCCTTCCATGGAGGCTGTAGCCAGGATCAAGGCTCCATTGTGCTAGGTACTGTACTAACACAAAGGTGGAAATTGTCCCTGGCATAGAGGGAGTGGAGGGCTCAGCATCTTCCAGGACGAGGCACTTTGGTAGAAGCTGATAGATTTTAAGGAAGTGTTAACATCCCCCATCTTGCTTGACTTCAATGGGATTAAATTTAGGTTTTGAGTAGAGCTGGTTGGAAAACTGGGTTTTAAAAATTTTGATGAAAACAAGAATGTTTTCATTTTTGGCAAAATTTTCAGTGAAAAACATTAACTTTTAATTTAAAAAAATAAAATAAATAAAGCTGAAACCTGAGAACTTTTCAGCAACTGAAAACCAGTTTGGTTTTGGTTTGGTTTTGTGTTTTGGCTGAAAAATGCCAAAAATCTAAACTTTTTTTTAATTTTGGCCAGAAATTGTTGGTTTTCAGTTTCCTGATTGAAAAAAATCCAATTTGTGAGGAAACCTGTCTTTCTGTAAAATTTTTAATTTTGTCAAAAATCAAATTTTCTGTCAAGAAAACATTTTGACAGGAAATTGTCAACCTCCCCTAGTTTTGAGGGTAATAAATACATTTGTGCAAATTTTTCACAGCAAACAGTTTATTCAGTGCATTTAGCCTAATGGCAGGTATAACAGTCAGCACGCAGTCTGTACAAACCTGCTTGCAACCTTGGGTATGGATTTGTGTTGCTAGGCTGCGCTGAAGCCCACCCCACCATGCCTTCACTGCTATTTTCAGTGAGACAGCTCCGCCCCAGCACTGTCCCCGCAGCTCCCATTGGGGAGCTGCAGGGGTGATGCGCACGGGCAGTGCATGGAGACACACTGTTCCCCTCTCGCCAGGGGCACTCAGAGCTATGCCGACAACCGGCTGCTTCCAGGAGCGTTTTGGGCCTATGGCAAGCAGGCAGCCTGCCTGAGCCCTGCTGTGCTGCTGGCTGGGAGCTGCCTGTGGTAAGCGCCTCCCGGCCAGAGCCTGCACCTCGCACCCCTTCCTGCACCCCCAACCCCCTGCCCCAGGTCAGAATCTCCTCCTACATCCAAACTGCCTCCCAGAGCCCTCACTCTCTCCTGAACCCCAGGCTGGAGCACCCCCCTGCACCCAAACTCCCTCCCAGAAAGAAACTAATATAACAGCTGTTCTAAGGTAAGAAGTAGGCTATTTTGAATTAATTTAACTATATTCTACATGTTTTAAGACTGAAATGTAATCACAGCATGGCTCTATGTTAATTAAAAGGCCAGTTTAGTATAGCATTAATAGCCTCGATGCCATAATTGATCGTTTTGTTTTAAATTAGGAAAAAGACTTCTATATAGGGACCCCACAAAATCTAGTAACCTCAGGCCCACAGGAGAGTTAATCTGGCCCTGATTACAATGGCATAAAACTATCAAGAGGCCTTGTCTATATGGGAAAGTTGCACCAATCTAACTTAAATTAGTTGTTTAAACCAGAGAAAACCACATTTTGGTTTAAAAATGGCTTATTCCAGTTTAGCTTAAACCTGTTCTCAGTCAAGTTGAGGGTGTGTGTCTGTGGGGGAGAATCACACTTAAACCATAATAAGAATGTCCACACAGGGGGTTTGTGCCAGTTCAATGAAATCAGTTTAAATTCACACTTGTGGTTAAACTATTGCAACTTTCTCAAATAGATGAGACCCAAGAGGAGAATCGGGTCCAATGGAACTGTTTGTCTGGATAAGGAGAGTAGGACCCGACCCGGTGTTAAGAGCCTGTTTCTGTTGCCACTTGCACTAGTTTCTTGGGATTTGAACTTGCAAACACTCTTGCACGTGAGTAACTTTTTGCATATGAGTAGTTCCGTTGAGTTCAATGGGACTATTCACAAATATGAAGTTACTCCTGGGGTGAATATTTGCACAATCGAAGTTTTAGATTATAAGCTTTTAAAGGCAGGGATCATGTACAGCAAGCACTCAGCTGTACAATGAGACCCCAATCCTGACTGCAGCCTCCTGGTGCTACTGCAGTATAAATAATAATAATTAATAATAATAATGCACAATACTGATTTACACCAGTAAAGTGAGAGCAGGATCAAGCCCTAAATCATGTTTCATCCGATGGTTTCATGTTACTTGTTCCAACAAAGCAAGTCTAGTTTTTGGAATGGGAGGAGAAGTTGTTCAGTTATTGCATTTGTTGTATCCCCTTCCTTTCCCTTTTAAAATTATTCATCCTTTCAGTGCACAGTGGAGAATTAGCCATTTGATTCTCAGCACTGGCAATGCTGTCTTTGATTATATTTAAAGTGGAATGTGTTCCCTTTTGATGCTCTGTGGTTTTGAATGAAGTACATGCAAGCAGTTTAATGGTGCAGAACACTTAGACAGTGGCCTTGTTTGCCTTTGCATATTATTTCATCATTTAAAAAAATATTATAGAAATTATTTTTAAAAGGAAGAGACTATGAATTGTCTATTGTTTGCTTATTGAAATTGTTTTCACAGTGTTGTCATTCTCTTCTGTTGAATAGCTATGAGATGTCACATTTTTTGTAAGTTATAACTGCATCAAGCTGTGCTGACAAAATGTCCTGGCATAACTGTTAATATGCATTGTCATTTTAAGCATGAAACAGTTTAGCTAATGATTTATCTCTTATAATGCAGCACTTGGGGCAGCTGTATGATTTGTCTCTTTAGCAAGTCAAGTAATTTCTTTAACAAAATGTTAAGCACAGATGGGCTATAAGCTGTCAGTTAACCATTATTGTGCATGCATCTGCTTGCCTTCAATGCACTGTTTTATGTATTCAGCCACTTACTTAGCCCCAGCTCTCTGAAAAGCGGAACCTACTCTGATTGGCAAATAAAATGTTCATTTGTCTCTTCTTCCTATTGTTTTGTTTTGGTAACACATGTCAGCAGCTCAATTACCCAGTTCATTAACAGCTCCCAATGGACATGATGGCCAACCCATGATAAGGAGGGTGATTGTGGCACATATGGTCAATAATAGCCTGTCTCTTGGCAATTGTAAATAAAAGTCACTGTTGGCCCTTTCCCTTTACTGCAGCTACTGTTTTCCTTTTCACCTTGGTCTACGGAGCTCATTGATCGTGTGATTCTGTCCAAAGAAAATAAAAACTTATCTATTGTCAAGAAAAGAACTTTGAGCTACATTGGCTGGTCTTTCCATCCCACTGACATTTTCAACCCATAGCTTAGAATTCTTAGTAGATAGGTATATTCTTTTGGTTTCTGTTAACTGATTAATTATTTTATTAATCAGTTTACTTAAATAGTAATAAGTTTTCTTGCCTCTTCTCGCTTTCTCTCACTGAAGACTTTTGTTGAGGTGCCTGTGGAGTTTTAAAGAGCCATTTTAAATGTTTTTCTAAGTATGCCCTTTGCGAATTGCAGCAGTTTTCAAAGGGGTAGTTGGAGTGTGACTTAATCCTTGTAGATGAGACATATTCATGTCTAGAACAGACGGTAGTTCTTTTTAAAAAAAAAAAAAAATTTAGTGGCCTAAGTGCCCTATAAAAAGGGTTAAAAGGGATCTTGCTGATTTTTTTCATGTTTCAAACTATTCCAAACCATTTAATGGCTTTTCTAACTTAAAAATTATCATTGTTTGCAAAATGGTTTCTGATTCTGAAGTATCACCCTTCACACTGTAGTAAGAAAATCTAGTAGCATGAATGCATTTTTATCGTGACTTCACTGGGAAATATCTTGTTTTATTTTTTTGATGCAAGTTTCATTTTTTGTTAGATTAAAGAAGCCCAGTCGTTCACACTTGGGTGGATTTATATTTCACAATGCGACCTAACAGAAGGAAGTGCCCACTTAAAAACACAAATGATAAAGAAGGGGGAAAAAATCATAAAGTTTCAGCACAGAAAGAAAACAATGGCACGGATTAAATGACAACACTGAGACCTGGTAAACCGGCCAAAACCACGCATTTCCAAGAGTGTTATAACAGAAGCAGTGCAATTCAGAAATGTCGGGTCAGTTGCTGAGCTGTGGAACACGTTCCATAACCCTTATCTTAAATAAACATACAATAGTACTGTTGTGAGTCTTAAACAACTCACAGGTGGCTGCGTAGTGACTTTAGACCTTCTGAACTCGTCCCCTGCTGCCTGCCATATTCATAACTAATCTGTACTCTCCATCCAGGGTTGTGGGCACTTGGGGAGTTGTTGAGTGTCAGAGTTTATTTGTACTATTTTGATTAGCACAGACCTGGCAGGGGCTTATTTTCTTTTTAATGACCCCTTGCTGTGAAACTGAGGTTTCAGAAGGAGGAACTGGGGGGAGAGGAGAGGCCTGGCATTACATTTCTGTAGCGGGGGGAAACACAACTCGGAGAGCTGCTGAGCTGGGAGCAGAGTAGTCAGTTGACTCTCGAGTCTTATTTATATTTCATATGCAAATACAGATATTTCCTCAAATGGAAACACTGAGGGGAAAAAAAATGTTAGAAGGAAATTAAGATGCCAGTTAGCTTTTCTGAAGACTTTCTTTTCTGTGGCGTAAAGGACTCCTGACTTTTTCTGATCTATTACTGTTAAAATGCCAGCTGCTGAAAGCTTAGCCTAACACAAACAATGATCTAAAAAGGCATGTATTGCCTCGCCACCTACCACTGCTAGGAGTTTTTATAGCAAATGAACCCTGGAGATTTATTTGGAGAGTGCTTAGGGAGCGTCTTATGGCTCAAACCCTATGACAGATTCTCTCTTTCTTTCTCTCTTTTCTTTTTTAGTACATATGTAATATTTTTAAATTTACATTTGAACTCAGTTACCTCTCCCATCGAAAATAAATGTTGACAGGGAGTCTCCAGGTGCCGAGGTCTCTGGATTGGATTGGTTTGGATTAACCCCTACTGTGCATCCAGTTTAACCTCACCACCCGCCCCTACCGTCCCCAAAAAAACAACCTCCCCCTTCTCATCCACTTCAGCTTTCTTTGTGTCTCCTGCATCCTGCCAGGCAGGTGTCAGAGCCCTGAATGCGGGCAAAGGCCCTGTTGATGGATACCACAGATGGAGCGTGGAAATTGGTAGAATAGGCTTCAGCCACAGGCCATTTCTTAGGATCCAACAAAAGCCTCCAAATAAGTCAACAAAAATCCCAAAGATCACAAAGGAAAAGTGTCATTTGTCATTTACTCTGGGTTTGTGTGGGGGTATCAGCCTTGCTGCACTTCTCCTGGCTTGCACCCGAGTAAACATGATAGAGGTCATTCACATCTTTTTCAGTGTAAAAGGCTACTTCAGATCAGAAAACAGTTAGCTGCCCCATTGTGTCCTCTGTGTTGAATGCTAAAGTATACAAGTATAGAACATTCTGCAATTAGCCAGATAGGTGCATCAGACATTGAGTTGCCCTGTTCAAAGACTTAAGTAATAGAGAAGGGGGAAGGGAGTCCTGTTAAATTAATATTACATAAAATAAATAACAAGAGGTGGCAAATGGCAATGTAAAGCTCAATCTCAGCCCAATGGGATGTTTAAGACAGATCTTTGTCTTGTCTTATTTTAACAAAATCCACAGTTATAATCAGTGCTTCTAGCACAGACCAAGGATTATTAGTGTGTAAGAAAGTCAGTATGATTTTTGTGGTGGTTAATTTTATAACAGTTGAATGTTTGCCAATAAATTTCTGCCTTCAAAGCTCTGCAGAAGGATATCCCTCCTTTCAGTCATTTCTAAAGTGCACTGTGTTGCATCTGTAATAAATGAATATATGGTTTTTAAATGGTTGTCATGTTTTTGTTATTTAATTATTCAAACGAAATGTCGTGCTGAGGAAAAAAAACAATGCACAGAATGAGCACTTATGAATTATTTTGTTCTGTTTTCGTATGGGCATGTCTATTTGTGATGTACTTTGGGAAACCAATAATTACAGAATTCCATGTGACCAAATCCCTATGAAATTGAGCAAAGGTTTTGTGCATAATAGTGTTAACTAGGATGAAGTATTTCCTGAGGCCACCAAACAGGTCACAAGGGGTTAACGGACAAAGAATTGCTCTCTAATTCTGTAATTCCTTCTTTAATTAAACTTCATGGCTAGTCCACTGGTGGCACTTACGGTTTCTCCTCCCACTTTGATTTGCTTCTTAAGGGAGGAATTTGTAATCCTGTGGGGTGATTGTTGTCCTGTACATGATCTTTTTGGAAACTGACAACTCTCCTCCGTCCTCCAGCTATTGCAAAATGGGGTTTGAGTACTAACCTCTCTGAGCTAATTATAAAGGTTAGCTCCTATTTTCTGACTCTCTCTGCCCTACTTCCCTTGTTTATATATAAATCGCTCTCACACTCACATCATTATACACTCAATACCTTTCTAAGCCAGTAATATCATAGAAATATATGAGACTGCTCACAGGTACCATAAACAGGGGTAGCTTAGTCAGAATGTACATCACAAAATGGTTTTAATTTCTTAGGTGCATGTGTCTATTTCTGGGCTTGGTCAATATCCTGGTAGGCCCTTTACCTGGTTAAAAGTTTATTAAGAGTTGTTTTTTCAGTCAAAAGCCCATTCACCTCTGAACAGACTTCAATAAAGAAAAATATGATGCACTCTGTTGTACAGACAGCCTGCTGTCATTTGAGATTACATTTGCCTGATTCTAATAATGCAGATCAGATGAGACAAATGAACTCGATATTTTTCAGTAACAATAGTCAGGTTTGGAGTAGAATGGTACTGATGAACTTGTCTGAATAGGAAAGCTATTTAATCTGAGGTTAAATTTTCTCCTTCATTTTGTGATTCCATCTCAGGATTTGTGAGTTGTATTAGATATATTAACCTAGATTCTTAGCTACTTTGCTGAGAAAAATGTTCAGATTAGCAGTCCTGTTTTACCTTCATGCCTTTTCTTTACTGTAAATGACAACATTTGAATGTGGAATGGAAATAGAATTAAGCATATATTTCTGTGCTAAATACATCATCCTGTCATGGACACAAGATGCCAGCATCTTCAGCAAACAGGGAAACATCAGAAATAGTTCACTGTTTATAAAATAATTTAAACTGCCTTTTTACAATTTACCTAATACCCCCCCTGCCCAGTTAATGAAGGTATTCAGGTGAGGATACTGAGATTAATTCAATTTTCACATTCGCTATGCATTTCAGCTTTAACTTTCCTCATATGAAATGCATATTTCCCTTGCATAGCCTGAGTAAGTCTGATAGTTATGTAGAGGTTGTGGTGAATGGAACCCTCCCACACAGAGAGGAAGGATGGCTAAATAGTTAGGGCATGTCTCTGTGACTTGAGACTGGGTTCAACTCTCTGCTCTGCCACATAGTTCCTATGTGACCTTGGGAAAGTCACTTAGGACAAAATTTTCAGAAGCACTTATGTCACTTAGGAGCCTAAGTCTCTTACGCACTTTTCAAAATTTTACCCTTAGTGTGTTTGTGGCTCACTTCCCCATCTGTAAAACGGGATAATAGAAGTTCACTCTCTCCTGGGGTGTTGTAAAGATAAATACATTAAAGACTGTGAAACATTAAGATACTACTGTGATGGGGCAGGGGGCATCTAAACACCTTAGGCCTTGTCTACATTTAGGGCAGCATGTAGAGTACAGGCACTATACATGTAGCTACATGCCTCAGCTGTGTCCATACATGTCTCTGTGGTGTGTAGCTACAGGTGTCTGGCAGTGGGCAAGTAGTGAGGAAAGGCTACCTCAGTGGGGAGGCAACGGGGAAAGGCTCCAGCAGCCAGGAGCTGCCAGAAACTTTGTCTACCTCCCCAGGCCTTAGCTTTTCCCTACTGCTGGAACCTTTCACTCTGGTGGAAAAAGGCTCCGGCAGGGGGGTGGCAGTGGGACACTATACTGCTAACTATAGCAGTGTGGATGTGGGAGGCACTGCTTGGGTATGTAGAAAGCTGTGTAGGTAATATACTGTAGGTTTCAGGTATGTAGGGCACTCTACTTTCCTCTCCTAAGCATGAGTGCCAGAACAGGGTGGGACAGGGGACCATGGCCCCATCACTTCTTACTGGCTGTAAGACAAACAATAGATGGGAGGGGGCAGAGAGGAGCGAGTGGGAGGCGGGTTCTTGGGGGTAGAGGCGGTGCAGGGGTGGGTCCTCGGGGAATGGGTGGCATGAGAGTGGGGGCTTGGGGAGAAGGGGTGGTATGGGGCCCCAGTTTGGGTGTTGGCGGCCCCCCCCCACACTTTTAGAGAGCTTCCGTCGCTCCTGCTTCTAAGCCATTCCTCACTGACTACACTAGCTGGGCATGCTCTGTGTGTACTCTATACCCCACTGTAGCTTTGAAGACATGCCTATAGATAGGGCAGCCAGCATCAGCCTAGCTCCTGAGGGATGCTGGGAGGAAAGTACTGAAAGAGGCCCTGATATCGATAGGGTTTGGAGCTTCCTTTCCCCATGGATTCCTTCTTGGCCTTCATAGGTTTTAAGGCCAGACACCATTGTTCTTCATAAACTTATAAATCCCTCCCAATCAAAGGGAGCGTTTGGCAGAGAAAGTGTCTCAAAAGTGGACCTCACAGGGGTTCCTGAGTCCTGTTTCAGGTTTTACCAGAAGCAGGTACAGAGAACCATTAATACTTCTGTTGTGCTCTTCTAACAGAAGCACCAACTTCTCCTAGTCTAGCTAATTAGCCACATAGCTATTCCAGTTGAGTTGTTATAGCAACAGAGAATGATTATGTCTGGAGCCACTGTGGGGAAGATAACTAGAGAAGGTTGTGTTTCTGTTTTTAAGCTTCCTGGATGGTTTAATGTTGCTGTTTGTAACTCTGCAAGCTTTGAAGAAGGTAAAAGACCTGAAATGATTTGGTCAAATATATTGGGCACTAAAACAAATTCAAAGAACAAGTAGTATTATTTATTTAATGATACAGTAGAATTTTTACTTGATAATGAAGAGGGTTTTGAACCACATTGAAACAGAATTAAACTGTTTGAAATCAGCAGATCATGCTGTCTGTTCTCAAGGATTTTATTTGAAAAATTGGGTGGGTACTTTAATTTTAGGGCCCAAATCCTTCAAGTCTTGCTCAGACACGGCTCTCATTGAGGTGAGAGACTGGGAGTTGTATGTACTTCTCAGTGCATTACAATTATGAACTAAAATGGGAATTTTGGCCAAGAATGCCTGCAGAAAACATTTATTGTGTTTGGATGACTGAAATAGTTTACAGATCAGATTAAAGTTAATCTAATTGCTGTATCCTAGCAATCTATGAAGTCATTTAGAAATCTGACTGGTTAGTGTGTTGTTGAGAGTCTCTGTACTAGCAATAGCTATTCCTCTGTGTGTCCAGAAATTCATAAACTCTTCAGCTGAGTTGCCTGTAAAAGGACCTTGTCTTTTCTACACGCAAGACTGGGTAAATAGATTAAGTGTACTTATTGGTTCAAACAGCTTGAGTGAAATTGAATATGTAAAATAGTTGGAACTGAACAAGTCAGTCTCTTTAGCTAGAGTTAAAATGAGATTTCTGTTCTGGCTTTGTGTTTTTAGTTATGCTTGAATGAGTCATGTTCAGGAGATTATTTTATATCAAGGTCTGTACCAATAATCTATTTCATTCTATTTAAGGTAGAAGTGGTGCTAGTATTTCAATAAAATGATGAATTGTAATATCAGTGGGGAGTCCCCTTCCATTTGCTGGATGGGTTCCCTTGCAGAGTTTAATGGATGAGGGAATTTTTGCCTGCTGGGATAGTCTCCACTCACATGGGCTACTGCCCTTATATTACCCCTCACCCCACCCTTTTCTATTACAGTTACCTGATGGAGGAGGAGAGAGGGTGTTGCCAGGGTTCTGGAAGAGGCTTTTGAAATGAAGTCAGAATAAGATAGAAGTAGAGTCTATATAAACCCCTCCCCCATCCCTATCAGAACAAGGAAGAAAACCTACTGTATGTCTATGCAGTGTGGTTGTAACCATGTTGGTCCCAGGATATTTGAGAGACAAGGTGGGTGAGGTAATATTTTTTTATTGGACCAACTTCTGTGGCTTGAAAGCTGGTCTCTCTCACCAACAGAAGATGGTCCAATAAAAGATATTACCTCACCCAAATTGTCTCTCTGTTCTATGTGTAGACATTTTGAGTCTGCACAGTATACACTTCATAGGCCTTATAGATATGGGGATACAGAGCAACTGCACAGAATCGTATGTCTGAGCTCTCCCTGCATCCATGTTACTATCTTCTCCCCATAGAGACTAGGAAACTAGGAAAGGTGGGCTTGAGCTGCAAAATCACTTCTAGATCTGAGCTTCCTCATAGTTTGGGGAAGGTTGGATCTGGGGGCTTTGTTGTTTAGCCCATAATAAAAATAAAGTACAGTTGCAAAGTTTGGATCTGATCTGAATCCAACCGAAGTTTGGGAGTGTTTAAAGAAGCATTTTGGGTCAGGCTTATTTCTAGAAACAAAACAATGAGAAACAGAACAACAGAGCCATTATGTTAGCCACTAAACTATATTCTTTTCTAGATGTGATTAATCTACTGCACAGAAATTACAAGGACAAGTTCTTGAAATACATTTGGGGTATTTTGATCAGTATAAGAATCTGATAAGAATTTAAATCCCGATTTCTCTGTAATCCTCTCATTACTTTCTTTAATCTTTCCCTGTGCTGATGACCTAAAATGCTTGTAAATGTCACAGTGTAATCCAGGCTCTTCCCCATTTGTAGGGGAAAGTCAGCTGAGGTAGGGGAGCACTGTCATGCAATCTGTCAGTATACCTTGTTCCAAAGGGGCATCTTGCATTGGCTGTGCAGCCCAGAAGGCTAGTAGAGCCAGCATGGGCAGATTTAGGGAACCTATGGGATGCACTCGTTCAGCACATCTCCCAGGCTGTCTCTGTCAGTGTGGGAAACTTATGGTGTCCCAGCTGGAATATGAATGTAGTTTCCTACGGTGGAATCCCAGGAAGAGACTGAAGAGGGTGAGGAAGGGGGTTTGAGGGATATAATATTCCAGTGGGATGATCCTTATTTTGTTTAGGACAGAGTTTTATGGTTAGACACACATTCTGGTGTCAGAAAAGCACCTTTATTGCTTTGACCTAATTCATCCCTGGTGCAGGTTAATTTAATCAATAGTTATACCAGACATGAATCTGGCCTTTCATGTGTGTTTTTATTTTTGCCAAAAGCAATTGTGCTTTTTGTGCTAGCAACTCATATGCCTCTAATAAAAACAATGGTTCAACTTCTGCCGTCCTTAACTGAGCAAAATTCCCTTGAAGAACTTGGCCCTTATCAACAAGCTGAGTAATAATTGATACTAGAGTGGAGAATAAGGTCAGACACAAACTACCACTCTTAGTATATGTTCAGTGCTCATATTCTTATATAAGCTCCCTACACAATACCAGATAAGATCTTATATGAGCATTAACACTTGTCCAAACCTACCTAGCAGAATCTCAGGAAGGCACAAGATACATAAATAAGTGGCAAATGATTATGAAAATATAATCCTGTTGAATTATACTTGTATGGATGTGGAAGTACCATGCAGATTTGCAGAACTGGACAAATAATGCAGAAGATGTTATGCAAATATTTAATCACATTTAAAAATGAATTTGCTTCAGATATGCTCATGTCCTTTTTGTATTCGATTTCCATAATAATTTGAGCAATCAGGTGTTACTGACACATCTATGAAAAAATAATTTCAAAGTCACACTCACGGGTGTTCATTGGGGCAGAATTTTAAATTAGCTGCAAGTGCTTATTTGTTTACTCAATCAGGAGAAAGGATCAAGACCATATGGCTTATCTGACCAATGAAAATGAAGCAGTACAGATCAAATTTCAAATACCGGCAATAATCTGATAGAGTAAAAAATTAATTGAATATGTTTGAATAACAAATACATTCAGGGAAATCATAATCTGCTCCCAGATATCCCAGGGCCAGGAAAAGAGGATAAATTCATTGAACAAACGGTTGAGAATTATTCATTCATCTCAGCAAATGTACCAGTAATACCCTGTAAAGTAGCATTTACCTCTGCTCTCAGATTAGAGTGTGTCTATTCTAGAATCAAGTTTACGAAATGAATCAAGATTTATATTCAAAGCTATTTATTCCCCAGTGGAAAAAAAATTATGGATTACTTTTTCTTTTGGTTTTGTCAGCTAGAACCTTATTGCTCCCTGATTTTTCTTCCAGCATCAGCACCCCAATCTGATGAAGGCTCTGACATAGATTCTGAACCAGATTTACCTTTAAAAAGAAAGCAGCGTCGTAGTCGAACAACCTTTACTGCAGAACAACTAGAAGAACTGGAAAGAGCTTTTGAGAGGACCCACTACCCTGATATTTACACTCGGGAAGAACTTGCACAAAGAGCCAAACTTACTGAGGCTCGGGTTCAGGTACATGTTTAAAAAGCTGTCTAAAGAAAGCGGTTTCCTTTTCCGTCATTGCATAGGTTTGTTAGAAAGCTTAGAGATCATTTTGTTTATGTTCTTGCATAACTATAATATGGGATAAAAGGAAAAATGAGAAGCCAGGCTATTTATAAGCTCAGTCGTTGGGGGTTTTTTGTTTTTTTTACACTTACCAATGGACAATGGTTTTCCAACTTTCATAACCGTGGATCACTTTGAAGAAGAGATTTTTTGTTGTTTAAATATCATGGTACACTTACAATAAATGTAATGGAAAGAGATTAGAGGAAACAATTATCTGTTTTCCCAGTTTGTTTAATTTGCACATTTGAGTACACTCTCTAAATAGTCCTTTTCACTGTTTCCCCCATTTATAATTAATTAGCTAGTTTCCCCTGGTTTGTATTGGACAGCAACATGGAATAGAATTAAAAAAAACAAACAAAAAAAAACCCAGAAAAATTTGACTGTAAACCACGAAAGTTGACAGGGTGATTCAGGTGTGTACTACCTGAAACTACTTGCACTTCAACTTTTGAAGTTGACGAGATTTCAAGTTTATGGTGTTTCCTTTCATCCCCATTGTCACTGCGATTAAGAAATCTTTGGACATACACATTTTCAAAATAATATGGATCTGAGTAGATGTAAACAAATTAAAATTCTGATGGTGAAAATAGTGGGATTATATAAATAGGGATAAAGTGGGTTTCCAAACCCGCCCATTGGCCAATTCAGGAATGGACTGTCCCAAGGAGTTTAGGTTCAGAGTGCATCAGACACTTTCTGCTTCATGGTTGCCAAAGAGAACTACTTTCTACCAAACCCAAAATCCCATGGTTGCCTGGTTTGGAGTTCCATTACTAACTGAAAACTAGGATCAGATTTGCTAACAATTGTGATTCATTTCAAAGGATTTGTGCCCCATTTTGAGCTAGTCTTGAGTGGTCTTGGGTAAGCTTAACTTTGGGTGTTGAACTCAAGCAAAATGTGTGTCTGCACATATTTCAGGAAGAAAAACAAATGAAATTTGGTTGCTTTGGCTGAATTTTGCTTTGTTGTTTTGAGTTCTTTTGAAATTGAACCTGGTGTGGGAGGTTCAAATCCCTGTAAATTGAAATAAACAACCAAAAATATTGCGCTAACCCTTGCAAAATAAGAGTGCCAATTGCAACACAGCTCTGTTGCTGTGTATACTTCCTCATAGATCCAGCCATTTTGAATTTTGCCCATTTTTTACTTTCTTACTGAAGTGTTCACACAGCTATTGTAACTGTCCTGTTATGATTGGCACAGCAAATCTACTGCATGGATGAACTGTAGTTCTTTGAGAAGATAAACTCAATGAGGCATAGTTCCATTATTAACTGAACACCTTTACTGAGAGTGAAAAGCCAACAAAACAGATGACAGCATCTTAAATGGAATTGTACTGCACTAGACTAAACTGGGCAGTGACAATGGGATGGGATGTGCGCAAATATAACAACTATGATCTTCTACACTAGGTCTATTAGGAGCAGGAATAGCTTCTAGGTTGTGGAGTTCCAGTCTACATTAACGTCAAATGTGGAAAAACAATAAAAAAGTTATTAATATTTTTCTAAATTAGTGACCCACAGTTAGAAGAAAAGCAGAACTCTCATTAACATAACAGCTGTCTTAATGTGGCTTTAACCCGGTGACTTCTTACATTCCTTATGGCTTCCTCTGTTCCCTTGAGATTCTCACCAGTGCTATGATCTACAGCCTCACACATTCCCTAGTACATCTAACATATGGATCTTTGACTTAACCCAGCATGGAAGGAAAGATCCCAGTCAATCAATGATTAAAATACCAGAACTAAACCTTTTCTGGATTAAAGAGGAGATTCATCTGAAATAGCCAGTGTGTGGGTACTTGTTTAGTCTTCTCAATCTGCCTGGAACACTAGAAGTCTGACAAAGCGGTTCAGCACTAGCTGAAGATTGTGCACAGTATTGCATAAAACACATGTATGAAGGACATGATCTAAAAGAAGAATCATGAAAGAAAAATTGCAAAGAGATTTAAGGATGAGGAGGTGGATGGCTATAATGACATGGCATTCGTAGTTTTGCTTAATCATCTTTCATTGATATATATATATTTGGTGAGCAACAATCATAGACTCATAAGACTGGAAGGGACCTCGAGAGGCTATCTAGCCCAGTCGCCTGCACTGAGGCAGGATGACCCCTTGGAGATTTTTAAGAGCAGGTTAGACAATGATGGAGATTCCACAACCTCCCTAAGCAATTTATTCCAGTGCCTAACTACCCTGACAGGTAGGAATTTTTTCCTAATGTCCAACCTAAACTGCCCTTGCTGGAATTTAAGCCCATTGCTTCTTGTCCTATCCTCAGAGGTTAAAGAGAACAATACGATAGGAGCCTATAAAATGCTCATTATCAATAACTGTGTCATTTTTTCCCCCTTGCTACTGTAACAGCAGTACTGTTTTTATGTGCTACTGTTTTTATGTGCAGGAAGCCACTGTTGTATGTCAGTTATGAGTATTTATACACTATGAAATATCTGCCAGAACCAATCCTCCCTCCAGCCTCTTAAGGCCTCACTGTGGGAGCTCCATTCTGACACATCTGCTCTGTTGGAATGAGGCTGCACTCTGGGGAACCACAAAAGGTTTGGCAGACTGAGAAGCCACCTCCGTAGTGGAGCTGCTAATTCTGCTCCTTAAGGGTATGTCTACATGGCAATTAAAAGCCATGTCAGCGGATTTGGGCTAGCAGGGCTTAGGTTAAGGGGCTGTTTATTTGAGGTGTAGATATTTGGGCTTAGGCTGAAGCCCAGGTTCTAGGACCCTGCAAGGGGGAGGATCCCAGAGCTCCAAATCCAGCCTGAACCCAAATTTCTACATCACAGTTAAACAGCCCCTTAGCTTGAGCCCCATGAGCCTGAGTCAGCTGGCGCAGGCCAGCTCTGGGTGTCTAGTTGCAGTGTAGACATACCCTTAGACATTTTTGACTCTAAAATCCCTCCATCACTGCCTCCCCCTTACAATCTTCTAGGCTCTATTACCAGCTGAGGGCGGGGGACAAGGGTGGAAGAAACTTGCAGCCAAAATTGCATGAAAATTATAACAGAGAGCTCAGCAACGGATGCAGCTTCTCCCTCTACTCATTCATCTGCAACTCCCAATGTGGAAACTTGAGACATAAATGGTATGATATGGGGGAGGCACAGAGATGGAGAGGGAGGGTGAAGTGTGTGATGGAGATGTGGCATATCCAGTTCTTCATGTCACACTCAGTCAGAATCTGAACTCTGTTCTCAATTAGATTTAAGGTTTATTCCCATAGACATATGTACAGTGGTAAAGTTTGTTTATGTGTGTGATATTGGGGAAATGGACATGTGTTCGGATAGAGAGGAAGTGGGATTGTTGTGCAGGTAGGGAGCTTGTGAGTGTGATGTTTGTTTGTGTAGTGAGACATGAGAGATGAAGTTGTACACATTTAATGTTGCTTTCACTGGTGATGTCTTTGATTTGTATTTTTTTTTTTTTGGTCAAGCGATGCTCTTGAGTTACTTTAATTCTATGCTAATGATGGGGTTTTGTGTGTTTAGAAGATTATGATTATGGAGCTGTTTGGGAACAGTCATTTCCATTCTGCAGGATGGAATTTCAACCTTTTATTTTATTTTATTTTATTTTATTTTATTTTGTTCTGAATTGGAATGAAAAGCCAGAATTTCTTGGGAAATGAAATTTAAAAAAAGGGAAATGTTTCATTTTGATTTTGACTTTTTAAAATTATACTCTTAATAATATAAAATAAATGTCTGAACCAGGGTTTCTCAAACTGCATTGCACCATGACCCCCTTCTGACAACCAAAATTACTACATGACCCTGGGAAGGGGGACCGAAGCCCAAGCTCCACCACCCCGGGCAGGGGGACCAAAGCCCAAGCCCAGCCCTGCTGCC
This sequence comes from Eretmochelys imbricata, assembly GCF_965152235.1. Lineage (NCBI taxonomy): Eukaryota > Metazoa > Chordata > Testudines > Cheloniidae > Eretmochelys > Eretmochelys imbricata. Next base: position 37,676,792 of record NC_135580.1, read on the forward strand.
CTATGGGGGAGCCAAAGCTTGAGGGCTTCAGCACTGGGCAGTGTGGCTCGGACTTAGGCTTCAGCCCAGAACCCCAGCAAGTCTAACACCAGCTCTGGTGATCCCATTAAAAAGGTGTTGTGACCCACTTTGGGGTCCTGACCACCAGTTTGAGAACCGCTGGTCAAAACAAAAAATAATTTTGAAATGAAAAATCAAAATGACGTTATTGAAAATACTATTTCAGCAAAATCAACACATTCCTGGGTAAAGTTTCAGGTTTCATGATATGGCATTTTCCTACAGAAAAATCTACCATCAGAAAATTTTCAGCCAGCTCTAGTTATGCTGAGGTAGTCACCCACTTTCCCTGGGTTAACAAGTCCGGCTGACGTGTCTGGGATTTTCTAGGCAAACAAACTACTAGCCATAGTTAAAGGAACACAAAAGGGTACCAAAATGTTCTTCAATTTCAATCTGGTTTCTAACCAAATAGCATGAAAAAGGAGGGATTTTGTGCCAAGAGTTTTATCCCAGTACAAGTTGTCTGCTAATACCAACACCTTAGAGCACAGGCCTCTTACGCTGTTTTGGAGAGTTACTTAATTGACCACAAATGGCCCAGGGGCAGCAATTGTGGCGGGGGCAGCTTGCGGAGTCCCCTGGCTTCCCCTATGTGTAGGAGCTGGAGGGGGGACATGCTGCTGCTTCTGGGAGCCATGCAGAGCGGGGCAAGCCCCCAACTCTGCTCCCTGGAGGGAACTGGAGGGTCAGATGTGGCCCCCAGGCTATAGTTTGTCCTCCCCGATCTAGCCCTAACAGAACATAATAACTGAATCCAAAATCACAGATGTTAGAAAGCTTGGAAATGCAAAGTTAAGGCTGTCTTTAAAAGCCTCCCCTCTGCATTAGAAAATAGGATGCATGGTCACCCAGAGAATCATAACTTTGGTCTCTTTCCAACCTATGCACTCATCCTGGCACGTTATTTGTAAGACACTTGGGCACACCTACACTGGGGACATTTAGTGGTAGGTTTCAAAAACTGGTCTGCTAAACTGATCTAAAAACTGGTTAGAAATGTAGTGTAGATCCAGTTTGAGGTTCTTGACCCATTTTTACTGAATCAGTTTGAAGACCACCTCCAGGTTAGAAAATGTCTCCAGTGTAGACAAGCCCTTTGATTAAGGACTTTTAAATGTGGGGCTTGATTTTTGCTCAGTATCCAATCTCTGCTTGGTGCAGGGAAGAGGAAGGGGACCAGTTTTTTCTCCTTGATTCTGTGCTGGCCTGGCCAGGATATCAGAGAGGTCAAAGGGTTGCTCTAACTTTGTCACCATTGCTAGGTCCTCAAGGACTTTACACCAGTGGAAGATTGGGGTAATAGAGAGATGTTCCACTTCTCTGCCCCCTGTATGCCTCCTTTCTCCACTAGTACACTCTCTACAGTGAGACATGCAAAAAGGCCAGATCATAACCATGAATCAAACCCAATATCTTGATAAGGCTCTAAGACATTCACAGCCTGTTGCAGACAACTTAAATCACTCCAGCCAAGCTATAGATTGTCTGTATACTTGAGGAACTCTGAAGAACATGGCTTTTGAGTTGTACATAAATGATCCCCTGCAATCCTGTGCCCTAGGAATGTAATCTATCTGTCTAATTTCTTTGCTAGCCTTTACAAAGTTTATAGCATCATAAGATATGACAGCTTTGTATCTTTTTGAACACTTTTGCAGTATGACACTTACTTTACATTTGAAAAGCCATATATTTGCAGAGTGCGGGATTATCCCTAATGTGATAAATTTTGGTGAAAGGATGTGAATCCTGTCCTTTCCAAGTGATTGTGTATGGCCTTGAAGATGGCCCAAGGAAGAGTAGACCAATGAGACTAACCTTCGTACCTGGAAAGATACTCAAACCAATTAATCAATATGTGAGCATCTAGAGCATAATAGAGTTATTAGGTATAAGCAGCATGGATTTGTCAGGAACAAGTTATGACAAACCAGCCTAATTTCCCCACCCCCCCCTTTTTTGGACAGGGTTGCTGGCCTAGTGGTTAGGGGGAAAGCAATAGATGTGATATACCTTAATTGTAGTAAGGCTTTTGTCAGTTCCACATGACAGTTTCATTAGCAAACTAGGGAAATGTGGCCTAGATGAAATTACTATAGGGTGGGTGAACAACTGGTTGAAAGACCGTACTCAAAGAGTAGTTACCAGTGGTTTTCTGTCAAACTGGGAGGCCATATCTAGTAGGAGCCCACAAGGGTCAGTCCTGGATCTGTTACTATCCAATATTTTCATTAATGACTCGGATAATGGAGTGGAGAGTATGCTAATAAAATGTGTGGATGACACCAAGATGGGAGAGGTTGGAGGACAGGATTAGAATTCAAAAAGACCTTGACAAATTGGAGAACTCACCTGAATTCAGTAAGATGAAATTCAATAAAGACAAGTGCAAAGTGTGTACTAAAGAAGCAAAAATGAAATGAATAACTACAAAATGGGAAATAAGGGACTAGGTGGTAACATTGCTGAAAAGCAGTTGGAGATTATAGGTGATTGCAAATTGAATATGAGTCAATGTGATGAAGTTGCAAAAAGGCTAATATCATTCTGGAGTGTATTAACAGAGGTGTTGTATGTCGACAATAGTGAGGCCTCCGCTGGAGGACTCTGTCCAGTTCTGGCTTTGAGAAAGATGTGGGTAAAATGGAGAGAGTCCAGAAGAGAATAACAATATTGATAAAAGGTTTAGAAAATCTGACTGATGAGGAAAAGCTGAAATAACTGGGCATTAGTCTTGAGAAAAGAAGGCTGAGGGATGAGCTGGTAAGTCTTCCAATATGTTAAGGGCTGTTATAAAGAGGATTGTGATCAAATGTTCTCCATGTCCACAGAAGGTAGGACAGGAAGTAATGGGCTTAATGGGCAGCAAGGAAGATTTAAGTTAGATATTAGGAGAAATTTTCTTTCTATAAGCTCTGGAATAGGCTTCTAAGAGAGGTTGTGGAATCCCCATCATTGTAAGTTTTTAAGAATAGGTTGAACAAACACGTGTCAGGGATGGTCTAGCTTTACTTGGTCCTGTCGAAGTGGGCTGGACTTGATGACCATCCAGCTCTACATTTCTGTGACTCTATATGGCAGAAGTTTGTTGTACCCACAGGCGCCAACATTTCCCCAGGGGTACTTGACCCTGGCTCTGCCCAGGCCCCGCCCCCCACCCCATCCCTACCCCCCAGCCCCACTCTGCCCTGCCTCTTCCTGCCCCCACCCCACCCTGCCCTGCCTCTTCCCACCCTGTTCCACTCCCACCCCCGAGCATGCCCCACCCTTGCTCCACCCCATCCCCCCAGTGCCTTCTGCACACTGCTGAACAGCTGATCACAGCAGGCAGGAGGCTCTGTGAGGGGGAGGAGCTGATCGGTGGGGCCCGCTGATGGGTGCTGAGCACCCACTATTTTTTTTCCGTGGGTGCTCCATGGCTGGAGCACCCATGGAGTTGGTGCCGATAGCTGTAACCATGTGGGGTGGGGGGTGGACTTTCTATTCATGCCTCAGTAATGTACAATCAGCCCATCAACAAGAATAGGGAAATCCAGTTAGGTCACCTCTCCATTTTGAAGTCAGTGAGGTAATGCAGATGTGTGCTCTTTGAGGATGGGAATTTCTCAGCTTTCATTCATTCAGTGGCTGCTAATATAGTGGAGTTGTTACAGCTGAACAGCACTTCTTATGATATTATTCCTTAAGTAATTGATTTGATATGGGAAGCATTATTTCCACCTCAACCAAGTTTTTAGCCTGGGAATTTCCTTAGTTTTTTTTTGTTTTTGTTTTGTTTTTAAGTATTTAAGAGTTGCTCTGTAAGAGGAGTGTCTCACAAACTGTTGGCAGAGCTTGCAGGGGTAGAACCTGCTTTTCCTTAATTTATCCTCTACCTCCATGTGGCTTTCTCCTCCACAGACTGCCCTTGGACCCCCATGTGCATCTGCCCCTCCCAGTTGGCCCCAAGCAGGCCATCTGCTGTGTGTGTGTGTATGCCTCTGATTTAGCACCACATTCTGCCACTTATACTCATATTAATTAGTACCTTACTGTCCAACTAATCCTGTTGAAAGTGATAGAACTACTCATAAAGTATTACTAAGCGTGAATAATGATGGCAAATTCTGGTTCTTAACAAGTAAATAATTTCCATTCACAATTTCCCTGGAATGCATCACAGGCAACAGATTACACCAGATATGGAATTTCTAGACTTACCCCTCAAGTTTAGTTATGATATGCTAAAGAAAAAATAAATAAGAAAAAAATTCACAAAGTGAAAACATCTGTTTTTATTTTTGTCTCTTCTCTCCCAAATCCCTTGTTTGTTTTGTTTCAAACTTTCCAGGAAAAAAAAAAATCATGTGTGTGAAAAATTCAGATTGATTCTTTAAAAAAACCAAAAAAACGTTTGTGTGGGGATGGCATATTTCATAATCTGATTTACGATGGTAAGCTTGCTACTGCCTTATTTATGGAGCAATGCTATGTAACAGAATAATCAGCTCAGCTGCAAGTGTAAAAACTTTTCTAAGCTTAGAAGTCTTAAGTAATTTTTTTTTAAAATTGGGTATCCTTTTCATAGCTATTTAGTTACATGTTATGTTTTCTTTCTTTTGTGCTTTTCTGTAGGGATGGGATGCAGAGAGGGAAGGAAGGAAGGAAAGAGAGAGTAACAAAGAGTTTGCCCTCGCTTTCATTAGGTTTTAGTGAGCTTTTAAAATAGAAATTTTAAAATCCAAGCCAGTGGATTTAAGTGTCTCTTTTTTTTAAAGTAACAAACTGAACTCATGTGCTAGGCAGTCACTGAAAAATGATGTGAAAGGATGAGCTGTGTCAAGAGTGAAGACTTTACTGAAGCTGCATTCCCCTAAAATAGATTGAGTGAGTAGTCCAAACTACTCAGCCTACCACAGTGGGATAGAAGATGGGTAGTGTAAGGTATAGATTCAGGGACACTGACCGCCTTTGGGCACATCTCTGTTGTTCATCCTGCTTTGCTATAAGGAACAGAATCTGTTCTGAGGCACATCCATTTTACATCATGTAGAAAAGAAAATAAAGAAAATACTTTGTACAGTTTGGTAGAAAATATTCACATAATTACAGACTTTTTCTGGGGAGAGGCAGGAATTTATCTTGGTAAATTATCTAACTATAGATCTATACTGGGCAAAAATGGTTCAGTCTTTTAGTATGGTGGTGAAGAAAGGAAGTAATTCTGTGATCGTGTTTTCCAGTTATCTGCTGCCAAGGGCTCGAATTTGGGGCATTTTAATTTTATATATATGTATGTTAAATATATGTTAAAAAAAAGTAAATAGAAATATTTTCTGAGAATACTCAACTACAGTATTTTAGAAGTGATTAAATGAAAAGACTAAATCTGGGATTTTCGAAGAAACTTAAGGGAGTTAGGTGTCTTGAATTTCAGTGGAAGTTGGGCACACAATACCTCTGTGGAAATCCCAGCTTAATTGTTTTGTGGAATGTCTCTGATGTTGTCAGTCCAGTGGGAAAGCTGCCAGTATCACAAAACCCACCACCATAACGGGGACATCTCTTGGCAGAATCAACGGAAAGGCCATGGTCTGAATGGGCATGGAACCTGAATTGCCTTTTGAAGTTCAGAGGAGCTGGAACAGGATGGGGGCAGATTGGTGGGGCATTTTGAGGAAGCTGACCTATCTATGGTGTATCCGTTCCAAGGATACACAGGGCCTGATTCTCAACTCCTTGCTCAGAGTAAGCTCTCAGGGTCTCATCCAAAGTCCACTGACACAATGGAAAGAGTGATTTCTATGGGCTTTGGATAAGGCCCTTGTTTTCTTTGAGGCGGTTTGCTTGAGGGAGGAATGCAGGACTAGACTCTTAGAGAACTCCTGACTCCAGAGCTGTCACTGTCAGTGCTGCAAAAGGCGCTGCATTAACTTAACACAAACATTTTTAAGAAAAAAAATCCCTAATGTAAAATAAAGAAAAACACTATGAGGCAAAGGGAACAAATTCTTTGGCTTAAATTAGAAATGTCATTAACAATACATCAGTCTTTTGACTTTGATATATCTTTGTATGTCTTTGGCACTCATGCTTGCAGTGGCCAGATTGCATTTAGTGCAAAATGTCCACTAGTCTCTTGCAAAATTCACTTTTCAAATGTTTTGCCCATTTGGTTGGGAGATCTTTCGGCCTTAAAAGCACATAGAAAACTTTCTGTTTATGATAAGACTGTTGAAATGTCAAGGCTAATTACATTAGTGTGATCCCAAGTGAATAACTGCATCTTTTAAGGAATACTCAGTCAAAATCTAGGAAATATAACATTGGCTTGATCAGTTACAAACTGCTTAAACAAAATATGATAACAAAAGGCAAGACATAAATATTAGAAATTAGAGATAGAAAAGGCCTATTAGGTAATCTAGTCCATTCTCCTCCAGTGCAGAATTGTTCCCTTCAGCATATACCCGAGTGATTTCTCCAGTCTACTTTTAAAAGTGTCTCCAGTGAAAGAGTCTCCAATATTTCCCTTAGGAGACTATTCCTCATTCTGTTATAATTCATTATCAGGAACTATGACTGATTATCAGCTTAAATGGCATCTTCTGTACCTAGGAAGACTTAAAGAAATCCTGTCCCTCTGTGTTGTTTTTTTTTTTAACACCCTTCAAATACATTCAATTGTAAGTTCTTCTGGCAGAGACTGTAGAGACTTTTAAAAAGTACCTGAGTGCCATGTTCAAAAATGAGCAATTAGGAGCCCAAGTCTCATTGGAAGTCAATAGAAATTAAGCCTCTAAAGCCCAGATCCTCAGAAGCTGCCTAACTCTCATTGAAACTAATGGAAGTTAGGTATCCAGATAACATTTAGGATCTGAGTCTAAGTACCTAAGTCCCTTTGCTCCAGAGTCACTTAGGTACTTTTGAAAGTTTACCCTGTGTCTTCATATGTGTTTGCATGACATCTAGCACAATGATGCCCTGGTTTGGGCCTGTGTGTGCTACTATAATATAAATATTAAATAATAGATTATATTTCCTATTAGGGCTCAATACTGCATAGGGATATTAACATCTGCTCTGGATGTATGTTATGTGGCAGCCTGATTGTGCATCCCTTTTGCTTGCACAAGCAATTCACTGTGGTAGTGGCTATTCTACATGTCACGCTACAATGCTCAGTGCTTAGGGCCTCCTCTCCCATTGATCAGGTCCTTTGCTTGCTATTACTTGTGAGGGCTAATTACACTGTATAATCAAAATGTAAAATTGCTGAGTCACTGGTGTTTTGGTTCTATTGGGCATTATGGTGCAAAATGGACAATGTTAACATGTGGTGATAAGTATCATGCTCATAGCAGAGGGGTAAGGAAAGAATGCAAAGGCATTATAGACTCTTCTATATCTGAGGAAGTAATTCATTATATGGGGGCTTTTGCATAAGTTAAGTCAAAAGAATGGGAAACATAGTATTTTTCTGATATGATGTATTGTTGCTGTTTGAATTGCACTGGGAATGAAAAAGAAAAAGTTTCCAATGTGTTTGCTTGTGATGGTGTGATTTTTGTTAAGCCTTGGGGATGATTTAACACTGTGTTACTCCCATTTTCCACCATCTAACTCCACTGATTTCAGTGGAGTTAGCACAGTGAAAAACTGGAGTAACACTGTTGTAAATCAGGTCTCCAGTGGTAACATATTTAGTAAGGATCTATCTAATATTTGTGAGCATGTTTATTTTGTCTTGAATTTTTCTGAAGTAAGCTGACACTATAGGAAAATCTAAGACCTATAGCCTAATAGTAAAAGCTGTCATGCTACACTATCCAAGGTTATGGGTTCAAAACAGCAGTGTGCTAATTTTTAAAAATGAGCACAAAGGACAATTAAGCCTGGTTGACACTAGAAAATTAGATGAAAGAATTCTTCCCTTGACCTAGCTACCACCTCTTGGGGAGGTGAATTACCTATGCAGAAGGGAAAACACCTTACATTGGCATAGATAGTGTCTACACTGAGGGCATGGCTACACTTGCAAATGTAGAGCGCTTTGAGTTAAACCAGCCTTTGTAGACTGCAGTAGGGAAAGCACTGCAGTCTGTCCACACTGACAGCTGCAAGCACACTGGCGTGTCCACATTTGCAGCACTTGCAGCGGCATTGGGAGCAGTGCATTGTGGGCAGCTATCCCACAGAGCACCTCTTCCCATTCTGGCGCTGTGGCTTGTGGGAAGGGTGCGGGGGTACGGGGCATTCTGGGTCCTGTCTCTCTGCTTCCGTTCACAATTGGCACCATCTTTCAACGTTTTTTGTACTGCGTGCTCTGTCTTCTCTTTCGGTCTGCGGGAATGGAGCCCAAACTGCTGAGGAATATGCTGACGAGTCTCACCAGCACATCACATTTGGCAGTCGAGTTACTCCTTAAGATCCAAAGTGACAGTGAGGACTCCGACGATGATATCGACTCGCGTAATGCATCTGACACGAGATTGCTTGTGGCATTCACGGACATGCTCACCACCACAGAACGCTGCTTTTGGGTGTTTTCTTCCTCCTCAGCACCCTTGCTCCCACTTTGCTCCTCCTCCTGCCTTATTGGACTGGGCTCTGAAGTGTCCACGGTGGTATTCGGAGTGGAGGTGGGGTCGCCCCCAAGTATCGCGTCCAGCTCTTTGTAAAAACGGGAGGTCGCAGGGGCAGCACCAGAGCAGCTGTTTGCCTTGTGGGCTTTGCGGTAGGCATTCCGCAGTTCCTTCACTTTAACCCTGCACTGCAATGCGTCCCGGTCATGGCCCCTTTCCGTCATGGCCCCTTTCCATCATGTCCCTTGATATCTGCCTGAAGGTATTGTAATTCCTATGGCTGGAGCCCAGTTGGGACTGGACAGCTTCTTCCCCCCAAACACTGATGAGGTCCAGCACCCAGCCATTGCTCCATACTGGGGATCACCTGGCGCATGGAAGCATGGTCACCTGGAAAGATTCGCTGAGAGCACTCCATGCCTGGCTGAGCAAACAGGAAGGGGATTTTCAAAATTCCCAGAGAATTTAAAGGGCGGGTCTGACTGTTGGTCACCTGAGGGCAGGGCAGTAGAGTTCAAAGTGATGACCAGAGTGGCTAGAACAGACATTGTGGGACACTTCTGGAGGCTGATCAGAGCGCACTAACAGACCAGGGCATCCACACTGGCGCCGCGGCGCTCCAGCAGGGGCGCATCAAATGTTATTCCACTTGCCGAGGTGGAGTACCAGAAGCGCTATAGCTGTGGAGTGAGAGTGTTCTACGTGCCTTGCCAGTGTGGACGCATCATGAGTTAGGGCACCCGGGGCTCCTTTAATGCGCTCTAACTCGCAAATGTAGCCATGCCCTGAAGCGCTGTGCTGCTATAGTGTTTTAAGTGTAGACATGCCCTTAGAGACATCACCTTGAATAGTGACTACTTTTGTTTTACAGCCTTTTAACTTCTTATGGAATTTAGAGCTGGTCCAAAGTCGCTTGAAATCAAGTCCCATTGATGTCGGTGGGCTTTGGATCAGATGCCTATCTCTAACGTACAGAAACATTACTACATATGCATTTTCTTTTATTTTATATTTTAATGTATAATACCAATGAACCTCTCACTCTCAGTAATGAGGCAGGAGAGAGAGAGGAAGTATGTAGATGCTGTAGGAAAACATAGCACTAATACCATATTGACGCTTGTGAAATCAGGCATTCAAAAGTCATGCAATGAAGAGTTATGGCTGAGAACACAGTCTTCCCTTTGTCACCTTGAGCTTATTAATGCCTTAACTTGTGGGACCTCATTCTCCTCTCTCACTAATTTTGCACTGTTGTAACTCCATTTATTTCATTGTGGTTACTCCTGATTTACACCAGTATGAGTGCAAAGAGAACCAGGACAGCAGTTTCTATATAATTCTAAAATGGTTAATAGTTAGTACATTACATATAATAATGCACCATAATAAAACTGGCCCTTCATATGCAACCTTATAAACACCATGCTCTAGTCTAGTCCGTACAGTCTTGTGGCTTGATGTAAAAGTCACAATGAGATTTACAAAGCAAGTCAAATTTGAAAATATTTGTTTGGTAATTTTAAACTGTTTGATTTGTAAATTCATTGAGCTGAAATTTATGAACTAAAACTCCACATCTATTTAACATCTTACTAAACACTAGATGGCTTTAGTTAAATTCCTCTTCACTAAGTGGAAGTTCTGCCAATACTGCTCACTAGATTATGCAAAATCATTTTTCATAGATATTACCCAATAAAACAGCTGCCCCAATGTAGCATGTCCCAATTAAGTAGGATTACAGAAGTAATATTTTAGGCCCTGACTATTCAACAGGATCTATGCAGATTGTCTCCTGCACCTGTGTAGAGCCCCAGAGAAGTCAGTGGAGTGGCATATGGGTACATCCATGGGAATATCCATTTGCAGGATCAGGACCTTACACTGTAAGTTTGTCAAAGCATTGTAAGCAGTCAAAAAGGCTACAGTATGCTAGGATCTACTTGGAAAGGGGTAGAAAATAAGACAGAAAATGTCATAATGCCACTTCAGAAATCCATGGTGTGCCCACACCTTGACTATTGCATGCAGTTCTGGTCGCCCCATCTCAGAAAAAATATAGTGGAACTGGAAGTGGTTCAGAGAAGGGCAACAAAGATGATCAAGGATACAGAACAGCTTCCATATGAAGATAGACAAAAAGATTAGGGCTGTTCTGATTAGAAAAGAGTCGACTAAGGGGGGATATTATAGATCTATAAAATCATGAGTGATGTGGAAAAAGTGAATAGAGATGTGTTATTTACTCTTTCATACAATACAAAATCCTGAGGTTACCTGACTAAATTAATGGGCAGCAGGTTTAACACAAAAAAGAGGAAGTGCTTTTTCACACAATGCATAATCAACCTGTGGGACTCATTGCCCTGGGAGGTTGTGATGGCCAAAATATAACTGGGTTCAAAAAACAACTAGATAAGTTCATAGAGGATAAGTCCATCAATGGCTATTAGCCAAGATGGTCAGGGACACAATCCTTTTCTTGGGGGGAACCCTAAACCTCTGACTGCCAGAAGCCAGGCGTGGAAGTCTGGGTTGGATCACTCCATAATTACCCTGTTCTATACACTCCCCCTGAAGCTCTGGTAAGGGCTGCTGTTGGAGACAGGATTCTGGGCAAAATGGACCATAATCTGGCCCAGTATGGCTGTTCTTTTGTTACGCTCTTTGGAACAATGACTATGTCCTTTTTAGTTTCTATAAAAGCTTCATGCAAAGCTGCATTTATTTTATTATATATATACAAACAAGCGAGGTTTGAGTAAAATCCATGGTATGTATATATGTAACATACAAAAACAAGTATTAACATAAAATCATGTAACATTTCTGAGTCAAGTTCAAGGTCTCAGGCCTTATGATTAAAATGTTCAGTGGCCTTTGCCCAGCATATCTAAAAGATCACCTAAAGCTCTGGGATAAAGACCATGGCTGACCTCAGGCACAATGGAACTCTCTACAACAAGGATAAAGCTTGTCTGACGGAGAGAAAGAACTTTCTCTGGGGTCAGTCCAGAGCTGGAACAAACTCCCACAACTCTCACCAAACCTTCTGTTCCAAGTGGAAGGCACCTTTCTTCAACCTGCATTCTCTAATAGAAACACAGAGCAGTGTGTATATTTAATACAGAAACCGAAAAAGAACAAAACCTAACTGCACACACAATCCCCCCCAACCCCCGGGGGAGGAGAGGATGAGGGGAAAAACAAACCACAAGAGAGACATTTATCACATTGCTTAACATAATACTGGAAGAAGGTCAGATGTTACGGAGTTGAGAGCAATAGAAGAACCTATATGGAACAGAAGAAAACTATTCTAGGATCTTTCTTCTTCCCTTTCCTCTATAAAATGGAGTTGATACCCACCTCACAGTGGTGTTGTGGAGCTCAATTAATGTTTATAAAACATGTCAAGATCTTCAGATAACCTGGTGACCAGAGGAAGGGAGAGAGTTGTGCACAAGGCACTGGTTAGTGAATGATTGAGGAGAGGGTGTCAGTCATAGCATGTGTATAGGCGATGCTGCTGCCCACTGCCTCCTCAGCCCCATTTCTCTTTTCCCGTCACCATTTGGCCCCTCTGTCTTTTCCTTCCATGCTTCCTCCATGGCTCCTCTTCAGAGCTACCTCACTCCATCTTCTCCCTCTTGGATCCATTTCTCCTCCACAAGGTGCCACATCCACTTTATGCAGCTATAGGGGCAACAAAAAGTAAATGTTTTATTGTGGGACTGATGAGGTAATTAAAGGGGTTCAGAAGAGGGTGAATAAATATGTGACTCTGGAGGAAGAGAAGGTTGGGGGAAAGAAATTGGTCAGGGCTTAGGCAGTCTGGAGGATAGGAAGAAGAGTCCAAAACTGGTGAATCTGGGTCTTCCCCAACTATTATTCACCAAATAATCCTCTTTATCCATTGACTCCTTGCCTGTTCAAGGAGGCCCCAGCAATAACACTATGGCCTTTGGTTTGTTCAAGAAGGGGAAGCACCATGTGCAGCAGAAATAAGGAGGGGTGCCTGCAGGTGGAAAAGAGGTTCCATCAGTCCCCCTAGCCAAAATATCAGTCCAGTGCTGCGTGACACCGCGAAACTGGGAAAGATACACCAAAGCACTCAACTCCGGCAAAAGAAGGATCTAGGTGGGGCCAATTCTCATTATACAGTGGCACAGCCCCACAATTTTGAAGTCAAATGGCTCAATGTGTTCTCAGAGTGATGCCTGTGGAGCAGCATATGTGGGACAGACAGAGGGCATGATGACCCAAACCTACCCCAATGCTATTATGTCCCTTAGAATGCAGGATACCTGAGAGGTGCAGCACAGTAGTGTCTTTTAGACATTGTACGGCATTATGTTTTCTGGTCACAAATAATGTCACTCCTAGAAAGCTGATCTGTATTATTTAGATGGGTGGTTCCCAAACTGGTCTGTAGAGCACTTGCTGGCAGTCAGTGATGAGCTGGCTGGTCACATGGGTCTAATTCTGCTCCTTGTTACCACCAGCTAAATTATATTTAAAAATAGCTAAACATAAATTAGACATTGTCCTAATATTAATTTTCCATGGAGTAATTGGTGCAGTTGCTGCAGGACTGGTATGTGATTGTGAGTGAGAAGGCATGCAGTCTGCATAATTGTAAATGGGAGGGTAAACAGCAGTGAGATAATCCTCTTAAGATGTGATCCACACTTTAAGTTTGAGGGTCTCTGATCCAGAAGTTGGGCCAGAGTCTCACCTGGTATAAATCAGCATAGCTTCATGGAAGTCACACCAGCCCTGGCCCGTTACATTTAGGATTATTTTTTTTAACCATAAAAGAGAACTGTGTTTGTCATAACTCATAACATACAAGGTATTTCTGACTAAGTAACAAGATCCTGCTTTTTATTTCTCGCTGGTATTCCACTGTAAGTAGGTCATGGAGAACTTGGAATGTGAACTGAAGATGGTTTGTCTGGAATTACTGTGTTTATTGAAGAAAAGTAGATTTCTAGATAAGATATGCATAGCTAATCCTAAATAATAGCTGGCTTGTGTCTCACATTGGAAACAAATTTCAAGAATGGTTCTATGTGAAATTATGATCCAGAGCTATGGAGTCTTAGGGTAAGGTGCTACATGCATACGAGAGTGCATTAAAAGCTGCTAGGAAGGACTGATTTAATTTGTGTACAAAGGCCTGTGGTGTTCACATTACATGTTTAAAGTTCTATTCTATATAGGTTATTGTACTGCATTCATCACTATAGCATCTGAGTACTTTCCAAGAGTGCATTAAATGGCATGAATAGCATCTGTCATGTTAGGCACTTAAATCCATATTTAAGCATCTAAATAAGGGGGAATTGTAGGTGCTCATGAGACTTATTTAGTTGTAACCATATCGATATAGGTACCTAATTTTAATCACCCAAGTTTGAAAATAGTAGGTTAAATGACTTGGCAGAGGAGGAAGTGCCTGAGATGGAGTTGGAGTGTATTAGTTCTTGATTCTCAGTCCTGTATTCAGGCCACTAGATCAAGTAATGTTCTGCCGTGGACTTATTTCATTGCCATGAAGATTGACTTGTGTGGTAAATATTGAGCTTTTAGCTTCTTTTCAAATGCAAAATACATTAGAATTAGTAGGGGAAGCAAAAGTGGATGGGAACCTGGGAGGCAGTGACCATGAGATGGTCAAGTTCAGGATCCTGACACAAGAAAGAAAGGAAGGCAGCAGAATATGGACCCTGGACTTCAGAAAAGCAGATTTTGACTCCCTCAGGGAACTGATGGGCAAGATCCCCTGGGAGAATAACATGAGGGGGAAAAGAGTCCAGGAGAGCTGGCTGTATTTTAAAGAATCTTTATTGAGGTTACAGGGACAAACCATCCCGATATGTAGAAAGAATGGTAAATATGGCAGGCGACCAGCTTGGCTTAACAGTGAAATCCTTGCTGATCTTAACACAAAAAAGAAGCTTACAAGAAGTGGAAGATTGGACAAATGACCAGGGATGAGTATAAAAATATTGCTCGGGCATGCAGGAGTGAAATCAGGAAGGCCAAATCACACCTGGAGTTGCAGCTAGCAAGAGATGTTAAGAATAACAAGAAGGGTTTCTTCAGGTATGTTAGCAACAAGGAGAAAGTCAAGGAAAGTGTGGGCCCCTTACTGAATGAGGGAGGCAACCTAGTGACAGAGGATGTGGAAAAAGCTAATGTACTCAATGCTTTTTTTGCCTCTGTCTTCACGAACAAGGTCAGCTCCCAGACTACTGCACTGGGCAGCACAGCATGGGGAGGAGGTGACCAGCCCTCTGTGGAGAAAGAAGTGGTTCAGGACAATTTAGAAAAGCTGGACGTGCACAAGTCCATGGGGCCGGATGCGTTGCATCTGAGAGTGCTAAAGGAGTTGGCAGATGTGATTGCAGAGCCATTGGCCATTATCTTTGAAAACTCATGGCGATCGGGGGAAGTCCCAGACGACTGGAAAAAGGCTAATGTAGTGCCCATCTTTAAAAAAGGGAAGAAGGAGGATCCTGGGAACTACAGGCCAGTCAGCCTCACCTCAGTCCCTGGAAAAATCATGGAGCAGGTCCTCAAGGAATCAATTCTGAAGCACTTAGAGGAGAGGAAAGTGATCAGGAACAGTCAGCATGGATTCACCAAGGGCAAGTCATGCCTGACTAATCTAATTGCTTTCTATGATGAGATAACTGGCTCTGTGGATGAGGGGAAAGCAGTGGATGTGTTGTTCCTTGACTTTAGCAAAGCTTTTGACACTGTCTCCCACAGTATTTTTGCCAGCAAGTTAAAGAAGTATGGGCTGGATGAATGGACTATAAGGTGGATAGAAAGCTGGCTAGATTGTCAGGCTCAACGGGTAGTGATCAATGGCTCCATGTCTAGTTGGCAGCCAGTATCAAGTGGAGTGCCCTAAGGGTCGGTCCTGGGGCCGGTTTTGTTCAATGTTTTCATAAATGATCTGGAGGATGATGTGGATTGCACCCTCAGCAAGTTTGCAGATTACACTAAACTGGGAGGAGAGGTAGGGATAGGATACAGAGGGACCTAGACAAATTAGAGGATTGGGCCAAAAGAAATCTGATGAGGTTCAACAAGAACAAGTGCAGAGTCCTGCACTTAGGATGGAAGAATCCAATGCACCGCTACAGACTAGGGACCAAATGGCTCTGCAGAAAAGGACCTAGGGGTTACAGTGGATGAGAGGCTGGATATGAGTCAACAGTGTGCCCTTGTTGCCAAGAAGGCCAATGGCATTTTGGGATGTATAAGTAGGGGCATAGCGAGCAGATCGAGGGACGTGATCGTCCCCCTCTATTTGACATTGGTGAGGCCTCATCTGGAGTACTGTGTCCAGTTTTGGGCCCCACACTACAAGAAGGATGTGGAACTATTGGAAAGAGTCCAGCGGAGGGCAACAAAAATGATTAGGGGACTGGAACACATGAGTTATGAGGAGAGGCTGAGGAAACTGGGGATGATTAGTCTGCGGAAGAGAAGAATGAGGGGGGATTTGATAGCTGCTTTCAACTACCTGAAAGGGGGTTCCAAAGAGGCTGGATCTAGACTGTTCTCAGTGGTAGCAGATGACAGAACAAGGAGTAATGGTCTCAAGTTGCAGTGGGGAAGATTTAGGTTGGATATTAGGAAAAACTTTTTCACTAGGAGGGTGGTGAAACACTGGAATGCATTACCTGGGGAGGTGGTGGAATCTCCTTCCTTAGAAGTTTTTAAGGTCAGGCTTGACAAAGCCCTGGCTGGGATGATTTAATTGGGGATCGGTCCTGCTTTGAGCAGGGGGTTGGACAAGATGACCTCCTGAGGTCTCTTCCAACCCTGATATTCTATGATTCTATGATTAAAAAGTACCGTTATTTCTAATGTGCCTATGTTAAATGTACAAAATCAAATGTACCTAATTAAAACATTTGTAGGTCTGGTTTAGTAACCGGCGTGCTAGATGGAGGAAACAGGCAGGGGCCAATCAACTGATGGCTTTCAACCACCTGATCCCAGGAGGATTCCCACCCACTGCCATGCCAACCCTGCCAACATACCAGCTATCTGAGCCCTCCTATCAACCCACCTCCATACCACAAGGTACAGTATGGGACAGATGTTTCGTTTAAACGGTGTTATTAGTGGTTTTCCATGTAAACTCACTTTAGAAACATTCTATTCTTCAAATTTTTAAAATGGTTCAGATGCATGTAGGCCTCAAGCCAGCAAAGCTCTGACATTGAACATGTGACTATTCCCATTGGCTTCACTAGCTCATGGCCTGATTGCCTATGAATGGTGCCAGTGCCAGACTGACAGCCTTAGCTTGGAGACTGAAGTTCCCTGTCCCTGGGAGAGGTACAGCACTGGCAGGAGTAGTGCAGATGTCCCCATCCTCTCCTACCATTATGTCTCAACTCTGCCATGTCCCAGTGCATGGTGGAGGTTAGGTCGTCAATCACTATGTTCATTCAGTCTTCACTATGTTCATTCAATTTGTTGCTAGTGACAATTGGAAATTTTTGTGCCTGACATCTGTCCAGTAGGAATTGGACTGAAATAACCAACCACTTCACAGGTACTGAATAGCCATCAGATGATAATAAGTTCCAGTTGCTACTAGAGAGGGAGTCTCAAACTTATCGATGGTTTGGGAAAAATGGAACTTAGATACAGGCTACTCCTAATTTTGATCTTTCAAAGGCAAAACCTGGCTGATGGGGTATTATAAAACCAGTTCCCTGCCTCCCACAGCTTTGTCTATTATAGAAGTGGGAAAAATCTGCAACTTTTTATCTAAGCCTCCTACCTACTAAACTTCAGTGATTTGGGTAAAATGAGATCTGGATCCAAACCAGTGGTGGATAGTTTTGCCAAACCAAAATCTGACTAGGGAAATTTTGCAAACCCCACAACTTGTCTGATCACTGGTCACTACCAACCTGGGCTGAATTTCTACTGATGAACTGGAGAGGAAAGAATATATCCTGTCCATTAGAAGAGCATATGCCCATTATGCATCATGTGAGAATCACATCGGCATGTAACTTTCACAATGTGTCATGTAGGTCTGACAGAGGCTTATGTCATCCTTTGTTTCATGTGGTTTTTTTCCTCCTGGCCAGTTAAATATTGAGTAATGTTAAATATTCACCTTTGGTTTAGCTAATATTTACCTGCAAGTCCTGATCAGTTCTTCTCAGTGTTGAACTTTACACAGTGAATTTGTTATGTCAGAAACCTATGAGGAAAATGTATAAATGTGTTCCTTTCCCTTCTAGCTGTGTCTGATCCAAGCAGTACAGTCCATAGACCTCAGCCGCTTCCTCCAAGCACTGTACACCAAAGCAGTCTCCCTTCAAATCCAGAGAGCAGCTCGGCGTATTGCCTACCCAGCACCAGGCATGGATTTTCCAGCTATACAGACAGCTTTGTGCCTCCATCCGGGCCCTCAAATCCCATGAACCCTGCCATTGGCAATGGCCTTTCACCTCAGGTCAGTCCTGTGTTTTCAGACAGAGGATTTGCTGTATACCAGAACCAAAGAGTCTATTCCCCGCGGCCATGCTATAATGAATTGCCAAATTTAAACCATAATGTATTCTTTATACAAGCCACATGATTTCAGTTTGCTAGCTTCCTTTTTTTCCCTACTCGCTGCATCAAAACTCTTAGCTTATATTTAATTTCATGTGATATTTATAAAGTAATTGTGCACATTTCATGTTTACATTCAGTTGTCAAGCATTTGTAATGTGCCACTATTTTCCTTGAGATCCATTCCTGGGCAAAGAAAGTTCAGCAAGGTGATCTTGTCTTGTCTAATCAGCTTTTTATGAATACACTGCCTTTTTAAGAGACTATAGGGGTTTCACAAAACGGCCTTCGAAGTATCAGAGAAGTTATAGTGGGAGAGGTGCAGCTGATGAGCAGTACACATTGGGATGAGCTATAATCAAGTTATAAATACATAAATTAGGAGACTTACCATTCTTGGGAAATATATAAATGCTCAAATGCCATAATTGTTTTTCTAATTTGCATGAGCTTTTCTTAGGAGATCATGTTAATAAATTGCCTTGATAATTGAGTGTCAAAAGGTTGGTTAAATTTCCTACAAGTGGCATCTGTCTGCAGTTGACATTAGCAATTGCTTAAATATACAGTAGTTTAGTTTATTAGTGTGAGCTTTGCCCAGGTGTTTGGAAGAGCTGTCCACTAAATTCTGAGAAATGTCACAAAGGGGATGCAATCTATAATTACAATCAGGAATCTCTTCAGGGTTGAGAGTGAGAGTTTTAACAGCTTTATCGGCTTTCTACCCTTTTTTCCTCTCAGTGGTTAGAAAAACAGAGAGAAGCTCAGAATGACACAAATGAAAAGTGAAAAGACAATTATACTCAATTACACACTAATCACTGACTATCACCACTGCCTAAGCAGTAAGAGGGCATTCTAATAGGCAGAAAATGAGATTTTAATGGCACAAAGGGTGGCCAAAATAACGACTCATATATCTTTGCCTCCTTCGTTTTCTTCAACTTGTGGTTTGCATCTCGGGAATACAGTTCCCGGTTCCTGCATAACGGTGATAACTCTGTGCAGCTGAAAAGTTCAAAGGCATCGGAGTTGAAAAGAATGAATAGCAAAGGCAATGAAATAAACATTTTTGCCTAAAGGCAAAAGTTCATAAACCCTTTTTTGTAACAGTAAATGTAATTAAGTTTCATAGATTCCTATAGCACATAGTGGAATACAAAACTTTATGGCTTTAAACCTCAGTAGAAAAATACCAACATAAAAACAAACGGATGTACTTCCAACAAGACTTTAATGAATTTTGTTTTGAAGAATTCTAATTTCTAAATGCAATCTCCAACAAAAGGCATGACATTATATTAGTTGTTTCATTCTTTTAAATGACCAGATTCGTAGTATGCAAGGCTTCCATAATTTAGACATAAAAATCTTTCCAGGGTTCAGAGTTAATCCATCAGAGGCCGTTTTCAACGTCATTTTCAGTGTAAGTCAGTTCTAGCTATCGAGAAGTGTTATTTTTTTCTTTCAAAAAGCTTTTATTCACTGTGATTCACTGTAAAGCAAGATCATTACCAAAAGGAATTGGTGGGACAAGTTTTCACACCCAATATCTTATTGTGACCGCGTATAATCAAAAGGAGATCTTAAAACTGATAAGACAGACACAAATTATTTACTGTGATCTCCAATTCTTGGAACCCAGCCGTGATTCAGCAGTCAGAATTGTCTTCATATTATGAAAGTTGGTCTGTGCTCCGTAGCATTCCCCTACCTTCCCCTATCCCAGTGCTTAGAATTTCTGCTTTGCACCTTTACCATGGGCCGTAGAGGGAAGTTGGTAATAGAAAAGAGTGCTGATGTAATTTGTTCATCACTTAAACATACTCAGTCACATCCATTCAAATGGAGAGAGCTTTTGGAATTTTATTGGCCTCAGTATGAAAATGTTTCAAGTTAAACAACTGCTGAAGAAGACCCTCAGACAGCATGGCAAAAAATGTTTAGACAGAGCTGGCCTTTGGGCCGTGTTAAATTCATGGCTCTGGGACCCCCAGATTTAGGAACCTAAAGATGTAAGGAGAAGCTGAGCCCTCATGTTTTCATAAGTAAATCTCTATTCCTTTTGCTGGCCAGAATAACCTTGAAGATATAAATTGCCCTAAACCAATTGCTGGGGTTGAAATGAACAAGCAGCTGGGTTCCACTTCTGCAGCAGGAGGCTCAAGGGGATGCCAGACACACACTTTTAATGTATAAATGTCAGTTAAATTGGGGGTGGGGTGGGGTGTCCCAAATAATTATTTTGCCAATCCTCCCCCAAAACCTTGGTTCAACCCTCCACAAGTTCTATGCTCCTGGTGGACAGGAAATAGTCATGTCTGGAGTGAGATGGCAATAAAAATTGTTTCTCAGGCCTGTCCAAAAATTCTAAAGCCAATTCTGCATTTAGGATTTTATCAAAGAAAAGGTAATGGGAATTCTTCCAGGGAGACACAAGCCCTAAGTTGGTAGAGCTGGGAGTGGGAAAAGATTTATAGTGAGAAATCAAGAGCTTCTTTCCTTGCTGGGGGATTTTGACCCTACTGAATCTGTGTAGTATGTATGAGTGCGAGCCAGTAAAATGACACCTATGACTGTCTCCCTTTAGCAAGCACCACAGAAAAACTATTTACAAAACACAAGCTGAATTTATGATGAATTATTCAAGGAAGAAGAAAAAAATTACACTACCCTCTGGAGATCCTTTGTGGTAAATAGAGCCCAGTGATGGATACAGCAAAGACTGATATTAAGATTCACAGGACCTGATTCTCAGATGATGTAAAACACCATACCTCCATTGACTTCAGTTTATACCAGGCGAGACTCTGGCCCACAGTTCTCTGAAAGCATTTTATTTTGATGCAGGGTATTCGATTTCTATTTTTGCTCCTGAGCCTACTGACAATTAAGTTTCTGGTTTAAGACAAATATTGTAGTCAAATTGAGATAAAAGGGGGAAACATTACAAGAGGTGCTACGGTGCTATAGTTTTGTTATTGTTTGTTCATTTTCTCACTGTACTAACAAACTTTAATCAGAAGCTTGTATGTGTCGGCATATTTTTGGGGGAAAGGTGAAAGGATGGAATGTCAGCATCCAATACACCTGGCTTCCTGTGCTAGAGATTCTCTGGAAAATATGATAAAGGTTTGTGTGTGCAAGTTTAAAACAAAGAGAGGAGTGGGAAGTCCTAACTGTCTTCCTAGCATTCAGCACTTTCAGAACAAAGAGATGGTCTGCAGATCTCATCAGGGTGATTGAGTATTGGTCTGCTAAGTCTGTTTTACCCATTATTACCTGGCTGTGGTGAGAAATCCTCTGTGTTATAGACTTACAAAGGGTTGATCTTTATAGAAACAAGACAGTGATTAATAGCTCAGGGAACTAGTGTTAACTATTGTCCTTGTTTGCATTTTAGAAAAAAATCCATCTCTGCCAGTGAACTGGAGCTTTTTAAGTATAATGTCAGAATTGAGATTATTAGTGTGTAATGTATGTAAATTGCATATTTTGTGTTGGCTATGCCTATTATCAGCTTCTTGGTTTTCATGCATATATTTATTGGAATATTGTAGTTCCCTTTCAAATTAAATTTCAATTGCTCAGTGCATTTTCTTTTGACAAACATTTGTTAATCCTGAAATTTATTAGGGAGTAGCATCTAAGCGTTAATGCATGTGTACAGAACTCAAGACGTTTTCTGATTTGCCATGTCATTTTCAGATCATGGCATTAACAATTACCTCAGATTCTTCAGATGTAAGGCAATGAGTCTTTGTCAAAACATGTTTCTTTCAATTGAAGGTGTATGGTCTTACTACAGATCTGATTATTACAAAGATAGGATTTCATCATTTTAAATTTTTTTATATAAGTTGAGGAGAAAAATCTCTTTCAGTGTGGCATGGGAATCCCTTGACCTTTTCTTGTTCTCTTTATAAATGTAAAGGTAGTAAAGTTTACCCAGATCCATGTGGTTCAGGCAGTTCCTGTTTCTAAAGAGCGCTATTTCAGAATCTGTTTGGGCTCAGATCCAGACACAAAAATATTTTTATTGTTGTTCATCAGGCCACTCCTTTTCTACATTTACAAATCCGCATAGGTTACAAAGCCTTAAATACCCACTGTTAAAAGCGTTTACCACTAAGAACCTGAAGAGCAGGTGGTTGTAACCTGTTTTCTGATGGATATATTTTTTCACCCCATCCACCCTAGAAAATCACTAAACCCTCACTTCCCAAAAGTGGGTCACACTAATAGAATTGAAGACTGTATGCGGTGTCCTTTTATGGTGGTGAATGCATTGGCTATGTTAGTTGCACAGTTGCATTAGAAGGCACAGCGCCCTCCAGCATACTTATCAGTTCTCACACTTTAACAGGCACTCAGCAATATTCTGAAGTAAAACTACAACCTTTCCCTTGAACAGCATTGAACATTAGAGCTGTTTCACAGCTTCTTCTTGGAATGTCCAAACATTTCATTCTCTGAACCAGATAATTATTCTGTAGCCCTTTCACTGAGGCAGGTTCATGGTGCTCTCTTGGATGACTGTGTTCTGTATGAGTGCACTTGGTTTTTATCAGCTCAAGACATGTCAGCTATTGAATTATGGCCTTTCAGTGAGAAGAAAGACGCACTCATGATGCTTTATTAAATTCTGTTTTTTATAGGAAAACTCAAGAGCAAATAGTTGAAAACTTGCACTGCCTCATTAAAAATGAAATAAATAAAAACAGTGGGTTCCTTTACTATGCATAATTGCTGTAATAATATTGTTCTACATCTGGTTGCCCACAGAAATACATTTTTCGTGTTGGATCAGTCTAGGAGAGCCTACACCAATCAAAAGCTCATGATGTGCGTCAAAAGTGGTCTTAGCTTTGAGCATTGTTCAACTGGCATGAACCAGAAGTCCTGGATTTCTTAACTAGGGAGGCAGTTTGTTCACATTGTGTAACTTGTCTGAGCATGAGTTTCCTGAGAAAAAACATAGATGTAACTAATGATGTTAAGCACATGGGATTTTGTGTTGATTTCATCATTCCATTTACTTAGTTTGGTGGAAACAACTGAAATTTTGTGGTCTCATAATTACTATCAGACAAGCATAACATTGGCTTAAATTTTCAAAAGTGCTTACTGACTTTGGATGCTTTCACTTGTGGATGCCTAACTTAAGATACCTTTAAGAGGACCTGATTGTTAGAGGGGAAGTGCTCATCATTTCTGAAAATTAGGTCTCCTGAAAGTGTTATAAGCTGACCACCTGTAAACTGAAGTCCCCAAAATCACTGGTCATGTCCAAAAATTTAAGCCAACATTATTGTTGTGTCTCAGTAACCATGAGATAATCAAATTGTAGAAAAGGAACTACAACAAAATATACTGACACTGAAATGGAGAAGTAAGATGTGACAATTTTCATCATGTGACTGGCCCTCAAACAGTATTATATAAGATTCATTTTTGGTTGTGAACATTCCTACAACTCATCACTCACTTTATTTGGGCCATATAGTAAGAGATTATTCACCTCAGAAGCTTTTGATGCTCTTAATCTCTACAATTTAAAACTCTCATGATTTTCTGTATGCTAAACATATCTCTGCCACACAGTGGGCTGAAATTTTTTGCACAAAATGTTTTTCAGATGAAAAATAGATTACTCACCACAAAACAGGACTTTTCACAAAAAATTAACATCTTCAAACTTTTCTGATGTTCAGTAACTATTGTGGAATATTTTAATCAATAATTTAATCAAATTGTATCAAAATCATTTCTGAACATTTTTATTTACCAAGAACATGGTTTTCTGTAAATGAAGTGTTTGATGATTTTAAACAATTTCAATAAAAAATTCTATTAACAACTGATAAAAATGTCATGAAAACTTTTGCAACTCCTTCCCCCGCCCAAAAAACCCCCAACAACCAGAAAATAGGTCTGTTTTGAATTCTGTGAAAAAGAAACAATTTAAATATTTCCCACAAAACTTATTCCCCTCCCTTCTCCTCCCATGATATCTGCCATTTAGGATAGACTCTGTCTCATATATGTGTCTGGCTGAAAGTGATTCTGATCAATCAAAACAAATTTGATCCAGATTTTACATCAGGATTTTTTAAATGTTACCTGAGTTCTTTGGTGCATTAAAAATCTCACTCTTTAAAATGTGCTCTTTTTTGGTGTGATATTTTGATTCTCAGAGATTTTCTGCAGTGAAGGGTTAACAGCAGGTAATGTCATTCATCTTAGAAGCAGTTTGAAATTTTCTGTGTTAGTGATGAATGAGGGTATCTGACCCACATCTGTTTTACATTAGAATGGAACATTGCCCTGACATCGTTAGGAGCATTTGTCAAGATTCCCTGGACAGAGCTTCTGTAAATTACATGCTGCAAATGTGTCAGGGTCAGATAAGAGGATATCATTAACTCCACTAAAGTTTACTCATGATTCTGTCAGCTCAACTTAATATGTTAACTGCCAACAATTTTCCTTGAGCTGTTTCATTAAATCTTTCGTTTAGAGAAGGGTGAAAAAAATGTATCACTGTACCCAAAAATATTACTCATGTTCTTTTCTCATAAATCATATTAATTGCAGTTATGGTCACAAAGCATATTAAATGCAGGCATGCGTAAATGAATTAAAACACATGAGAATTTTATTATGTCTATGGTGGGTCCACCTACTAAAATACCAACCACATTAACTGGCATAATGTTTCATTTAAATGGAATAAGCTTTATCTCAGTTTAATGGGCTTTATTTTGTTGATAATAGATACATTTTATGTAATAGCTGATAATGGACCCAGTGTTGCCTACATACTTTTAAGGCTTTTATCAGCCACTTCTGCTTATACATACTGGGGCATGACCTCAACTGGTGTGATTCTCTGTTGACTTCTGTGCAACTACACTCATTCCCATCAGCAGAGATTTTGTTGTAAAAAAGTGGAGGGTTTTTTTTTGTTTTGTTTTTGGTTTGAGGAAGGGTGGTGGAAATTGCTCAATAAAATGTTTCTGTCTGTTGTCCTTGTTGCAGTTCACTATATTTATTAGAAAGCAATTTTGTCTGGAAACAAGATTGAATTTAGAGATACATAGTCTTACAATATTCATAGTCTGTAGACAATTATATTCTATTTTATTATATTAACTGAAAGGATATTTATCAGTTCAAGGGTACTCCCTGTATTCCTTATCAAGCCAAACTTGTTTCATGCCACATAGAAAACACTTGTTTTTTATTGTTCTACTTTAATCATGAACAAAATGTGGCATGTGGCCAAAACCTTAAGACTTGATTTTTGACCTCATTAAAATTCAACATGAATAAGAACTGCAGCATTTGGCCCTAAAGACATAGGGCCTAAGCCAACACTCATTTAAGTCAATGAGAATCTTTTTATTGACTTTAATGGGAGCTGAATCATGCCCATAATGAATATGTATATAATTTTGGTTTTACACATTCAGGGCCAGACCCATTGTTGGAGTAAATCTGCGTAGCTCCATTTACCTTTGGGAGGGGGGAAAGCGGGGGATTCTGGTGGTTTATATCAGTGGAGGTTCTCACCTTCAGCATCCAGATCTGGAAGTGATAGAGTGCCTCCTGTGAGGTGCTGAGCACCATCTACTTCATGGAGGGCAGTAGAAGTCGCAGCTTGCAGGATTGGACCTTTAATGGCTTTCTAATTGATTAGGTGAAAGTCATTCATGCCCTTCCTGTAACTCCTCGCATGGGTGATAAGGTCATGACACATACCATAAAAGAGACTTCTGCCTTTAGGCTACTTCCCTTATAGCTTTCAAATAGACATGACCAAAAATCTAATTATTTAGATGCTAATCAACTGCAGTATGATTCCTAAGGCTTCTGAAGAAGACATTTCTGAGAAGACAATTACTGTTCAAAATCAAAATTTTCAGCCTTGAAAATATAGTGCTGTCACTCTTGTCAAGATGGTTAAAGGCATCTGATTTATTAAGTGCATCTGCACTTGATTAGAGATGACTGACAACTTGAGTTAATCTATGGTAAATATTGAATGAGATCCCATCTAATACCAGTACATTTCAACTTTCAGTGGCTACATGGCCAGCAAAAGGGTAAACCTTCTAAAGGTGGGCCTGAACTAAAATACCAGATAGAAAGCACACCTGAAGTTTAGAATCTGATCCAGATCCCCATTTAAAGCTTGCTCCCTAACGCTATAATGGGTCACACCAAAACCCTGGATCAAAACACTCCCAAACTTTGGGTTGTTCATAATTTGCATCTACGTCCAAATGTATCTTGGGCCCCTTTCTATTGAGAACAGAAGTAGAAAAAGTCAGAATTATTTTAAGAAGTAGCTTAAGGTGATGGGCATAAACATGTTCACCCAAACAGCTCTAAGGGTCCTTGCTCAGGCAGCCAGCACATCCCTCGGCCCACGCCACTTCCCGCAGCCCCCATTGGCCTGGAACGGTGAACCGCGGCCAGTGGGAGCTGTGATCGGCCAAACCTGCAGACGCTGCAGGTAAACAAACCATCCTGGCCCGCCAGCCGATTTCCCTGATGGGCCGTGTGCCAAAGGTTGCCGATCCCTGGTCTACTCTACAGTTGCTATTGCAGCACAGCTTTGATGGTAGTTAGGTTGATAGAAGAATTTTTCCATCCATGTTGCTGCAGCTATACTGCAGGTTAGGTCATCCTAATCCCATCATGCAGGGCATGAATTTTTCACAGCCCTGAGCAACATAGCTAGGTTGGTCTAATTTTTAAGTGTAGATCAGGCCTAAATGTGCTAGCAGAAGGGAGTAGTTCTCAGAGCTGTGCTTGTCTTTACCATATGCTGTGAAAATACAGAAGTCTTTTGAAAAGAAACATACATCAAGCTACAGTACAAGGAAGAGATTTGCAGAAATAAGGGATTTAGTAGCACAAGTACAATTAATTTATGCTCCTAAATCACTTAGGTGCTCTTGACCTTCCATAGAAAAGTCCAGCCAGAGGATTGAATTTTTAGAGGCAAGCAAGTACATGTTTTCAAGCAATCTAAAGTCTTTTTTTTTTTTAACTGATTCTGACTTTCTGGTTAATCATTTATCTATAAGAAGTTACAAGAGTCATTGGAGGCTTGAAGCCAAGCTAGATAGAGAGCATTACTGTTGTCCTTTAGAGAGGAGTGAATTGGCTAGGGAGTTTGTGGCATGACTCTAACAGCAAGCACTGTAATCTTTTTCTTCTATCAGAGGTGATGCCATGTTAGTCTGTATCCACAAAAACAACTAGGTGTCCGGTGGCACCTTAAAGACTAACAGATTTATTTGGGCATGAGCTTTCGTGGGTAAAAAACCCACTTCTTCTAGTATTCTTTTCAGGCAAGCACATGCTTCATACCAGTGACGTAAGAGTTATGGACACTCTGCCCCTAGCCAGTAGACAAATGTGTTTTTGAGTGCTCGGATCTTTCTCTGGCTCTGCATTTGGAGGGCTGCCTATAGTATGTAGTGAACACATTGAACTGAAGTTCGTTTTTGAAGCTGAACAAATGTTAATTAATAAGTTTTGGGGGGGCAGGGATTATTTGGTTGTTGTGTGTTTGTACAGCACCTAAACAGTGGGGTCCTGGTCCATGCCTGGGGCTTTGAGGCAAATCTAAATAATAATAAACTATTTTGCCCCATTGTTTGGTCAGCCCTAGAGTTTAGTTCCTGTTGGGAACTTTTCATCAATATAATTACAGATTATTTCCCCCCACTCTTCTAAAGCAAAAATACATATTTGATGAAAACAAGTTTACAATGACAACATGGGGGGAAAAAAGAAGAAAAAATAATTTATATAAAGATAGGATATCTAGGAAAAAACAGTCCCATTAGAAAAGAGGAGCTGTTTATATGGTCAAGTTGACTAGAACAGTCGGTGGGCTCTATTTCGTGAGTACTCCATTTCAAAGCTCCTATGTTATAGTTTAAGAGCCTCAACATCGGAACCTAAGATATCCCTAATTAATTTAGCATTTTTAAATTGGCCATATAAATACCTCACTCTTTTCTAATGTGGCTACTTTGATAGTTATTTCTGTTCTGGCTGCACTATTCTTTATCAAGAATATACAATGGCTTGGGTTGGAGAATAAAGCATGATGAAGATTTTGTGTTTGGGGAACAGCATCATAAGAAAACTTGGACTGTGGCTGATGATCTATTTTCTCTTTTTCTTTTTTATCATCATCGAGTCCCCAATGAATAAACATCCATAGGAATTCCAGCTGTGACATGTGATCAGACATTTTAAGAGCATAAATCTGTTTTGTTTTGTTTTGTTTTTATCCCACCTATATGCCTGTACATTATTTTTTCTGGAATGCCAGCCATAAGTTACTATTTAGATGCATGATGTAACCCTTTTTCCTCTTTGAATTAGGAACCCGAAGTGCAGTTAAATACCAAGTAATAGATATCATGGGAAATTAAATAACAGACACTAGTTGTTTTTGCAGCTGTATATGAAATACAGTTCTTCATGCATTTTAACCTTTATTTGTTACTATACGTTTTATTTTAGGTAATGGGCCTCCTGACTAACCATGGTGGTGTACCTCACCAGCCCCAAACTGATTATGCCCTCTCACCTTTAACTGGGGGCCTAGAACCAACCACTACTGTATCAGCCAGCTGCAGTCAGAGACTAGATCATATGAAAAGTTTAGATAGTCTGCCTACATCACAGTCCTACTGCCCACCAACTTACAGCACCACAGGTTACAGTATGGACCCTGTCACAGGATACCAGTATGGACAATATGGACAAAGTGAGTACTAGGTGGATATTTATGTTGTGTAATGACTGGGTCATATCATTAGTAAGGTAACTATCTAGCTACAGTATATTTTTCTTCTTGTAACAAAGGAAATGGGGAGGATTGATTCTAACCTATGAGTTTTCCTTCTCTTCATAATAGAACTATGTTTGCTGCTAAGATAACTGATTGTTCAAGCAAGATTTCTGCTGCATAATTATTTTCTTAAGTGATGTCAACAACATCTTGATGTTATTAATTGTTGAGACATGAAACCTGATTGCCATTAGGTAAAACATAAGGGTTGTCCAAAATGAAATAACCACTGGCATTCCAGTATTAGAAACACATGTTTTTAATGAGGTCAGCTCAAGAATCATTATAGTATATACTCCCAGATACATAGAGTTTTGTCAAACTTGTCCTAGGAATAAAAATATTAGTCTCTTTCCTTTGATATATTTGTATTAAATATGACAATGTCAACCTGTAGTTGACATTGCCCCTTGCTGTGAGGTTGTCACAGCATGACTTAAAAAGCTTCTTTTGCTTTCTTACAGGTGCCTTTCATTATCTGAAGCCAGATATTGCATAAATGAACTGTCCACTTCAAGTTAAAGCTTGTCTTGTTTCTGGTCTCACTCCAGTGCTTGGATGGGAGGGATCTTCCCACCAAAATGCAACCCAAGCTGGGGCAATCACAATAGAGATACAGGATCATTATGTTCTTTTCTCCAGTCATTGCTTTCGATAGACATTTGGACTTGTTGGACATAACAGTTCAGAAGACAAAGACCAAGAGCAATAAAAAATAAACAAATAAATAAATACAACACAGTTCAGCGTGGGCAGGTATAAAAAATGCTGAAGTATTTAAAATCACTGACTGACAAAACATTCCATTTTTATGTTGCTGAAAAAGCATGCATTGATCTGGACAAACAAAATATTCTAAAACTTAATAGTTGAGCTCTGCAAACTCAGACTCTTGACATCTGATGCTGACTTTATTCTAACTTTAAAACTGCTCAGTTTCTGAAGCATGAGCAGGAGAACATTTTGATTTTACACACTGGAAATTGACATCAAGAAGAAATGTCCTGGTCTGTGGGAAGCTAGAATAGATGTAAAAGACTTCCAGAACAAGTTAATGGTTATCTTATCATTCTTTTGTAATCATGTTGTCAAGAAATGTCACATACAAGTTTTGCTTTACAATGAATGAGATACTGTGTAACGAAGAAAATTTTTTGCAATTTGTGTGTGTGAAGTTTTCCTAATCCATGTTACATTCTGAAACAAACAAGGAAAAGGAAACAACAACAACAACAAAACAAAGTGACTTTGATTTCCATAACTGCCTAACAATGTGCAATACTATGTACCTCACACAAGCTTTGGGACCATCCAAAGTGATATAGATAGAACTATATTTTTGCAGGTACTTTTATTTTTGCAGTACATGCTTCATTATGATAAAATACAGAAGTGGTGCAGTCCGCAGTATAACAGAATCTGGCTCACGAGACATGACCATTTTCAGGAAACAATACATTTGAAATGATTACGTTTACATTCTCTTTTAGTGATGTACAGGACATGAACAGAGATGTCCTTGTATTGACATGTACTTTTAAATTATACAGTGATAGCTAATATAGAAAAAATAATAATAGGAACCGAGGTTTACATAAGTTGTGTTGTGACATTTTAGAATGTCAATAAATTTGTGTTTTGAAATGTTAAGAGGAACAGGAAGATGGAAGGCAGTGTTATTTATTTCTCTTTATTCTTGGAACAATGAATGAGGTAGGACACATACATTCCTTTTAGCATTAAGGACTATGAAGTAGTGAGATAGTGAGACTAGGTGTAGTACAGAGATTAGTTCACGCATTGGTCTGAAAAGGTGATGGAACAAAAGAAATATTATCTTTGTGTTGCAGCCTCTACCAACAACACATGTGTTGTAAAAAAAAAAGTCTTTCATGTAAAAAGTGCAGTAAATATTTACTATTTATAATGAATAAACAGTTATGAAGACTTGCAAAGCACTGATTAATTTGTCCTAAACTGTGGTATTGTGCTAAATATATTGATACAATTTAACCTGGATATCGAGGGGAGGGGGGAACATGTTATCTTCAATTCAAACTGTTTTTATTATATAAACACTGCACACATTTAAGACAGGGCTGGCCATAGGCAGCATATGAGCCCTGCAGGCTGTTTGTATGACAGACTCATTACTACACGATGCATTTTCATGTGGCATTCTGCAAAGTATGTATCCCATACTGCAGCAGGAAAGCATTGTGCTTCTGCCAGACCTGCGTAAGGAAAGACAAGGAGGTGAACCTGTGTCTGGGGGGGTAGGGATGTAGGGTGAGGGTTTGGGTTCAGGGTGGGTGCAAAGGGTGGGGTGGGGGGTTCAGGTGTGGGGTAGGGGAGCCGCTCTCTTGGGATGGTTTCACAAAATGCAGAGTCTCAATTTGTAATATTTTTGCAGTCTACATGCTAAAATGTATGTTCCCCTAGAGAAGAATCAATCATTCTAATTCAGTATTACATACAAGTAGAATCATAGAATATCAGGGTTGGAAGGGACCGCAGGAGGTTATCTAGTCCAACCCCCTGCTCAAAGCAGGACCAATCCCCAATTTTTGCCCCAGATCCATAAATGGCCCCCTCAAGGATTGAACTCACAACCCTGGGTTTAGCAGGCCAATGCTCAAACCACTGAGCTGTCCCTCCCTCCGAAGTAGATTGTAAATGCAGATTTTTTAATTGAAATGTCAAATGTATGATTTTCTTATTTATTTATCAAAAGGGTTGGTCAAAAAATAGAATTGCATTTTGGAAAAATGAATTTTTTACATTTCATTCAAAATTTTTCAAATTATTTAATGAATTTTTTTAATGAAATGTAACATTATGTTTAAAATAGTATAGTCAGGGAAGTTCTTCCACGTTTTCATAATTTTTTTTTCTTTTACTTCTATTTCACTGGAAGGGGTGGGGGGATTTTAAAATAAATTGAAAAAACTCTGGTTATTCTATGTGCCTGTGGGAAACAGTGGCTGTAATTGCAGTGTTGCTCCTTCATATATGCTACCGTCGCAGATCATAGAATCATACAACTGGAAGAGACCTCAGGGGGTCTAGCTCAGTTGCCTGCACTCAAGGCAGGACTAATTATTATCTAGACCAGTGGTTCTCAAAGCCGGTCCGCCGCTTGTTCGGAGAAAGCCCCTGGCAGGCCGGACCGGTGTGTTTACCTGCCGCGTCCGCAGGTTCGGCCGATTGCGGCTCCCACTGGCCGCGGTTAGCCGCTCCAGGGCAATGGGGGCTGCGGGAAGGGCGGCCAGCACATCTCTTGGCCCGCGCCGCTTCCCACAGCCCCCATTGGCCTGGAGCGGCGAACCGCAGCCAGTGGGAGCCGTGATCGGCTGAACCTGCGGACGCGGCAGGTAAACAAACCGGTCCGGCCCGCCAGGGGCTTTCCCTGAACAAGTGGCGAACTGGCTTTGAGAACCACTGATCTAGACCATCCCTGACAGGTATTTGTCTAACTTGCTCTTAAAAATCTCCAATGACGGAGATTCTACAGCCTTCCTAGGCAATTTATTTCAGTGCTTAACCACCCTGACAGTTAGAAATTTTTTCCAAATGTCCAACCTAAATCACCCTTGCTGTAATTTAAGCCCATTGCTTCTTGTCCTATCCTCAGAGGTTAAAAAGAACAATTTTTCTCCCTCTTCCTTGTAACAGCCTTTTATGTACTTGAAAACTGTTCTCATGTCCCCCTCAGTCTTCTCTTCTCCAGACCAAACAACCCCAGTTTTGTCAACCTTCCCTCATAGGTCATATTTTCTTTAATCATTTTTGTTGCTCTTCTCTGGACTTTCTCCAATTTGTCCTTATCCTTCCTGAAATATGGCACCCAGAACTGGACACAATACTCCTGTTTCAGTATGTTTCAGTATGAAGTGAGCTGTAGCTCACGAAAGCTTATGCTCACATAAATTTGTTAGTCTCTAAGGTGCCACAAGTACTCCTTTTCTTTTTGTGAATACTCCTTTTGAGGCCTTATCAGCACAGAGTAGAGTGGAAGAATTACTTCTTGTGTCTTGCTTACAACACTCCTGCTTAAACATCCCAGAATGATGTTTGCTTTTTTTTGCAACAATGTTACACTGTTGACTCATATTTAGCTTCTGATCTACTATGACCCCCAGATCCTTTTCCACAGTACTCCTTCCTAGGAAGTCATTTCTCAGTTTTTATGTGTGCAACTGATTGTTCCTTCCTAACTGGAGTACTTTGCATTTGTCCTAGTTGAATTTCATCCTATTTACTTCAGGCCATTTCTCCAGTTTGTCCAGAGCGTTCTGAATTTTAATCCTATCCTCCAAAGCACTTGCAGCTCCTCCCAGCTTGATAGCATCTGCACACTTTATAAGTGTACTCTCTATGCCATTATCTAAATCATTGATGAAGATATTGAACAGAACGTGACCCAGAACTGATCCTTGCGGGACCTTTGATAAACTTTTCCCCACAGGAAAAGCTTTTTCACTATGAGGGTGGTGAAACACTGGAATGCGTTACCTAGGGAGGTGGTGGAATCTCCTTCCCGAGAAGTTTTTAAGGTCAGGCTTGACAAAGCCCTGGCTGGGATGATTTAGTTGGGGATTGGTCCTACTTTGAGCAGGGGGTTAGACTAGATGACCTCCTGAGGTCCCTTCCAACCCTGATATTCTATGATTCTATGATATGCCCCTCCAGCTTAACTGTGAACCGCTGATAACTATTATCTGGGAATGGTTCTTCAACCAATTATGCATCCACTTTATAGGAGCTCCATCTAGGTTGTATTTCCCTAGTTTGTTTATGAAAAGCTTATGCAAGACGGTATCAAAAGCCATACTGAAATCAAGCTATGCCACATCTACCACTTCCCCACTATCCACAAGGCTTATTATCCTGTCAAAAAAAACTCTTAGTTTGGTTTGACATGATTTGTTCTTGACAAATCCATGCTGACTGTAACTTATCACCTTATTATCTTCTAGATGTTTGCAAATTGCTTAATTATTTGCTCCATCATCTTTTCAGGTACAGAACTTAAGCTGATTTGTCCGTAATTCCCCAAGTTGTCCTTATTCCCCTTTTTATAGATGGACACTATATTTGCCATTTTCCAGTCCTCTGAAATCTCTCCCATCTTCCATGACTTTTCAAAGATAATTGCTAATGGCTCAGATATCTCCTCAGTCAGTTCCTTGAGTATTCTAGGTTACATTTCATCAGGCCCAGGTGACTCAAAGACATCTAACTTGTCTAAGTAATTTTAACTTGTTCTTTCCCTATTTTAGCCTCTGATCCTACCTCATTTTCACTGGCATTCACTATGTTAGACGTCCAATCACTACTAAACTTTTTGGTGAAAACTGAAACAAAAAAGTCATTTAGCACCTCTGCCATTTTCTGTTATTGTTTTTCCCCTCCATTGAGTAATGGGCCTACCTTGTCCTTGATCTTCCTCTTGCTTCTAATATATTTGTAGAATGTTTTCTTGTTACCCTATACAACTCTAGCTAGTTTAATCTTGTTTTGTGCCTTGGCCTTTCTAATTTTGTCCCCACATATATTTATATGTTTATATTCATCCTTTGTAATTTGACCTAGTTTCCACTTTTTGTAGGACTCTTCTTTTGAGTTTCAGATCATTAAAGATCTCCTGAATAAGCCAGGGTGGTCTCTTGCCATGCGGTTTTCCAAAGTGATGTTAGCCATTAAGATGAAGCACCATGAGCTCTCTTCTGTTATCCTTATATTTCAGCACCATCCTCTTCCTGGAGTTTCTCCTCCTCAGTTACTGTAGCTCTGGGGGAACTGTCTGTGATTTCTCCCTTTCCTCCATCAGTGAAGTGCTGGTGACAGAGTGCTTTCCTGATCTGAAGCTAAAAGGCAAGCATTTGAGCTGACTCCATCTTCATTTACTCTCACTTGGCTTTTTTGTTCTCTGCCCCCAAGCACTTCATAATATGATAGAGTTATGCAGAGCAGGAGAGGAAGAGACAGCATGGCTGAGGAGAAAGTCAACCATCCCACTCACATATCATCCTTGGAAACAGGGAATTGGGATGAAAATTCCTTAAGGAAGGGAGGAGCAGGGGACGTAGAGGCTAAAACCAGGAATCTCCTCCCCAGATTAGGAGATTTAAAATATGCCTCCTGAAATGCTTGCCAGAAGTGCTCACAATTATGTGGATCCTTTGTATAGCTCCATGGGTCATGGGTTATACTAGTTTCTTGTTTTTGTTATCAAGTTCTAAGCAGAAATGGTTCTGGAGGGCCATACATGCAGCCAAAATATGAACCCTAACCACTTGGAAAGTAAAACTGATACCAACTATGAACGCTGCTTCAGTTTGCTTTTGGAGATAGCAAGTATGAGCTAATGATTTTTTGTCCATATAAATAAACTGGCTACATATTGTGTAATATGAACTCCATTCCTGGATTCCTATGTGCAGCGGGTGACCAATCAATTATTTAATAGATACCAGAACTCAGAAGCACTTCCAATCTAAAGATCAATCAAGAGCATAGCCGTGACCTTTAAGAAACTACTTTTATGCTCTATGGCATCATCCAAACTTTTCATATATTTTCTCTTTCTTTCTTTTCTTTTCTTATTTATATGTTGAGTCACCACCAAAAAAATCCTTGCAGCTTGGTA
The DNA here is from genome assembly GCF_965152235.1 of Eretmochelys imbricata. Classification (NCBI taxonomy): domain Eukaryota; kingdom Metazoa; phylum Chordata; order Testudines; family Cheloniidae; genus Eretmochelys; species Eretmochelys imbricata. Next base: position 37,712,565 of record NC_135580.1, read on the forward strand.
CTTATTTGATTTGGGGTCTATGTTAATGCCTCTTTACTTATTTTTGTTGTTATTTTTGAATAAGCTGCACTAGTTATATGTTTTTAGATGGTGTCAATTTTCCATTTCTTTTTCTGGGCAGTAATACAGTGGTCACCATTCAAATAATCTACATTTTCCAACAGTTTTTGCACAGTGGTCTCTGGAAGCCAGAGTTTTCCACTGGAAACAAAGGCAGTATTTGAGATACCACAGTGTGGCGAGTGCTGGTAAATGTTAGCACTGTTGTAGAGAGGTTTTCAAAGATATAAATGGCCATTAGCAGCTCCTTGAAAGTCAGTAAGGGTCAGGCACCTACCCACAATTTATGTGTCTGAAAATCTGTGTGTGTGAGAGAGAGTGAGAGTGATTAGGGCCAGTTTTTCAAAGGTATGACACCTAAAGATACAAATAAATGCTTCATGGGATTTTCAAAACCATGCAGGCTCAGATTTGTAAAAGTATTTCGGCGTTTCTGCACTCAGCTTTGCAATGCTAATCTAATTTAGAAGCCTAAATCTCATTTTCAAAAGTGATTTAGGAACTTACGAGCCTAAATCCATTGACATTTAAAGGAATTAAGGGCCAAAATCACTTTAGAAAATGAGTTTTAGGCTGCTAAATTAGTTAAGCATTGCAATGCTGAGTGCAGCAATGCCTGAGTACCTTTACAAATCTGGGCCTTAGGCTGATTGCAATGGGCCTTAGGTACGTAGGTGTTTTGAAAATCCCACTGGGTGTCTACTTGCATCTTCAGGCATCTCCATACCTCTACAAATTTGGCCCTTAGTCTGTAACCTAGATCTTCATCATTCCTTTATAGACCAATCAATACAATTTTATCCAGTTAAAAAAAGAGCTAATGTTACTAACCTTTATGTAACCAAGATATATTTTAATTTTTCAAAGGAGTGCAGCTGAGTGTAGTCAGTAAAGTATGCTAATCACCGCAATGGTATATATGAAAGTTACTTCCTTTTCCCAGAATGCTGTTGATTGTTGCTGATGTGTAACAGGTACGTTTTTCATGTGTCAGCAACTATGAAAGCCCTTCGATGTGTTCTGTATGTAATGTGGTTCCTTTTGGCTTTAAACGCCATAAAACGTAATTCCTAATAAGGAAATATATAAAATGACCACAATATCGGTTCAAGCCATCGACTGTCAATGAAACCGTCGAAAACAATATCTCGAACCCCTGAACTTCTACCAATGATTCATTACAATATTGTATTAGCTCCTATTGCTTCACATACCAGGTGCATGAAAAGCTGCCTTCTGAGGAGCAGCTCCCACTTTCAGTCTGGTTTGGATCTTCCAATGGCTGACAAACATCGGCTGTACATTTTCAGTTGACCGCTAAATGCTTTTCATGTAATGTAGGATACATATTTTGCTGCCATGTGTTTATATAACATCCCCATGTTCATAAAGCAGAGCCCATAATAGATCTGCATGGCTGTGAGTATATTCTGTATATAGTTTTATATATTGTATGTATGTATATATATCAAGTGCACACACATATAGAGACTCAGAATTATCATCTGAAAATAGCGATGTCAGTTAGAATTATGCTGTTAAAAACTTGCACCAATAACTGAAATACAAAAATAGGGAGCCTGCTACTACTCCCACTGAAGACAACAGGAGTTTTGCACTGCTGACTGTACACCACCCATTGCCTCTCGCTATGTGTAGGAAACATGTGGAAGGTGGCGAAGTCATGCTGTGGGCCAAGCTGGAAAGCAGTGCTCTGGCCAGTCCCCAGCCAGTGGAGTGGTCATTATGTGACAGGTCTTAATCCTACAAACCATGTCTCTTAGGAGTAGTCCTTGAACTCAACTCACATATGTAGGATTGGATCAGACCAATCAGAAAATGCTTTGTTGACTTACTGTTAAACCATGTTCCCACGAGCAAGTAGCTGCGGCAAAGTGCAGCGCACCAGCAAAAAGAACCAATGGAACAACGTTGTTTAAAACATTGTTTAATACATTTGTGTTGCCTTGGAGTCAATGACCAAATGGGCTTATAATGCCGAGCACTTGTGGCTAGCCAGCCAGTATGGCCTTTGGACATGCACTGTTTATTATCCAACCACTCAGCCTATGTCATAAAAAATCACAATAAACCTGGGAAGACACATTGCTTTTAACCTTTGCTGAATAATTTAATAAAGTTAGCTTCATACACAAATATGAAAGAGTGGCTGCTGATAAAAGCAGAACTATTGCTTGCTTGTCTCAGACTTGGAGACCGTTCAGAAGTTTTATCAGCTATTCAGCATCTTCATCATTGGTGAGGCTTACCCCTGAGGCCATTACCAAATGTTAAGCTGTTTGTTTCTTCTTTACCTCACTTCCCTTCTTTCAGTTCTCATGCTGATATGGTTTCCTGTGCTGTGTATGATTATAGGGCTATGCTTTCAGTTTTTCTTAGGGCTTCTCTACACTACCGCTTAAGTCAATGTAACTTGTATCGCTCAGGCGTGTGAAAAAGCCACTCCCCCGAGCGATGCAAATTACATTGACTTAAAGCAGCGTCCACGCTGCGCTATGTCGGCGGGAGATGGAGTAACTATGCCGACGGGAGAGTGCTCTCCCGTCAGCATAGCATGTCTTCACCAGACATGCTACAGCAGTGCAGCTGCATTGGTGTAGTTGTGCTGATGTAGAGCGGTAGTGTAGATTGTTGTGTGCAATTATTCTTATTTTTCTTATAAGTGCAGTTCAATGTTCTTAAATACATCCACCCTCCCACTATATATCTATGGCCTATGTCTTACGGAATGGATGTACCGCTTCTTTTAAAAATTACTGTGATAGATTTTCTCAAAAGAATAGTCCATGATTCTGATCCTGCAGTTCTTACACCGGCCAGATTAAAAGGCATATAATGCCCAAAAGCTTTTCAAATACTACCTTGGTGCTTGTATATGTACACAAACCAGTGGAGCATCACACAGGGGTTTTCACACATTCTTAGATTTTGAGGCCAGATGAGATCATTAGATCATCTAGTCTGAGCTCCTGTATAACGTAGGCCTCAGAATTCAATCCGGTTCTTCCTGTACTGAGCCCAACTATATGTAACTGAAGTATATCTTCCAGAAGGGCATCTAGTCTTACTCTGAAGACTCCCCTTGGTTTCCACACTCCCATATGAATCGTGTATGTATACTACATCATGGTGGGTGTCACAAGGCTGTAGGACAGTACTAATTGACAAGGTTCAGATCCAGCGTAACACTAAGCAATGGCTGATGGCTACTATTCTACCCCATTGCTAACAGTTGCCTGCAGCAGGCCAGCCTCATGACCATCCAGAACTTACCTTGCTTGCTGAGGCTCAGGATTTGTTCCCCCTAGGTCAGGGGTTCTCAGACTGGGGGTCGGGACCCTTCAGGAGGTTGTGAGGTTATTACATGGGGAGGTCGTGAGCTGTCAGCCTCCACCCTAAACCCTGCTGTGCCTCCAGCATTTATAATGGTATTAAATATATTAAAAAAGCATTTTTAATTTATAAGGGGGGTCGCACTCAGAGGCTTGCTATGTGAAAGGTGGCACCAGTACAAAAGTTTGAGAACCACTGCCTAGCTCTTCTCCTTTGGAGCTCCCTTCCCCACATCGTCAACCCTTCTACTCTGACTTTTCTCTTGTTTGAAGATTTGCCCCAGCAGGAGTTTTGCCTGAATAAGGCCTTCAGGACTGGGCCGATTCCCTTCCATGAGCGTTTTGCATGCATAAGCAATGTGGGACTGGACCCACACTTTAGATACCAAATTTATTAATTGGTCAGCCCATGTGGAGCTGGGGCAAAGTTGGCTTTAAGCCACTTTAAGTTCTGAGCTGGCACTGGAGCCGGTGCAATCCCCAGACCTCTCTGAGGTCTCCCTATAGTTGGCTCTGCAACATGGAGCCTCACAGACCCTCCACAGAGAGCAATGTGACTCCGTGCCTCCTCCTGAACATGGCCTGGGTCACTCCTCTTACACTAGGGCTTGCAAGGGGGAAGGAAACACCATAGGATGGCATTATGGTAGCCCAGTGTGGAGCCTATGCTAGGGGAATTCTCCTGACAGAAGACAATTTGTGGCTACACTGCCAAACAGCATACAGGGAACAACTGAAGGGCAAATCCCTCCTGTAGTTGATAATATCACGAAGCCCTAGCTATGCTTCTATAACCTTGTAGTATAATCACAACCTACAGTGATGGCAGGGGTTTTTCCACTGCTGTAGGAACTCCAGATCCCCGAGTAACAATAGGTAGGGCAACAGAAGCATTCTGCCAACAGCCCACCTGCTTCTACACCAAGGGTTAGGTTGGCAAAGCTACAGGGCCCAAGGGTATGGATTTTTCACACCCCCTTAGTGCTGTAGGTATGACCACCTAAGTTTTAAGTGTAAATCAGGCCTCAGGCTTAGCCACTGGTGTTCCTAGCTTGGTTGATTCCCAGCTTTGACTCCCAACTAGAGGTCCCAAATGTTCCATTAACCTTTTATTTTATATCTACTGATAAAGCTACAAGCATTCTTTTAAAGAAAAATGTGCAAACCTCCCACACTTTAAATTTAATTGATTTCTTTCTTCAGCCTCAAAGTTTTGTGGCATTTTGACTGAAGCCCCCCTTGTAATATAAGCATTTATTTTAATTACACATTCTGCTTGATTTTGTGACTTTAAACAAAAGAATTAAATTTAACTTGGGACTTTGCTGAATTTGGTGGGGAAAGAGATGCAAAGCAGCGAAGAAAACCCAAATGAGCAATTAAAAAGGTAAAATGTTGAGTTAGTGAGTTAGTGAGTTGAGTTTGTATTTTATTTTTAAAAGGTAAGGAAGATATTTAGAAAGGTGATGGCTTAAATTACTTTAAATTATAATTTTAAAAAAATACCTGTAGAGCAAAGTGTAAAACAAAGTCCAGTTGCGTATTTCTTTTATAACTGAGATGTGTACTTAAATGTGTTGTAGTATAATCCCGGTCAGTGTCTGTTATGTGTCCCTTTCTATTTCCATTCCTAGAGGAGGGGAATCTACAGTATTAAAGACACAAGCCACAGAGGCTGGCTATTTATCTTAAACAGTACCGACTCATATGATCATTTCTAGAGGTCCAAATTTTAATCGGTGTGGTGTCAGCCGTGGTTAGCTGTCACATATTCCCATTAAATGATAAGTGTATTTTTTAAAAATAGCAATTAGTCTGATGAAATAAAAATATGTAAATCTTGTTTAGTCCTCCTATCAAGGCAGTCCTGAGTTCCCAGTTCACCCCAAACGCCCATTAAACAGGCTGTAATGGGGAGGAAAGCATTGCTACATCACTGGTAAGTATTTGCATTTCTTCATTTTCTTAAAGTTCATTTTACACATTGTAGAACCTCAGGTCAAGGTTTTCAGAAGTAACTGGTGGTTTGTGATGTACCAGCATTTGGGAGCCCAACTTGGAAACATCTTAGAAGAGCCTCCTATTCAGAAGGCTTGGCATTTTCTGACAACATCTCCTGTTCAGTACTAGAGTGCGTTGAAAATTTTCTGATGGAAATTGACACATTCCGTGGGAACATGTCAGTTAGGACAACATTTCAGAAAAATTGAGTACAAGCATTTCGATAAAGGGTTAGGCAAATTTAAAAATCTCACAATTCCCCATGAAATGGAAATTCCGGTTCCCATGCATTTCTACCCAAAATCAGAGGCACCCAGACTAAGTAGTCACTTTCGAAAATCTTAACACCAGTATTATAATGGGTTAAATCATGGCGGGCCCAGTGCAACTGGAGGAGGGCAAGGGATTGCTGTCACTCTGTGTAACCTCCCCAAAAAGGGGCAAGGAGGAGGTAGTCATAGTAAACCAGACTAGCGTATGCTAGCGTCTGCTGCGCCCCTACAAGGAGTATTGCAGGTGGCTCCCCTCTCCCCTGGGCAGTCATGGAGCTTTAGCCCTGCAATACCTGAAGTACAGGGCTATGACTACAGGTCTGATCCCCAATGGGAGTCAGGGGGAGTGGAACTGCCAGGTGGGGGCTGGGCTAGAACTCCTGCAGTGGAAATATTGAGGCTGCTCTGTCCTCCTGTAAATTTACGCCTGCCTGAGTGGGGTGGAGGTGAGAGCAGGACCCAGAGGGGATAGAGTGGTTGTCACGGGGCACAGGATGGGGTTGGGGAACAGGGAGCAGGACCTGGAGAGGCTAGAATAGGCCTGGGAGTAAGTAGGAACCCCTGGCAACCCCCTTCCTATCCTGGAGCGAGCTGCCTCTTCTCCACAATCTCAGTACATCTCCTCATTCCCCCTTCTATCCAGCTACACCCTCCCACTCCCCTGCCCACATAGGATCTGTTGGGTGTTGAAAATTTTTGGAAATCTGAGCACTAAGTGCTTCAACTGGGTTTCTAAATGGGAGCTGAGTTCTTGAGAAAATTGGGCCCCAGTTTGGTTGGGGAGCATTGCCTTCAGGATAAGGTCTCCCCAGCTTTAACTAAATGGTTTCAAAGCTTCTTCTGGAACTGATGTTATGACACTTTATAAGAGAATAGGAAAAAAAATACAGATTCCAGACTGAGTTTATGGGCCCAATCTTACTCCAAATAACTTTAGTGGAAGCTGGATCAGGCCTTATGTCACTGTATGAGCATAGGATGTGTTATCAGCAACTGCTAAGTTCCTGTCCCAGCTCTGCCACATATGCTGAACTTAGTGGAAAAAATATGCATTATGGTGCCAATACAGCAAAGCACTTAAATATGGACATAACTTAGAGCATGATGAGCACTCCTACTGGAGTGGGACTACTCACATGCTTAAAGTTAAACCCATGTTTATCCACTTTGCTGAATTAAAACCAGTGAGGAGTTGGCTCTCCATTTGCCCATCTGTAAATTAAGGATAACTCTACTTCACTGGGGTGTTGTGAAGCTTAATTACTTAATATTTACAGATGACTTTGAAGACATATGCTGTGATTTTCAAAGCCTCCTTGGAGATCTGGACACATTGAACCATTTTAATGGGAATTGTGCATCTAAATCCCTGAGACAGCTTTGAATGCCTCAGTAGTAAAGTGTTACATAAGTGCTAAGTATTACTATGGCCCAAAAGGAAACTGTTTTCTTACATTTCATATTAATATTATTATTATTATTTATTATTTATTTTAGTATTTTTTAATAACCACTTAAAACCAGGAAAACTAGTCTAGCAAAACGACTGGTGAGATCATCATAGCTAAGGAGGAGCCTTTTATCCTAAAGGCTTCTATAAAAAAAAATACAAAGAATAATGGACTGGAGATCAGTCTTAAAGTCCTGTGCACTGAGTTTAATGGGAGTTTTGAGTGTGTAAAGACTGTGGAGTGAGGAAGGTAAAGAGCACCAGGGACTTATGATTTCAGAAACTACAATACTATGGCTTCTATTCTGATTCTGCTCAAGTTCATCAGGAAAGATTCACTTTGGCAGCTTATTCAGTGACTAAATCTTGATATTTTTCTGGCTTAATTCATAACATAACTGTAAGCTATTGCCCTGTGTTTATATTTCCCATCCATTTCTCACATTTCCAAAGCATACTGATATGCGATCCCAGCAGTTTAGCTACCATAATTGGCATTTTTCTAGAGCCAAAAGGAAACAAATTCCTTACCCACCATACTTTTTTAATTTCTGAAAAACAACAAGTAACATGGTTAATCCTCTTTTTGATCTTTTCCCCCCTTTGAGTTTCCCTTATATTCGTTTCCCTTTTAATCTTTTACTTTCTTTTTAATCTTCACTTATTGTCCCTCCAGATATGAAGAATTCTATGTACTTATGTCTTTAAAAGAATTGGACCATGCTAAGGAAATGATTCTTTAGGATCCTGCTCAAAATACCATTATTCACTTCTGGCTATTTGGGGATGGGGGTGGGGCAGCGTTGGTAGAGAACAATTTTACAGCAGCATTTACTAGGAAGTTTCACTGGATTATTATTAATTTATATTAACAGAACATTGGTCTGTTCAAGTAAGTACGAAGTCAGTGTGCAGAAACACCTTGGGCTAGGCTGTAAGTTAGACTATGTGTCTGCACAGTAGTATAAGAGATAATAAGCATCTCGCATTCACTATTCTCTGGGCTATCTGTACCATTAGTGCAGTTGTGTAGGAATAAAGGGGTTCTGCAGGAGTGGGTGTGTTCAGCACAGCTGACCCAATGCAAGGGGTGGAGTAATGATAGGCCAGTAGCAAATTACTTCCTTCTCCCCATTCCCCTGCAGGAGCTGTGCCTCAGTTCCTGGAGCTGATGCTGGGGTGTTGCAGTTTATGCACCACACTTTACTCAGAGCTGTGCCTAAAGACACAATCTAACCCTTTGAGTTTGGAAGAATCATAGAATATCAGGGTTGGAAGAGACCTCAGGAGGTCATCTAGTCCAGCCCCCTGTTCAAAGCAGGACTGATCCCCGACTAAATCATCCCAGCCAGGGCTTTGTCAAGCCGGGCCTTGAAAACCTCTAAGGTTGGAGATTCCACCACCTCCCTAGGTAACCCATTCCAGCGCTTCCCCACCCTCCTAGTGAAATAGTGTTTCCGAATATCCAACTGAGACCTCCCCCAATTTGAGACCATTGCTGTCATCTGCCACCACTGAGAACAACCGAGCTCCATCCTCTTTGGAACCCCACTTCAGGTAGTTGAAGGCTGTTATCAAATTTCCCCATCACTCTTCTCTTCTGCAGACTAAACAAACCCAGTTCCTTCAGCCTCTCCTCCAAAGTCATGTGTCCCAGCCCTCTGATGATTTTCGTTACCCTCTGCTGGACTGTCTCCAATTGTCCACATTCTTTCTGTAGTGGGAGGCCCAAAACTGGTCTCAGTACTCCAGATGTGGCCTCACCAGTGCTGAATAGAGGGGAATAATCACTTCCCTCGATCTGCTGGCAATGCTCCTACTAATGCAGCCCAATATGCCGTTAGCCTTCTTGGCAACAAGGGCACACTGCTGACTCATATCCAGCTTCTCATCCACTGTAATCCCCAGGTCCTTTTCTGCAGAACTGCTGCTTAGCCAGTCGGTCCTGAGCCTGTAGCGGTACATGGGATTCTTCCATCCTAAGTGCAGGACTCTGCACTTGTCCTTGTTGAACCTCATCAGATTTATTTTGGCCCGATCCTCCAATTTGTCTAGGTCATTCTGGACCCTATCCCAACTCTCCCCCCAGCTCAGTGTCATCTGTGAACTTGCTATCCCATCATCCAGATCACTAATAAAGATGTTAAACAAAACCGGCCCCAGGACCAACCCTTGGGGCATTCCGCTTGATACCGGCTGCCAACTAGACATTGAGCTGTTGATCACTACCCATTTAGCCCAATGATCTAGCCAGCTTTCTATCCACCTTATAGTCCATTCATTCAATTCATACTTTTTTAACTTGCTGGCAAGAATACTGTGGGAGACCATATCAAAAGCTTTGCTAAACTCAAGATATACCACGTCCACTGCTTTTCCCATATCCACAGAGCCAGTTATCTCATCATAGAAGAGAATCATAGAAGGCAATCAGGTTGGTCAGGCATGAGTTGCCCTCGATAAATCCATGTTGATTGTTCCTGATCACCTACCTGTCCTCCAAGTGCTTCAAAATGGTTTCCTTGAGGACCTGTTCCATGATTTTTCCAGGGACTGAGGTGAGGCTGACCGATTTGTAGTTCCCTGGGTTCTACTTCTTCCCTTTTTAAAAGATGGGCACTATATTTTCCTGTTTCCAGTCGTCCGGGACCTCCCCTGATTGCCATGAGTTTTCAAAGATAATGGCCAATGGCTCTGCAATCACATCAGCCATTCCCTCAATACCCTCGGATGTATTAGATGTGGACCCATGGATTTGTGCATGTCCAGCTTTTCTAAATAGTCCTTAACCTGTTCTTACACCACTGAGGGCTGTTCACCTCCTCCCCATACTGTGTTGCCCAGGACAGCAGTGTAGGAGCTGACCTTGTCTGTGAAGAGCGAGGTAAAAAAAGCATCGAGTACTTCGATACTATAGTATACACTTCAGGAGGGTGTGTATACTATAGTAAGTGCATTCCATAATTTATAATTCTTTTGTGCATATGCACACAGAGCCTTCAAATCCTCCCTCATGTAAGCAGTGTTCTGTCTGCAAGCCTTTCCTCATGTGGAGCCCAGTCTGCTACTCTTACGCACATGAGAACCTTACTCCAAGAGTAGGGTCATGGAAACTGATGGGGGTATGGTAACACTCAATAGAAGAATGAAAGGATCTGGCTATGAGTAACTCTTATGTGAGATGGACCTACAGTTATCTTAGAAGAGTTACAGTAACAACATAGATATTTGTGACAATCATTTGACCATATATTCAAAAAAAACAGGCAAAGCATGTTATTTTCAACCAATTTCTACCTCACACTTCCCCAGAAACAGTGCTGAAGCTCCATAACATGGAGACACTTAAACATAACAGTCTATCATCACAGAAGTAATTGTGACATTTTATAATCACATTCATCCAAGGCCTGATTTTCCTTTCACTCTCAGCTGAGTTCAGAGGTGTTATTTTTTGACTTACTCTGCTATAAGCAAGATCAGAATCTGGTGCAAGTAAGTGGCCAAGCAAGCTAGGTAGAATAGACATATAGATTAGATCAATATTATCCCCAGTATGCCCTTTAAAGAAAATTGCCAGCTTTTTCTTGAAGCAAATCTATTTGCAAACAGATACAAAAAAATCTGATCTGCAAACCTGGAAAACTTGGAGCTGAAATCTTTTTTTCCATTACAGCCATGTAAATTTGGAATGACTCCACTGAAGTCATTGGAGTGCCTCCAAATCTGCACTAGTGTAAGGATCAGATCTTGCTGCCAGTGAACTCCATGGTAAAACTCTCACTGACTTTGCGAGCAGCATTAGGTCCCCACATCTGTTCTCTTAGTCCACAAGAATAGTCCTACTGAAGAGAATAGAATTATTCCTGTGAGTAAGATGAGGAGAACTTAGCCCTAAGTGAGAGCCGGATTTGGCGCTGCTCTTTATGGAGATTTTGCACCATTTTAAAGGCTAATTTTAAAACAAATCCTTAAAATGTAAAGCTGTAAATTTCTTCTATAAATTGCATCTTCTGCATGTATTTATACCATAGTGTGCTGTTCATATAAAATTACAGAATTCACTTTCATCTTTCTTTTTACACGAAACCCCTAATGACAAATGCAGACAGTTCGGTGATATTGATATACCCCAACCTTAGCATGTGAATTAGTCATCATGCAATCAGTTCAGGGGTCAGGCTTAGAGAAACAGTGCAAAGTTTGCAAACTGTTCGTGGGGTGAAGTGCTTTCCACTTCAAAGTCCTTGTGCTCCCTCCCCAGAATTTAGATCACAGCAAAAAACAGCTGGAATTGCCATTTGTGCCAATAGAACTTTTTTTCTTTTTTAGCAAGATAAGGTCTCACTCCTTTGTAAAACAACAGTTTACTTTAGACTGACTGAGCTGGTAAAACACAATAGGAAGCGGGCATCCACAGAGTACTGCTTTGCTATTATCATGTAAGTAGACATGACCTGTGACAACCCACACTGAAGAGAACTTAACCCCTTGCTCCTTGTCTGAAAATACTCCATGTAGTCCACTTGTCACTGACAGTCAAGGATTTAATTTTCCAAGAAATATTTACAAGCACTTCTCTCTTTTCCGTTCAGAAATGTCTCTTTCATATTTCCAACGTGATGGGTGTGTGTGTGTGCGCAATTGTTTACTACCAGCGCTAATATTTACATGGACACATAACATCAGATTTCCTTTTTAATCTTTGAGGTTCTCAGATTTGAGCTGAAGCTAGAGTTTCACATTTAGCCTTCGGCTAGAAGAGCACGTGAATGCCGAGCCAGAGTTTTGTCTAGGATTAGATTTTGTTACCCATAATCACACGAGTAGGAATTTGCACCATATGCAGTCCTGTGGATTTTAACAGCACTACTTGGAACAAGGATGTCCCAATCTGGCCCATAAGAGAGATCTTTTTGTATAGTCTAACCACTGGGCCCTTGATTCAGGAAGTTACATAAGCACATGTTTAACTTTAAGCACATGAGTAGTCTCATTGAAGTCAGTGAGATTATTTACGTGCTTAAAGTTGGGCATATGCTTTCTGAAGCAGCACTTAGTTTTGCAAGCCCCCTTTCCTGCCCCACTGCTGTTTTTAAAATCATTTCACTCAGTGATCTAAAGTCATTTCCCCAAACATTAAACAGTCTCTTAAATTGCATCACATTATTATTCTATTTTTATTATTAATAGACTTCACAGTGGATGAAGGCTTATCTGCCAAATGCCTCATTATCAGGTGACTGAGACCCAATAAGTGCTTAACAGCATTCCTTACCAAAAGAGGATATGGTTAAGAAGGGGCTGATCCAATTCCCATTAAAGCAAATGGAAAAACTTCCATTGACTTTAATGAAGGATGGATCAGGCCCCAGATCACTAGCTGCCTTCTATTTCTTTAAGACACACTTCTTGATTCCTGAGAAAAGCAACAGCATGAACCAAACAGCTTTAGCTTCTCTCATCTTACAGTGCATTTTGCAAGTTCTGGAAGGAAACCTGGACACAGAGAAAAATGCTACAGCGAAAAATGAGCCAGAACACAAACCATATGACAATGCCTATTTCTTCATTCTCTTTGTCATGTTGTTTTACTCTTTCCTGGCATTAACTGTCTTTTTTGGTTATGTTCGCTCCAAGAAAGCCATTTCAAAGAAAGATCCTTACCAGGAATTCATCGAGGATAAGGATCGAAGCAAGAAGTGGAACATGACCCGGCCGGTGGTAGTGAAATTTGACTTTGAAGAAGAAAGTATTCTTTGAACTACTTAAACCAAAATATTCTGCCAAATGCACTGGACTGTCTCTGTCGCCTACATCTCAAAGGAAGATCTATGCATTCCTCTTGATCAGCTACGTCCAGCATAATAAGTCAAAGCATTGCTTAGAAATAGGTAATGGAAAAAGAAGTTTCACATTTTTTATGAATGCGTTTGCTGGAATGTTGCTTTTATACATATTAGAGCTTGTTCCATTGTACTTTACAATGGAGGGAGATACGGTCATTTTTAGCACAGCTTATGATTCCTACTTTGAGGAACAAGCATTGGATTCCTTCCTCCACTGATTATATTTATTACGTTTAGAATGTGGGTGAGGGGAACTGATTTGTGCATACACACACACGCGTGCACAAACACACACACACACACACACTTGAATTTCCAAAGGAATGTTGTCACTTATATATATTCTAGTCTAGACATTGAATGGTATGAACCTTCACTGGGAATACAGTATTTCTCACAAATAGCAGAATATATTTTACTTTGCTTAAACCAACTAATACTATTTAATATGTAAATATAGCAAACTCCTCCTGCCTTTCTACCGGTCAAAGATTAATTTCACATGAAATGGCAAAAAAGATCAAAACACCATCTGCAAAATGCAATTAAAATGCATTTAGCGGAAAAACAGGTTACGCATTCAGTGAATTCTATTTCTTTTCCGTCAGTTAGATGTATTCATTCTTTGCCAATTTCTCATTTGAAATGCATGCTTCAACCCTAATGAGTGGTGGCTACAATTGATCACAAGTGTAATGCTGAAACTGCCTGTCTGAATACACCAAAAATATCCTTTTACTTGCTAAAGTGCCTGACAAGCTTCATTTCAGAGTTGTTGCATTTATATATGTATTGTCTATTTACCCAATATAATTGGATTTGTTTGCCCTTGTTTATTTTCTTTAACACATGATCTTACTCAAATAATAATATGAGGGAATTAGTTGATTTTAAACATATCAGTGTGCCCATTAAATACAAGAATATGTGCAACAAATGTTTTGTGATATGAAAAATATAGATGGGTGACATTTTCCTGAAACTTATATTTGTTTGTATTCTTCTCTTGGGTCTCAACAATTTATAGGTATTTACTTGTTTGCAGTGCTAGCTGTGTTGGTCCCAGGAAATGAGAAGACAAGGTGCATTTTTTTATTTGATCAACTACTATTGGTAGAAAGTACAAACTTCTGTTGGTGGAAGGAGCTGAAGAAGGGTTCAGTGTAGCTTAAAAGTTTGTACCTTCCACCAACAGAATTAGATCCAGTAAGAGATATGACCTCACCTACCTTGTCTCTCTCAGGTATTCATTTCTAATTGGACCATGTTAGTGGATATATGAAACTAATATAATTAAAAACCTCTCTTTTGTATATCAGGCAGTGTTAATATACAGTGTTACGCAGAGGCATTCATGAGCACAATAATGATTTTCAGCAATACGTTTAGTGAATTCATTTAAAGTTTGCAGTATCCACCTAGCTTTATCTGAAATGGTTTTAGAAATGCCATTGTGTATGAAGCACATTAATTTACGTAAAAGCTATCACTATCCTTCATTTGCAGTAGTTTGGGGTAAAGAATTGGAGGTCAAAGTCATCTGGGTTTACTTCAGGCCAGCAAGCTGGGACTGTGTTAAAAGAGAACTGCTGTTGCTTGGAGACTCATAGTAGATCTGAACAAATAGGGGGAATTATTCTACAGAACACTGAGCCCTGGAAGATGGTTTTATATTTCATTGTCTTCTCAGTATGCGTGTAAATATTACTCTATGTATTTGTTGAAAATCGCATCATATTTTTATCTCACTGTTATTGTTTTAAGTTGTTTTCCCAAAAGTGACGGGGTAATGTGCTAACTTAAAAATTAAAGTTCCATTGCCAAAGCATCACTGAAGCCCATCGTCATTTATTTTTGTGAGCTGGTTGATCTGGCTCCTGACAGCTGTCTGATAAGCCACGATAAGCAAACTTCTCTGAACGTTACTTAGAAACATGCTGCCATTATGCAGTGTTTTAAGTTGTTTGCAAATACTTATGTCATGTTTATAATTAGACAGGCTCTTCACGGCAGGGATATTGCACTTCAGCATGAGCCAGCCAGAAGACACAAAGACCCTTCACCCACTGCTGCCCTCCATAGAGGCCAATCACAATCCAGCTCTTTGTTGATATTAACCATAGGGCAGGTTACTAATAATATTACTATTATTTTCTGTTCTTTTACAGTGCCCCAAAGTGTTCAAGTCCCTGCCCCAGGAAGCTTACAATCTCATTACAGACAAGGCACTAAGATGAGGCATTTGGATACTACGATGGCAAGGGCTATGGCCCAGATCCTCTAAGTATTTAGGTGCCTAATGCCCATTGTTTTCCTGGCCCTTTGCATGCAGGTTGTTTCGATGGACAATGGGACATGGACAAGATGGCTCTGTCGCTGGGCAATCCCTGGCTGCTGGGATGGCACCTAAGGGCCATGGGTTGTGGTGTGTAATTCATACCCAGGATAAACCAAGTCCCCTGCCAGCCCCGATACCAGGGTGGAGGGTAAGAGTAGCATAAAGCACTGAGCATAGCTGGGACACAACCCAGAAAGGGGATTAGAAAATCCAAGATCTTCAAGATGGTAAAGAGCCATGGTCCTCTTGGGCCCGATCCTGCAAGGCACAGCTGAATGTCTCTGACTGCCACAGATTTATGAAGACAAGTGCAGACAGATTATTTTGTTACTTTTGACCCATGTTTCTAACCTCTCTCGCTCCATTTACTGGTGTTCAAAACTTTTTTAAATTTAGTATCACCTGCAGATTGTATTAATATGCTTGTGACCCAAGGAGTCCCTCAAGGCCAACTGGCAGAGGGGACACAACACCATAACTCAGATCAGGCCTGACAGTCTCGTTCCCCCAACACACTGCTGTCATAATCTAGTTTATCATTAAATATATCATATGCAAATAGGTAAATGCTGGTCATTAATACCGTTGCGTGATACATATAAGGGCAGTGCATAAAGAAGTATAGATGTGTGTTGGAAATATGCTTAGGAAATATGTTTAGACCAAGCAATCAGAGTAGAGCAGATAAACAATCTTCTACTAGACTAGAAAGGAATGTGGGTTTGCCAGTCTGCCAGGGTCAAGCTTTTCAAGCAAAGTACAATAGAAGAACATTTGCATCTAAGGCAAACAAAGTGATCAAGCTAATCAAAAAGGCAAGGGGTTTGGTGTCTGCACGCTGAAAAACAAGCAGCAGGGAAGAGGAACTTTGTCTGGGCTTACTTTTCAAAAATACATTTCAAAGGTTTACCGAACTATAAAAAGAAAGGGAGAGAACCCGTTAGTTATCGCTCATCTAGGGGACAAAGCGGAACAGCGCACTTTGAGCTAATGAAAAGCGGATCCTCTTGGCCTGAAAACCAAGAATAGCTAGAACTGACTACAGGTGGGAAACCTGCTTAGACAAAGTTTGTACCTTGCTGAAGTTAAGTTTTAGTCTCTAGAAAGTGAGTTTTGTTTTGTTTTACGTGTAACCCTACCTGTCTTCTATTCTTACGTATCACTTCAATAGCTGTTCTTTGTTAATAAACTTATTCTTGTTTTATTACAAAACCATCTCAGTGCTGCATATTAAACAGAAGGGTGAAGTCCTCCACTGAACTGGAAGGCTGGTGCGTGCTCTGTCTCTTTGGAGGTAATGACCATAACAACACCTGTGAGTATCCAGTGAGAGGGACTGGACCCTGCAGGGGAGATGGTTTGGGGGAGACACGGGACTGGAAGGGCTGTTGGTGTCACCCTGCAAGGAGTAACCAGGCTGGTGGATGTCAGGGTGAGGCCATTGTGCTGTGAGCAGGCTGCTGGTGGCAGGGATTTGAGCCAAAGCTGCACAGCACAGATGCATCCAGGGTTACAGAGTAAGCTATGACAGAACCCCAGGCCAGTCTGGCTGAACCTCCAACACATCACAATGCTGTTTATTTATTCCCTCTTCAAGATCATGAATGAAGATGTTAAATAAGACTCATCCTATTGCAGATCCTGCTCTTATGCCAAAATTTGCTGTTTGCTGTTACCCTTTGCTTATGTCCTTTCTGCCAGTTTTCAGTTCACACACGTGTTCCCGTTCACCTCAATTTGAAGTCATTTGGAGAATAAGATTTCATGCAATAATGTATCAAAGGCTTTGCTAAAATACAAATATGTTACACCTTCCACTTTCCCTTCATACTTTTGTAATTCTATCAAGCATGTTTGTGTGGTAAGATATACTGATAAATCCATGATAACAAAGCCAACTGGTGCATATTAGCTACTTGTCTGATTATTGTGCTATTTTCAGCCTGTTGGTGATCCCTACACCAGAAATTATAAAGGATGAACTAGGCCAACTAAGCTTGTGGACCAAATGATGCTTTCAGTTATAATGGTGACTATCTGGAGCAACTCCATTTGCCTTAGGTTTTTGAGTTTCCTGGCTTGTGAGTATTTGATTGCTCAAACTGAACTTTAGGTTAATGTTAGATTTTGCTCGTGTATGCACACACACACATCTGTTCAGTACAAATGAAAGATTCTGCTTGCCATTAGGAATCCAAAGTGCATGTTTCATGGAACTGATTGTCCTGAAATGGGTAAACAAGGCGTTACTGTGGCAATTACTCGTGCGTGGAGGATTTCATGAAATAACCATTGCTACATTCCAGATAAGTTAAGTGTGCATGAGTGACTGCAGCCTTGATGCCATGCACATTTTGTGCCTTCTTTTCTCTTTGTGTAATTTGCATATCACCTGCAGCAACCTTTCTTAACCCCATCTATGACATATCTCTATACGTATCCAGGGCCATACATTTTAAAAGAAAGTCCCTTTCTTTTTTTCAGTGGTGCAACAGGTCATATAGTGTGTTTCTATGTAATCAGTAAAATGTCCTCTGGCCCCAGTTTAGGATGTAAGTACATGCTGAAGTCTAGCCCTCTTCAGCGAAGCAATTCAGCACGTGCTTGACTTCAGTGAGATTTAGACCATGTTGTAGCAGGGTGGTTACCCTGCTCCAGCCCTGAAGTGGTTAAAGCAGACCTGGAGAGGGCTGCAGCTGGGGAAAAGCTAGGCTGATTGAGGGAAGCAGCCACAGCTGGGTCCATGCCCCAAACAGGCCACAGCTGGCCCTATAAGAGGGTTGAGGGCCAGAAACTGGAGAAGTCTCACTCGAGCCTGGGAATGAGAAGGGCTAGCTGCCTAAAAGGAAGGTACCTGACATGGAACAGTGCTGGGGAAGGGCAAAGGGAGGTGGGGAGCTCCAGCCTGGTAAACCCCTAGGCTGCAGGCCTTGTGCAAGGTACTGGGGCAGCCCGAGGATAGGCAAAGGCAGCAGGTCCTAACTTCTTGCCAATGATGAGTGGCCATTACACTGCAGTTGGCCCCAGTGAGCGGGGGCTAGATGATGACTGGAAGTAGCCATTGAGGCAAGGTGGGTTTAGCGGGTTGGGGGTTCCCCTGGGAGGGGAGACCCAGAGTAAGGGGGGGTATTGCTGGGGCAGAACCCTGAGGAAAAGGGCACCAGGGTCTGGGAGGAACACGGGGCCAGCGGCAGGTGAGATACCGGCCAGGAGGAGGTGCTCCAAATGCTGGAAGAGAGCTAAGTCCCAGGATGACCAGCAGGAGGCACTGTGATGGTCTTTGCATTGCTAACGGTGCTTAAAATGAACATGTGGTTTGCTGAACAGAGATGCTTTCCTGAATTGGGGCCTCTATGACTTATGCGGTATGTGGTACTGACCTTTGGGGATCAGTTTTAAATAACCTTTTTTTTTTTAAAAGGACTTATTCCTACCTACATGCCTCCAGCTTTCACCCAGACCACACCACACGATCCATTGTCTACAGCCAAGTGCTACGATACAACAGCATTTGCTTCAACCCCTCAGACAGAGACAAACACCTACAAGATCTCTATCAAGCATTCTTACAACTACAGTACCCACCTGCTGAAGTGAAGAAACAGATTGACAGAGCCAGAAGAGTACCCAGAAGTCACCTACTACAGGACAGGCCCAACAAAGAAAATAACAGAACGCCACTAGCCATCACCTTCAGCCCCCAACTAAAACCTCTCCAACGCATCATCAAGGATCTACAACCTATCCTGAAGGATGACCCATCACTCTCTCAGATCTTGGGAGACAGTCCAGTCCTTGCTTACAGACAGCCCAGCAACCACACACCACAGAACAACCACTAACGCAGGAACCTATCCTTGCAACAAAGCCCGTTGCCAACTGTGTCCACATATCTATTTAGGGGACACCATCATAGGTCCTAATCACATCAGCCACACTGTCAGAGGCTCGTTCACCTGCACATCTACCTATGTGATATATGCCATCATGTGCCAGCAATGCCCCTTTGCCATGTACATTGGTCAAACTGGACAGTCTCTACGTAAAAGAATAAATGGACACAAATCAGACGTTAAGAATTATAACATTAAAAAACCAGTCGGAGAACACTTTAATCTCTCTGGTCACTCGATTACAGACCTAAAAGTGGCAATTCTTCAACAAAAAAAACTTCAGAAACAGACTCCAATGAGAGATTGCTGAATTGGAATTAATTTGCAAACTGGATACAATTAACTTAGGCTTGAATAGAGACTGGGAGTGGATGGGTCATTACACAAAGTAAAACTATTTCCCCATATTTATTCCCCCACCCCCCACTGTTCCTCAGATGTTCTTGTCAACTGCTGGAAATGGCGCACCTTGATTATCACTACAAAAGGTTTTCTCTCCCCCCCAGCCCCCCCCGCCCGCTGGTAATACCTCATCTTAAGTGATCACTCTTGTTACAGTGTGTATGGTAACACCCATTGTTTCATGTTCTCTATGTACATATATCTCCCCACTGTATTTTCCACTGAAAGCATCTGATGAAATGAGCTGTAGCTCACGAAAGCTTATGCTCAAATAAATTTGTTAGTCTCTCTAAGGTACCACAAGTCCTCCTTTTCTTGTTGCGAATAATTTTTCTATGATTTCTTATTTTAAAGTGCAGCTATTACTGAACACACAGCATCTTAAAATACCCTTAGAATAGAAATATATGGGAGCAAGCAGGGTAATTTCCTGGGACCGCACACCACAGGGGCTCCTGTGGAGCAGGCCTCGTGCTTCAGAAATCCAATGTGTGAGCAGGTAAGGAAGGCAGGGTGGAGTCCTGCTTCTTAGCTTCTGCCCTGGGCCCCAACAAGTCTAATGCCAGCCCTGCATCCACTAATTGGCTGCTGCCAAGAGCCTGAGGTCTGGTCTCCTCTAGGAGCATGACCCAGGGTGACTGGCCGAGAAAGATGGTCCATCCAGTCCCACCTGTGACACACTTAGCTTGCCATCCCAGGTAGAGAAATTGAGCAAAATCAAATGGTCATGTGGTGTATATTAAACAGGGGTGGCGAGAGAGAAGATGGAAGGGTGTTGAGAACCAAAGTGAGAGAGAAGAAAAACTCCAGATAGGAAATCCTGGGAGTTGCTGTTTGATAGAGAGCAGGGAGGGATTGAGGAGAGAAAACAGGCCTTTAGGAACGAGGGGCTGTGCTCAGCTTGAGACTGGTCTGGAAGACCTTTTTGTGTTCGTTTGGGACTTAAGATACCCTGGAAGCAGCGGGGTGGACGTTTTCTTCAATGGCTTAGCTGGAGGGCCAAGTTACTGCAGTAGCTAGCCTGAAGCCATATGGGTTAGGCAAGGCTGTGACAAAGCACTTTCCTGGTATAGCTATACCAGTATACTATATACTTGTGTAGATGCATTTGTATTGCCAAGTGTGGTTCTACTGGTATATATTATCCCAGCTTTCTCCTGCGCGCCCCCAACCCTGAAGCAAAAAAAGCTGTACCAGCAAAAGCAGTTTTACAGTCTAGTGTTTATGCTAGGGGCTTTTGCTATTTCAGTCACAAATCACACCTCATCATACCACTGACCAACATAGCCAGGTCAGCAAAAGTTTGTAGTGTAGATCTAACTTAACTCTCCATTGCCATACTTCTGATATCACCATTTCCACCTCTGCAAAATGAAAGTAAAATGGATGATTTGGTACCATGTTACATGCACTTTGCACACATATAGATGACCACCCAAGGTCCAATTAGGAGGAGAATCAGGCACAGTGAGCAAATGTGTTCCTCATAGTGCAGATGGGGATGTGTCTATGATTTGGGAAAGGAATAGTGAGAAAGGTGACAGAATGCTGTCTCAGCATGCCATCTTGCAAGGTGTTGAGCACTCTGGCCCTGATTCAGCAAAGCATTTAAGAATGTGATTAACTCTAAGCATGAATGGTGCAAAGTGGCCTTAGCAAACTGGAGACTCTGGCCATATATTTTATAAAAATATATAAAGAATAGCATTTGCTTGGCATAACTTGAAGTGACTTTTATACACCATCCTTCATGTTAGCTGTATCAGTCTCATTTCAGGCAGTGGACTTTAAGTGTAGCTTACAAAAATGTTTGTGTTTTGTCCATAATATGTTAGACATGATAGGTAAAAATGTCAAATGCCTAAGTGATGTAGGGACCTAAATCCCATGGGATTTAGGCACCTAAATTGAGCTGGCCAGAAAAATTTCAATGAAACAATTTTTTCTGTTGGAATTTGCTAATTTGGGATCGTGTTGATTTTGCCAAAGTTGCACCAGAAATCAGGCAGAACCCTGGCTAGCAGGAAACCAGGCAGATTTCTATCAGTTTGTTTGCCTAGCTTCTTAGCAGCCTGTCTGACAAGCTGATGGGGAATCTGAAAACCTAGAAGACAAGACTCACAGCTCTTCAGTAATCTGGGCTTCCAGGGTTCCCAGCTGTGGAGCAGCCCCCAAAACAGACTTCTCCAAACCTGGGGATCCCAATAGAGCTAGGTAGAGAACAGTAATTCTGCTCTGAGAATATTGAAACTTTCAGATTTTGTTCCAAATTTAGAATTTCTGAGTCTTCCTCAAAAGAGAACCATGGTTCTCTGCCCAGCTCTATTCTGAAGTCACACAGGCATTTCTGAAAATATTAGCCCTCTTACTTCCAGTAATAGGCCCAGATCCTGCAGCCTAGTGTGTGTGGACACTGTGTGCTAGATGCCTAACAAACAAATTTTGGGTGTGGACACTGTAACCCTGTATTCTCTCTTGAAATCAATGGAGTGCATTGATGGAATTGAGAGCAGAATTTTGCCTATTTAAACTATTTGTTGCTTCATGTCTACTCTTGTGGGTGCATGCTGTAAAATGTGTCAAAAAGGAGTGAATGGAGTTGATTAGCACTCATGGCTACCAGACAGAGAGCTGCTTGTTGCACTGAATATCTTGAAAACATAAAAGTGAGAAAAATTCTGATCTCATTTTCACCGGTGTAAATCCAGATTAAAACTATTTACTTCACTAGATCTACACTGGGATTAATCTGGTGTAATGGAGAGCAGAATCTGGCCCACAGAAACTACGTGGATAACAGTTACACCAGCAGGCACTCTCAGTGCCATGATGGAGTCTGGCATCAGGGCAATTACAAAGTGAGATATCTGATAAACATCAAGATGTAAGTTCCCCATTTTGCTTAAGAAGGTGATGAGAGAAGTGGTCAATAAAAGGATGTATGAAAAGCTTTAAGTAAAAGCAAAGGAAAACAAAAGGAACTGCCCTTGTTTACTCAGCACTCAGACAACCTGGTGAAGGCGTTCTTATATAAACACTTACCAAAGTAGGCTTGTGTGACCAAAAGAAAAACTCCTAATATGGGTTACTTTAGCCCAAAGCCAAATGCTGATAGCTTTACTCATGCTGAGTAGGACCTTATTCTGTGAGTACGTCTAGTGATTTTAAGGACTACTCGTGGAGTAGGTTACTACTAACTGTGAGTAAGGCTAGCAGAATCAGCCAAAAAATAAAACCAAAAGAAGTTATTTCACCCCGACTATGGATAGGATGAAACAATGCCCAGTTACACCAGCAGGCACTCTCAGTGCCATGATGGAGTCAAACAATTCCCAGGCGACCAGCTTGGCTTAACGGTGAAATCCTAGCAGACCTTAAGCATAAAAAAAAAAGAAGCTTACAAGAAGTGGAAGGTTGGACAAATGACCAGGGAAGAGTATAAAAATATTGCTCGGGCATGTAGGAATGAAATTAGGAGGGCCAAATCGCACCTGGAGCTGCAGCTAGCGAGAGATGTCAAGAGTAACAAGAAGGGTTTCTTCAGGTATGTTGAAAACAAGAAGAAAGCCGAGGAAAGTGTGGGCCCCTTAATGAATGAGGGAGGCAACCTAGTGACAGAGGATGTGGAAAAAGCTAATGTACTCAATGCTTTTTTTGCCTCTGTCTTCACGAACAAGGTCAGCTCCCAAACTGCTGCGCTGGGCATCACAACATGGGGAATAGATGGCCAGCCCTCTGTGGAGATAGAGGTGGTTAGGGACTATTTAGAAAAGCTGGACGTGCACAAGTCCATGGGGCTGGACGAGTTGCATCCGAGAGTGCTAAAGGAACTGGCGGCTGTGATTGCAGAGCCATTGGCCATTATCTTTGAAAACTCGTGGCGAATGGGGGAAGTCCCGGATGACTGGAAAAAGGCTAATGTAGTGCCAATCTTTAAAAAAGGGAAGAAGGAGGATCCTGGGAACTACAGGCCAGTCAACCTCACCTCAGTCCCCGGAAAAATCATGGAGCAGGTCCTCAAAGAATCAATCCTGAAGCACTTACATGAGAGGAAAGTGATCAGGAACAGTCAGCATGGATTCACCAAGGGAAGGTCATGCCTGACTAATCTAATCGCCTTCTCTGATGAGATTACTGGTTCTGTGGATGAATTGTTTCTTGACTTTAGCAAAGGTTTTGACACCGTCTCCCACAGTATTCTTGTCAGCAAGTTAAAGATGTATGGGCTGGATGATTGCACTATAAGGTGGGTAGAAAGTTGGCTAGATTGTCAGGCTCAACGGGTAGTGATCAATGGCTCCATGTCTAGTTGGCAGCTGGTATCAAGTGGAGTGCCCCAGGGGTCAGTCCTGGGGCCGGTTTTGTTCAATATCTTCATAAATGATCTGGAGGATGGTGTGGATTGCACTCTCAGCAAATTTGCGGATGATACTAAACTGGGAGGAGTGGTAGACATGCTGGAGGGCAGGGATAGGATACAGAGGGACCTAGACAAATTGGAGGATTGGGCCAAAAGAAATCTGATGAGGTTCAATAAGGATAAGTACAGGGTCCTGCACTTAGGACGGAAGAACCCAATTAATGCACAGCTACAGACTAGGGACTGAATGGCTAGAGAGCAGTTCTGCGGAAAAGGACCTAGGGGTGACAGTGGACGAGAAGCTGGATATGAGTCAGCCGTGTGCCCTTGTTGCCAAGAAGGCCAATGGCATTTTGGGATGTATAAGTAGGGGCATAGCGAGCAGATCGAGGGACGTGATCGTCCCCCTCTATTCGACATTGGTAAGGCCTCATCTGGAGTACTGTGTCCAGTTTTGGGCCCCACACTACAAGAAGGATGTGGATAAATTGGAAAGAGTCCAGTGAAGGGCAACAAAAATGATTAGGGGTCTGGAACACATGACTTATGAGGAGAGGCTGAGGGAACTGGGATTGTTTAGTCTGCGGAAGAGAAGAATGAGGGGGGATTTGATAGCTGCTTTCAACTACCTGAGAGGTGGTTCCAGAGAGGATGGTTCTAGACTATTCTCAGTGGTGAAAGAGGACAGGACAAGGAGTAATGGTCTCAAGTTGCAGTGGGTGAGGTTTAGGTTGGATATTAGGAAAAACTTTTTCACTAGGAGGGTGGTGAAACACTGGAATGCGTTGCCTAGGGAGGTGGTGGAATCTCCTTCCTTGGAAGTTTTTAAGGTCAGGCTTGACAAAGCCCTGGCTGGGATGATTTAATTGGGGATGGGTCCTGCTTTTGAGCAGGGGGTTGGACTAGATGACCTCCTGAGGTCCCTTCCAACCCTGATATTCTATGATTCTATGAATGCAAGTTTGAGACATTAAGAACCTACACAAGTTGGTTACCAGAGTGTAGGCACTCATAGTCCAGAGCCATACAAGCTTGTGTTGAGAATAATCAGCTGCAAAGGTGATGTCAACTAGCTTTGAAGTGACCCTGCCCCATGTGTGGACCTTTCCCTGAGCATGCTCAGATGAATTACTTACTTTCTCAAGGTCCAGTCTGCTTTTAATATGTTTGTATAACTTCCATTGCTATTATTAGCCTTTACTATTTCCTTCTTTGTTTTTTTAAAAAATCAAATGTAGTCAGTTTAGCAAATGCAGCTAAGAGCTTCAGGTTTACTGGCTGTAAATAACCAGTTTACTGGGCCAGTTTTTGATCTCACTTGTACCAACATAAATCATGTGTAACTCCAGTGAAGTCATGGGAGTTACACTGGTGTAAAACCAGTGTAAGTCAGAGCAGAAATAAGCTTACTGTATTTTCAATATACAGAGTTCAGTTTGGAACACCTCCCCTCTCCCTTAAGCACTTCACTTTCTTGAAGTTTGGAACCATATAATGGTGATACGTTTTTGTCCAAGTGCCGCATCTGAGCAGGTTGGATATGTGCATAACATGCACATGGCCAAGACTTCCAAGAAACGCTCAGCTGCTGCAGGAAAAGGGGTGAATGATTCCTTTTGAACCTGTACAGAACCAATGACACAGAATGGTGCGAGAGGGTGGCATGGAAACTGCTCTCTATTGAATGAGAGGCAAAATTGAACCCTTAAGCACAAGTAAACTTTAAAGAAGCCATGGCAGCTCTGAAAAATCAGGCAAGTTAAATAATAATAAAATTATTAACATTATGATATATTGGGCCAATAGTGTGCTAGATGCCTAACAAACAAATTTTTGGTCTGCAGGTCAAATTCCAGCTTGGATTACATTCTGTCCAAATCAATTCCTCCTGTAATTTGATTGGGATAAATTATTCCTCGCATCTGATCCTGCAAACTGTTCTGTTGCTGGTACAGAATGTTTTCTAGGGGCCAATTTCAGTGGCATGTCCCCTGTTTACACTGTGTGTAAAGTGATTTCAGATCTTTATCCCTCATGAATATAAGATCATTAAGAAGTGATTTTTCCCTCCTCTCATCTCACTTGAATTGTAAAGATTTCTAATTGCTTTTGTCAACTGTAGAAGAGCTGTCACTGCAGTCAGTCATGGGGCCAGTTCTGCTCCATTACTTTTGCACTAGTGTAAGGTATTTTGCACTCTTTTCTGTAGTACCTGGCCCTGGCCACAGAAACTGTGGACTAAAGGTCTGACACAATATGGAGACTGCTATGTTCCTACATCTCAAATAACACTATGGAAGCCATTGTGGTTACTCCAGATCTAAACTAGTATAACAGAGAGCAGAATCTGACCCATAACTTTTATATCCACATGTCATGGTTACAGGGTGAACTAATCTTTAGTCCCTCTTGAGTGCACTTCTCTGACAAGCTTGGTTTCCTTCACCTCCTTTGAGCAAAACCCCATGGTATGACCACTCTTGGGCTGGATCTCTGGGCTGCAGCCCTCCTTTTTCCCAACTCTGATAACATGACCGGCTCAACTATGTTTGGAATAGGTGAGCTCTTTTCCTCCCTAGCTCTGTGACAAGTGGCTGATTAAGGTGACTCAACAGTTTCTTCATAACAGAGCCTTATTTATTCACCCAAAGGTACATAGAGGGAAGAGCTAAAACAAAAAAGGCCTAGCCGCCTAGGATGTACCTAACCGTTATTCTTTCCTTCTAAGTTCTCAGTGAGTTCCACTCCTCCCAGGCCCCTGGCTCCTGGCCTGGGAGAGTCATACAACTATTGTAGCCTTCTTTGTGTTGTACAGTATTTCTCTCTCTGTGTCCCACTCTAAGATTCATCTCCAGCCACTATTGCCCATTCAGCAGGGCTCCTAAGCCAGGATCTTTAAGATTTTAGTATCCACCCTGATCCTTGGTCTGGTTCTGGGAAGAATAAACCTTGCTAGCCTTGCTGGAGCCAGGCAGGTGGACGTTCCCCATAATAGATTCCCCTCTGTTCCACTCCCCCCCCCCCCAAGAGCCTCCTTTTGATTTAACTCTGTGTAGTCAGGAAGGATAATATCAAGCAGATAGATTGAGGTGCTTTTGGTATTCATAAACAGTAATACAGATAACTCCCTCTTACTCCACACTATATCAGGTCTGTTGTTGCCTGATAGACTGACATATTGTAAATTCCCTGCTATGAATATTCATGTAATCAGTGAATCATTGCCTTGCAGAATTATGTATGTTTTCTTTCATTTACTTTCCTTGGATCAGATCCACAACTCGTATAACTCAACCTCACCCTGCTGAAGTTGGTAGAGCTGCACTGATTTACACCAGTTAAGGATCTGGCTCATTGTCCCTAACACACACTTAAAAAAAAAATTTCATCCACCTTCTGTAACTGTAGGTAACAGGAGCTTCATTCCATCATATAGTGCGGAAGCACCTCATATTGCATTCTGTAATCTTAACATTTAAAAAAATTAAAGCTAGAAGAACCAATGTGAACAAATCACAAAACTCTTTCTCTCAAATTTCTTGCTAGAGCAAAAATTATCCCTTACTCTGTGATCTGAATGCACAATGTGTTATTTCTAGAAACAGATATAATTTCACCACCCATGAAGGTACATTGTTGGTGTAGAAATTGTTTTTGTTTTAAAGGGTGGCAGAAAATACTTTCTAAACTAGTCAGTAAACAGGTCACTTGGCATTCAACTGTTTGCTGAATTTGTGTAATTTACAGACAGACTGGTAATAAGCGCTGAAAGCTCTGGGGATTTGGGTACCACTCAATGCAGAACAGATTAATTTCATGGTTTCCCTCTGCATTTGCACAATTTAAAAAATGAGTTTGTTTCATTTGTTTGAACCCCTTGGATGAAGTTTCTTCAATTAATTTTGTGCTAAGGTTTGGTCGCTCAGCATTTTCCAAAATGCTCCAATTCATCCACGTTTAATGCTGTTCAAACACCCATACCTTGCTCTTCCTGTAATCTAGTACTCTCTAGTAAAAAAAAAAACCAAAACATTTTGTTACTATAACCTCTGTTCATCAGCAGTTTTCAGCACTTGGATGTTATCCTTGTTTGCGCATTCCAGATCTAGCTTTCATATATTGGATGATTAGAGGTTGCTGCATAAAGTGCTGATCCTGGGACAGCTTAAATTGCACTCGCTACTTTTTCAAATAGTCTTGAAGTCTTACTTTTAAGAAGCTGTATTCCCTGTTGGCCCTGGAGCCATTCAAGACCTTTTGGAACAAGGGATTAAAGGAAGTGTTGCTGTTCTTGTGCCACAGAGCTTCCATGGTTGCTTGACAGCCAAAATCTAATTGACCACCTTTTTGATGGGAGAATCTCAATGATTTGACTCAGTTCTGATAAGACTCTTATATTCAGATGCTACTTTGAAGCTTAACCAAATCTTTTGTGGCTCTTTCTTTCCTAGTTCTCATCCTTCTTTCCTTTCTTGCAGTTAGATTGTCAAAATGGTTCATATTTTTTCATGGAAAATATTTAAAAACACTTTTGTTTATGTCAAAATTTTCCACAGACAATTTTGATTTTTATTGAAAAACTGAAAACTCCTAAATAGAAAAATTTTGGTCAAAAATCAAAAATGTTGGTGAGCCAGTACTTCATGAGTCACACTGACCCTCCCAGGTTGCGCCAGGGATATTACAATAAAACTTGTGATGGGATTTACCCACCCCACATTGAACCAGCAATGGTTAACAAGCTGCTGTGGGCCCACTCAGCCCTGCCCCACTACACCTGCACTCTTTGTCAGGGAATGAAGGAGCAGTTAAGGGAAGACCAAGTACTTGGTAACTGGCTGACTAGGGAGGAGAATAGAGCTCTTGTAGTTTCCTGAAGAAAGGAACAGTTCAGAACTTCTGTAGAGGCTGCTGACTGCCAAAGGCCCTCTGGAGAAAGGTGGGTCTGGCACAGGGCTACTGAGTTTGGTTTTTGCATGGAATCTTTCTTTGCTATGTTATAAAGAGACTGCTAGACTGTTTGTGCTGCCTGGAGAGGCCTGAGGGGCCTAGTGAGACTGTTGTAGGGAACTCCAGCCCAGTGTGTGTATGTGGGGAACAGTTTCAATAAACTGTGGACTTTTTCCAGCATACTTGTTTGTCCTGTAGTCTGCCTTGGACCCTGAAGCTGTCCCTTGCTTGGTGCCTGATTGCAAACTGATGACCTAGTTCTTGGCAAGCTTTGGCACTGGAAAAACATTTTTTTTCTCACAGTTCCCACAGTAACTTATCTCCTCTCTTTTCCTCCCACCAATCTAGCACTTCTGAGTTAAGGCAAAGTACATTGGGATGGCTAGCAGACAGAGCAACACAGGAGGTGACCTGGAAATAAAATTCTGGGGATAGGTTGGGGCTAGTAGCGAGACTATATTAACCTTGGATGGAAAAGGGAAGCCATGGCATTTTTCCAGGGGCAAGCAGTAGAGATGCCATTTCAAAGTTAATCCAAAAGGAAAAAGACAAATTTGGAGTCTTTCCACTTACCATACCATGTTTATAGCTTAGAAACCCAAATTACATTGCTTAAACTGCCAGCTGCTATTTCGATGAAGGGTTAGAGCAAGGCACTAGAAGTCAGTGATTCAGTGTGTGACTTTAGAAAGTCATTTCAAGTCTGTCTCATTTTAGCATCTGCATACACAGGGGTTTTGTAGGTGTGAATCATGAACTTTTAAAGTGCTATTTGTTTCTAGGATGGAAGCTGCTTGATATGTACAAATAAAATGAAATATAATTAAGGATGGTTTGGCTACTACAAAACCAAATGTTAATTCACTGACTTTGTTTATAAGTGGAAAATAAGTTACTATTTATCTTCATCGCAACAATAACTTAAAAAAAACCCAAAAAACCCTCCAAACAAACCAGCTTGAGATTTCAGGCTTGCTTGAATATAAAAGCACTATGGGATCCATCCAAAGCCCATTGAAATCTCCCATTAACTTCCATAGATGCTGGATCAGGCCTTATGAGCCTAATCTTGCATTCGGTGCACACCCAAAATTCTCCCTGCTGTAAGTCAATGGGAGTTTTTGGGTGTGCAAATAAAAGCAGACTGTCCCTATTATAAGGGGAGGGGATAAAGATAGTTCTATTCTTTGTCAATTATTTAACGTTCACTGGATAGGAGCTACCAGTAAATTACTGTGATGTGGGTTGTGTTAAGTGGGATGGCAGAAATGACAATATCTGTAGTCCCGAGGGGCTGTGGAAGCCACCATTTTCTTTGCTAGTAAATTGTCAATTCAGCCCCCTTCCCTGAATTCTCTTGGCTTGAGCGTTTGACTCACACTGGAATTATATGTTCATGAGTTGATTTGTCTCACACTAACTTTTGTATGAATATTAATAACTTCAAAAAAAAATTCTAGGTCAGTACCATTCTGCTGTGGTTAATTCTCATGATTTAGGGGCAAATCCTGCTTGCCTTAATCAGGGGGATTATTTGACTCTACATTCTTGTACCATGGTGATAATGGCAATGCAAATGCTTAGATAGCTATTGGGGGAGTGAGCTTTGGTGCTGAGTCTCTAAGGCCTTGTGTTCACTAGATGTTTTTGTCCCAAGGATGCTCTTACTAATAAGTATCCACCCAGGAACCTCTACCAGTATAACAAGAAGTTATGTTTCTTGGCTGTCCATTTTTTCTGTTTGTTTCCCAGTTAACTATAGTCCAGCCCCACATAGTGACAAGTTTGACCTACATTTAGGAGAAGGAACTGTGCAGCAGGCTGGGAATTCTGCAGGAGCTTCAGGAAAATTGACAAATGGAAGGTTTTAGTGAATTAAATTGACAAACAATCAATGCACATCTGAAGAACTGGATTTTTTTTACCCACGAAAGCTTATGCCCAAATAAATGTGTTGGTCTTTAAGGTGTCACCAGACTCCTTGTTTTGTGGATACAGACTAACACAGCTACCCCTCTGATACTTGAATCAATGCAGTATATCTTATGCTGTTTAATTTTTTGCAGATTTTAAAAATGAAAACTGCATTTTAGAATTTGTGAGGGTGAAGCTGGAGGTTTAGACAGCTAGGTAGGGAGCAGTTGAGACTCTTGGTATCGGACAAAGTATTGGATGTACTTTGGAGTAGCCATGTCCGTTGCTAAAATGTCCGGTAGTGAAAAAGTTAGAAATGTTTTTAATAGATCATAATTAGGTTTGAGCATCAACAACCCATAGGGACTTCCACATAGGTCATCTCCTCTCTCTTAAAGCTATTGTGGTTTTTTGATTTGTTTGGCTTGTTTTTTCTCCAACAAGCACCTTCAGGATTTGTCCTGTGCTGCTCTTTAGGCTTGGAAAAAGCTTCCTGTAAACATCCACAAAACTAATTCATTATCCTCCTTAAAACTGCTCTTTGCTGTGAGGCCTACAAAAAAACTTTGCAAAGATTCTGCTGTTAGTGAGCTGAGACCACCACTTACCATACTGACCAATATTGTCTCCTTGTTTCTTTGTATTCCCCTATCTGGCTGTATTCGTCTGTCTTTTGTTTCCCACTGAGACTGTAGGCTCCTTGGGATAGGAGACAGTCTTTGTTTCTCCAGAGCCTAGCATGATGAGGTCTTGGTTCACGTCTCTTCTGAGGTACTGTGTTAACACAAACCAATAATGTTGGTTCAGGCAGATGTAGCTGCAGCTGCATTTGTTTGGACTCAGACAAGTATGTATTAAAAGATTTCATTGCAGCCATAACTACATTTTTCTTTCTTTTCTTTATTTTACATTTAAGTTCTGCAGCAAACTTCACACCAAGGCTACTTGCATTCAGACTCCACAGCTGCAGAATCACACAAAGTAACCAGTGCCCTGATTACAGGATGTATGTTTGGGACCTGGTCTCAGCTGGTGTATATCAGCATTGAAGTCCATTCGCAACACTTGAGGGGTCTAACCCGTTGCTGTTTCTCTTGACATACAATATAGCAAACTCCAGCTTTTTGTTCCTTCCTTTTCCTTTTGTTCTCCTGAATAAATGATGCATCTTGTATACAAGTGCACCTCTGCAAATCCCCACCAGCAGGATCTACATAGGACAATTAATGCACAACACAGCGTGCTTTAGACTTCACAGCCCCATAGTGTGTATTTCCCCACTGTGTAGACAAGCCCCAATACAGACTGCTTTCTTCTTGTTCTTCCTTCATATAGTTGTTGCTGACCTGGTTCTTACTGGAATACAAGGATCTGTTTTCTCTCTAGATCTAAAAATTCTGGGTGCTTTTGTCTTGTCACTTTCAGATGAACAATTGCTGTACCTTCTCAATGCCTGCTCTTCCTCAATCTCTTGCTGGAGTTTGGTTTTGATTTCACATTCTATTAATTTATCATCCCGCAATAGCTCAGCAAAATAAAATGATTCCCCTGCTGCAGTCTGTGTGGGGCATATTTCTGTTTAAAGGTATCATGTGCTTTATGCTATTTTGTTTTTTAGTTGCTCACAAAAGGCAGAAGGTAAAGACCTGGGGCTCTAATATTTTTCAGTGGTCTCCTTCCCTTTCAATTTAACTCTTGTCTTCCATCATTATGCCCCATACCACCCAATTGGATTTACTTAAACTAAACACTTTACCCTTCCGATTTTTTTCCCACGCAGCATTTGGTGCGTAGTCCACAGGTTGTCGCATCAAATTCATGACAAGGGAAGAGCCAGTAATTACCAACTTTTTTTTTTTCTTGGTAGTCTAATGGTAATTTTTATACCAGAGAAGATCACTGACCCATTGAGGCTTGCTCATATTAACCCTGAAAAATCTAAGCAAACAACTTATCACCATCATGAACTTGAAAGTTCAGTTAGTGGTGTGGCCTCAGATTCCTTCCATAAACATTGATTCACTTCTCCTTTGAACTGACAAACATTACTTATCTTTATTGCCGTGGGTGTCAGCTTGCTTAATGTTTCAGCTACCCTTGGGTTCAATAAGTTTTGTCTGAACTGCTTATTCTAGTCCCATCTTTACCATCAACTTATGGCCTTGTTTATAACACTAACTTAATCAAAACAACTTATGGACATGAATGTGTCACTTTCCTTTAAAGAGCATTTGAAGCACACATACTAACAGAAGCTGTATGTTATGAACTGGGACATGGGTGGTCAGGCTTGGTAGTCAGAGCAGAAGCAGTTCTGCTTAGTGGCCAGAGTGGAGTCAGAAGCTGGGAACAAATCCAAAGGTCAGAGCTGGAGTCAGGAACCTAACAGTTGTAAAACAGGGAGAAGGGGGGAAACTATAGTGACCTGGCCAGAGGCCCAAGCCACAAAGAGGAAGCACTGCAGCTCATGGGGCATAAGAGAGGCCACAAAGTGAGAGATTGGTACAAGGGGGCTGAGAAACAGCAAGAGGATGTGTCAAACCAGTGGGGAGGTAATCTCTGGATGAGCCCACAAGGAAGCACCTTAGTGGTGAGTGGTGCAAATACTGTGTCAGTTCGCCATGTAGGTACTTGTTATGGGGTATACGTACCCCACACTGGTCCAGTAACTAAAGAGTTATTACAGGCACTGTCAACAGCTTCCAGTCGGCAACAGTGCAGCAGCTGGGTGGATAAAAGGGCTGAGGGGCAGGGTGGGGTGGCTATCAGAAGAGTGAGCAGGCTGGAGAAAGTTGCTCCTGCCAGCAAGCTACTAAAGAGCAGCCCAGGAGCAGGGTGAACTGATGGGCAGGCTGGAGAGCCTGTCAAGATCCAGGGGAAGGTAGGAGGAAACTCAAAGAACCCTGACTGAGTTTACACACACCAATAATATCTCCTCTTCCAACTACTTCATCCTGAATCATGTAATGGCCTCTTGCTTCATTTATGATGCTTTTATTTCTAACATGCTATGTAGCATGTTAATGAAGGGCTTGCTCTTGAAAAGTGCTTGGGTGAAATGCTAAAGTCTTTACACCGTATTTATTTGGGAGATTTTCTAAGGCACCAAGGGCCACTAGGTCAGCTGGAAGGACCTAAGGAATTGGGTTCTAACCCTGCTTTTACTATGTTCTTACACACACCCACAGCTAATTGAAGTCAATGGGAGTTCTGTGGGCCAGTGGCTTTATTTGAATTGAAATCAATGGGAATTTCTCTGAGTGTAGAACCTGAAGAAGGACTTTAGGATGTGGCCCATCATCTTCAGTGGGTGTTAGGGAGGGGGTTGCCCAGCACATAGAAAGATTAGGCCTCCAGTTTTCTGGGTTTATATGGTATTGGTCAGATCCTCAGCTTGTGCAGAATGGCTTAGCCCACGGTTTTTACTTTTTGCTGGTTACTATGTGTTACATTTGTAGTATGTCAGCCAATGTGTTTCAGACTTGTATAATCTTTTACATTTTAAACAATCATCTCTCAGAGCAATACATACTCACTTTTAGAAATATTTGTCTTGATATGTTTCCTAATTTCTGGCCCTGGCACATCAAACTCAATAAAAAAATAGTCTAATATTGAGAATATGATTACATCACTGGTTTTATTTTTTATATAACTGTCTTTCTCCTTCTGTTGTAGCTCCATGGAAATTCATTGCTTTCTTATTTTCTCAAATTCAACAGTAAAAGACAAGTAAATATAAAATGTATGCTTGAATTACAGACCTTGATTGTGGTCTGTATTTTTAACAAAGACAGTATAAGCTACTTAGCCAAGAACTAGACGAATGAGAAATGAAGATGATGGAAACGGGCACAAAGCCTCTAGCTGAGAAAGTTCTATAGTTACAGGGATTTTTAAGATCAGAAAGGATCACTAGATTAAAAAAACTATCATGCTGATAAACTAGAGGATCCAACCTTTAAGCCATACATCATTATTAGGGAGAGCAATTATCTTGATGTGTCTTCATGGTGCTGAAAGAACTCTGCATGGCTCAGGGCACTGGTGAATTAGGATATGTCTATGCTGCTTCTGAAGGAAGCAGTTCTGTGCTAGTTCTGAAGGAACTCAAATGTGAAATTGCAGAGCTACTAATTGTCGTCTGTAACCTATCATTTAAATCAGCTTCTGTACCAAATGACTGGAGGATAGCTAATGTGACACCAATTTTTAAGAAGGGCTCCAGAGGTGATCCTGGCAATTACAGGCCAGTAAGCTTGACTTCAGTACTTGGCAAACTAGTTGAAACTATAGTAAAGAACAATATTGTCAGACACCTAGATGAACATAACTTCTTGGGGAAGAGTCAACATAGTTTTTGTAAAGGGAAATCACGCCTCGCCAATCTACTAGAGTCAACAAGCATGTGAACAAGGGGATATAGTGTACTTAGATTTTCAGAAAGCCTTTGACAAGGTCCCTCACCAAAGGCTCTTAAGCAAAGTAAACTGTCATGGGATAAGAGGGAAGATCCTCTCATGGATTGGTAACTTGCTAAAAGATAAGAAACAAAAAGTAGGAACAAATGGTCCGTTCTCAGAATGGAGAGAGGTAAATAGTGGTGTCCCTCACAGTTCTGTACTGGGACCAGTCCTATTCAACATATTCATAAATGATCTGGGAAAAGGGACAAACAGTAGGATTGCAAAATTTTCAAATGATACAAAACTACTCAAGAGTTAAGTCCCAGGCAGGTTACGAAGAGTTGTTTGCCAGAAGCTGGGAATGGGTGAAAGGGAATGGATCACTTGATGATTACCTGTTCTGTTCATTCCCTCTGGGGCACCTGGCATGGGCTGTTCCATTAGGAGAAAAAATTGATGATTCAAGTCAAGTATTTCTTGGGTTCAGTCTCATTTAGTTTCAAAGAATGTACACACAGTCCTCTTTCCCTAAACACAGTAGGAAAAAAAGAATAGCTGGCAGTTTCCTTGCTCACAAATCCAAGTCTGCGGTTCCAGTCAGTATGATGCCAAAAAGCTCTGTCTCTTGGTAGTTCCAAGGCCATGCTCTTTGTCTGCTAGCTTTCTCCTTGCTTTTTTTTTGCCTCTCTCCCACACAGGTTAGGCTAGCATAGCTAAGTTTCTCTGGAGTGTTTTTTTTCACATCTCTGAGAGACTTAGCTATGCCAATGTAAGCTTTCAGTACAGACCAGCCCAGAGTG
Organism: Eretmochelys imbricata; assembly: GCF_965152235.1. Lineage (NCBI taxonomy): Eukaryota > Metazoa > Chordata > Testudines > Cheloniidae > Eretmochelys > Eretmochelys imbricata. The sequence continues at coordinate 37,748,613 of NC_135580.1, forward strand.
GACTTCAGCTCAGTCTCCCATAGCTGTACTGGCTTGCTGGTACTAGCAGGAAGAAAAACCAGCAAACCCTTATTTTTGCTACAGGCAAGCCTGTAACCTGCTCACCCCACCACACAGGAACTAAACAGGGCTTGCAATCCCTGTTCCATCCCAGTGACTGCAGTTTAGGTGCCTACATACCTCTGAAAATCTGGCCCCTAGAGCATTCCTTTCATCAGGGAAATGCCATTAGACGCTGTCACCACTTGCACTATCTTCTGAAGGAATAAGGGGAGATGATCATTGTGAAAACAAAGGATGTATCTACATGAGAAAGGTGAACCAGCTTAATTTAAAGAGTGATTTTTTTTAAACCAGTTTAGTGAAACAGTTGTAAAAGATTGTGTGGAGCAATTTACTTCAATTCAAACCAAGGTCAGTTCAATTTAGCCTAAATTGAATTTAGGAATCAGATTATGATAAACTGGAATAATAGTGTCCTTGCCGGGACTTGCACAGAGTAAACTAAATGGGTTTAAAATCAGATTTAAATTAAACTACTGCACAAGATTTCCCTGGGGTCAAATCCATCATATAAGCCAGGGAGACCCATCAAAGCTCACATTCTGGTTACTTCCTTTGACCATATTCCATTTCACCACCTGTTGGAATATTATGGATAGATGTCCATCATACATGTTTGAGTTCGACTATGTAGGGTGGTTGAGAAGACCTAAGAGCTAGCTGAAATGGTTTTTAATTTTTTTTATAATAAAAAATGACTCTTCAAGCCAACTGAATGTTTGTGGGATACTTTATTTTGATCAGCCTTTACCATTTTTTTTCAAAATGGAAAAACTAAAGTATTTCCTTGGGATATTTGTTTAAAAAAAAAAAATTCCCCATAGAAAAAACTGGAATATTTTGACCAGATCTGTCTTTCTATATGAGTAATATTGTCTGTCTTTTACATGCAATTGAATTGCCCATGGGAGTCTTGTCTGAAAAATCTCCCCTCTTGGTCATTCCTAAAAGGCATAAATTAATGTTTGATAATTGAATAATTGGCTAAAACCTATGCTGAGACATCTTTGTCTTTTGGAGTGTGCATTTGATGATAAAAGGGTGCAACGTAGAGTTGGTGACTTCAGACAAGCTAACTGCAGAATCCATTCAGATTGAGGCTAACAGCTCTGAGGGTCAGTGAGAACAAGCAGGAAAACAATTTGAGTTCTTAATAAACAACGGTTGAACAGTTCTTCAGCTTTCTTGTTTTCTCCGAGTCACAACAAAGGCTCTAGTAGAGATCATTCATATGAAGTAACATGGCAATGGTAAAGGATCACAGGGAGAGTCACTTGATTCCAACACTAGAAAACAAACTGTATCAGAACAAAGGAAAGCAATATTATCCCTAAGGTTCCTCTATCTCTAACACTGTTCACGTTCTACCTAGAACCTTTCCTACCTCCCTCTCCTGCTGGGTTTCCTGTTAGTAAAAATATCTTCCCAGATGTCCCATAGTATATAGTAAGGTAGCCAGAGAAATTCCAGAATGTACCCACTATGAATTATGGGAGCTAACACCAAGTTTTCCCTTTCTCCTGCTTAAAAGGAAATCTCCATTCACTAAAAAGAAAAGGAGTACTTATGGCACCTTAGAGACTAACCAATTTATTTGAGCATAAGTGTTCGTGAGCTGTAGCCACAAGGTACCACAAGTACTCCTTTTCTTTTTGCGAATACAGACTAACACGGCTGCTACTCTGAAACCTGTCATTATGCAAGGCTCTCCATCCACTGTTCTATTCTCCCCCCCCCCACCCCATTCCCCCAGGTTCTGTGTTCCCTGTCTCCTAGGTAAAGCAGCACAGCAGTGTGGGGCAGGTGGAGAAAGTTAACACCAGAATCTTGAGTCTTGCAGCTAGAAGAGAAGGGGACTCTCTTTGCAAGGGAGTTAACTTTGCGTTAGCTATCAGATTGCAGTACAGTCCATATAACCTGCATGCAACTTTGCAACATGACCCAATCAGTCACAAAGGAATGAGGTTTGGGCTGGTTTAGTACTTGGGATAATTACAAGAAGCACATTGGTGATGCATGCTGTGATTGGCAACTCTACTCCCCTACATAGTTCTGGGGGCTGTGTGTTGCAGAAGCTGTTGTCTTTTGCATGTAGAGCTGGGTAAATATTTTTGCTCAAAACTCTTTTTGGGTGAAAAATAGAGATTCAGCGGCACTGAAACATTTCATGAATTTTTGCTCACTTGTTTCAGTAAAAAAAAAAAAAAAAAAATTCCAAAATGTTTTGTTTCAACCTTTTCCACATGAAACACTTTGGTGGGTTTTTGGGTTTTTTTTCAATTTGAAACTACTTTTCACTTTTTTTTTTTAAAAAAAAATTAAATAAAATGAATTGCTCAAAATCAAAACAAAATGTTTTGAATTTAAAAAAGTCATTTTTGGCTTTTCAAGAAGCCAAACATTTTGAAAAAATAAGTTAAAGCTGAACCCAAAAACACACACACTTTGTTTGGATTTGGTTTTGTTTAAGAATTGCCAGTGAACCAAAAAATTCACTTAGCTCTGTTTGCGTGAGGCTTATAATGGAAATCCTGGCTCCTAGTGGCCATTAAAGACAATTGCATAATTAGGAATACATTCCCCACACCTTTCCAAGAGAAGCATATTTTTCCCCTGGAGTAATGCTGAATGAGACAATAAAACCCGTAACAAATATTAAACAATGATGATAACTATATATTTAATGACCATATTCTACCCCTCATCTCCATGCAAGCCTCCCATTGAAATTTAGTGGGAGATCTGCTGTGGGTTGCAGGGTGTTTATAATCTTAAATTTTTACCTTGACCTATGGATCACAATAAAAATGAAAGTTGGTCCCTGCCAATGCATGAGTTTGACAACTCAAGTATATACAATAGTTTGTTGCAGAGACTCTACCCTGCTAGCTCTACTCATGCTGAAGAGTGCCTTATTCATTAAGTTTCAGAGTAACAGCCGTGTTAGTCTGTATTCGCAAAAAGAAAAGGAGTACTTGTGGCACCTTAGAGACTAACCAATTTATTTGAGCATAAGCTTTCGTGAGCTACAGCTCACTTCATCAGACGCATACTGTGGAAAATACAGAAGATGTTTTTATACACACAGACCATGAAAAAAAAAATGGGTGTTTATCACTACAGAAGGTTTTCTCTCCCCCCACCCCACTCTCCTGCTGGTAATAGCTTATCTAAAGTGATCACTCTCCTTACAATGTGTATGATAATCAAGGTGGGCCATTTCCAGCACAAATCCAGGGTTTAACAAGAATGTCTGAGGACCAGTCGGGGGAGGGAAAGGAATAAACGAATCAATTTCCCCTTGTTTATTCCTTTCCCTTCCCCACCCCCCGACTGTTCCTCAAACATTCTTGTTAAACCCTGGATTTGTGCTGGAAATGGCCCACCTTGATTATCATACACATTGTAAGGAGAGTGATCACTTTAGATAAGCTATTACCAGCAGGAGAGTGGGGTGGGGGGAGAGAAAACCTTCTGTAGTGATAAACACCCATTTTTTTTCATGGTCTGTGTGTATAAAAACATCTTCTGTATTTTCCACAGTATGCATCCGATGAAGTGAGCTATAGCTCACGAAAGTTTATGCTCAAATAAATTGGTTAGTCTCTAAGGTGCCACAAGTCCTCCTTTTTCTTTTTACTCATCAAGTTGTCCCATTTAACTCTGAGTAAGGATGGCAGAAGCCAAGATTAAAACTTAAGTCCTCCTGACTTCCAACCCTTTGCTCGTTCCATCAGACCACACATTCCAAAGAAATATTGCAATAATGAAATATAGCAAAATAAAACCATACACAATCACAGCTTCCTCCCTTCCCCCAACAAAATACACATACAAAAAACAACCACCGGTACTACAACTGGCCCAAGGAAAAAGACAGGAACTGATTCTTCTTATCTGTTATTCACCAAGAGATGTCTAATAGGCCTACAATACTCAAGAAGGACTGTTGGGAATAGACTAGGGGAGGCAGAGATGTCTATTACAAGTATGTATGTCTGCATTAGGGAAGCAGCAATTCCTCCCCCCCAATTATTCTGGTAAGTAAAGCTGTAGGAGTTACAGCTATTACTAACTGAACTGATACATCACAGGTAACTCCAATAAAGTACCTAATTTATTAAAAATATTAGTCACTAACTACTTACTTGATTTTTTTTTTCAAGATTAGCATCTTCTGGAAGAGGTTCAATTATCTTATTAGTATTTCATGATAAAGAAACTGTATAATGAGAGGTTTCAGAGTAGCAGCCGTGTTAGTCTGTATTCACAAAAAGAAAATGAGTACTTGTGGCACCTTAGAGGCTAATTCCACTTTATGCATCCGATGAAATGAGCTGTAGCTCATGAAAGCTTATGTTCAAATAAATTGGTTAGTCTCTAAGGTGCCACAAGTACTCCTTTTCTTTTTGTATAATGAGAAATGTACTTGCAACTCTTCTTTCCATCGGTTCAGTCCTGCAAGGTGTTGAACCTTCTTCAACTTGCTATTGCTACAGCATTTTGGGATTTCAGGTCCCAGAGTACCTGTAACTCACCACACACTATGGTGCATGCCACTATGACTGCATCATACAAAGTTAAGCAGTACATCTTCCATCACCATGTTATTCTGCATGATTCAAGTGTCACTGAAAACTGGAAAGATCAAACTATGAAATCATGATTAGCAACTGACACGGAAGTGCAGTGTGTAAACAGCATATTGATATCTAAGGCCTTATCTTGCAGTCCTCTATCAAGCAGAATTTCCATTGAAATTCAATGAAATCAAGTGAACTTGCCTGACTAAAGATTGCAGGATCACGCCTTTATTGTGGTGTTTTAAGGAGGCACATAAGCATGTGAAGATGAGAGAGTAACAAAACATTCAAATTGAACCCTACACCTTCACTATCTAGGTTAAATGTCACAGCCACTTAGTTTCAACTGATTTTGTGGGATGACTCAAAGATACTTAATAGGAATCAGATGTACAACAAGTTGCATCCAACTAATTGGATTCAACAAAATCCCAGAGTTGCTTTTTGCTTGTATTTCAGTGGAATTCAACAATTTGGCCAAAACAGAAACGGTCTCCTTTCCTTTGACAGTAACAAGTCTAAAACACAGTTTGTAAACTAGAGCTTATTTAGGTGAGTGGAGATAGAAGTAAGAGGGTTTTCACATATATAAGTAAGAGGGGAATTTAGCTGAGTGTGTGGGTATTCAACTAGTATTTCAGGGGGCATATATAATTTTTTCAGGCTTAAAATGTTCAACACCAAACACTTCTAAAATTGTTTTTAAGTCTGAGGACTAATATGGGTTTAATTTTTGGTTTCTTAAAACAGCCTCTAAAATCTGAGACGCTTTGGAAACTGTTGTAATCTATTCCTGAAAGCAGATGCTAAAGTAAATTTGCTCTTGATGACTGCATGAACAGAACACAGCAGAGAATATCTCAGCAGCAGCCATGTTGGGACATTCTCAGAGGTCAGTTAGAAACACACCCCCGCTAGCTCCTTTTGTGACTTCCATTATGTTGTGCTATTTATACTGTTTGAAATGATAAACTATGACACTAGTGTATAATTTAAGTGCAGTTTTAGTGTGAGTGGTTAAAGGCAGGGCAGCAACAGCCACTATTTATTTATATAATATATTTCTAAAGAGAGACTTACTTCGTACAATGGAACTGGAGCCCAAGAAATTATTTAATATTCATGTCACAGTTTATCATCCTAAATCATAAATACAATATACAGCGGTTTACTTATTACATAACACAAGGATTGCAATGTAAGCATACCTGTTTCCGACCTAGGTGCAATTAGATTAGTAGCAAAAAATTATTGGTTCAAGTAAGGACCCTAATCTGGGCTGGGAAGGGCGAGAGCCCCCATTGTGCTAGCCATTGTGTGCATGCGAGCGTGCACACACAAAAGGTAAAGATAGCCCCTGCCTCCAAGAGCTTGCTCATTTAAAAATGCATGCACACCTGCTGTGTGGCAAAGCCCACGTTTGTGCACGTGAACAGGCAGTAAGGCATGAAACACAAATGTCGGGTTTTGAGTTTCATAGGTGCACGTGGATTTTAAAAACAAATCATTGGTCCAAACATAGTCCTTGATCAACTATACTGAAGTCAATGGAGTTTCACTGGGGTGAATTTGGCCCATTATCTTTGTCATTGGGCCAGTTCCTGTTTCCACTTCAGTCTGTGACAAAAATTCAAGTGGCTTCAATGGGGACCGGATTGGGCCATTATATTAAAATTAAGCAAACCTATGGTCCATAATTGGCAGATACATAGCATAGTTTGCTATCCCAATAGGAATTCAGCAAGCCAGTGTTCTGTCACCATCATTGTTCGATATCGACATTGGTTAATAAGCCTGAGGAGGCAGGTGTTCAGTGGCAGTGGGTTGAACACCGTTCTGCTCCAAGATCTGGACTACGCTGATGATGCTGTCCTGTTGGCTTAGTTGGGTGAATTGCTGCAGCTGATGGCTAATCTGGCTGGTCAAGAAGCAGTGCACGATGATCTGATTGTTAATCTGGATAAAACTAAGTTTCTGGCTATTACCATCAAGCAGCATCCAGTTCCAGATACTGTATTAAATTATCCAGGCAGGACACTGAGCAGTTGGCAACTGTCAAATATTTGGGCAGTGTCATAGTTCTGGAGGATGCTTGAAAGATGTGGACAATCGTATAGCAGCAGCTACTGCCATGTGGGGACAGCATGATATCAAGCTTGCTAGGAAGCTGCCTATCTATAGAACTACAGTTATGCCATCTCTATGGTATGGAAATGAATTGTGGATGCTGAGGTAGGCTAAAAAGTGACAGATTGATATTTTCAGTTCTTGGCTTTGGCAGCTCCTCCATGTCCAGGGGAAGCCAACCCAGCAACTGCCTCCATAGGCAATGGTTTGGGTTTGGCAGCTTTTTTTTTTTTTTTTTTTTTTATATGGACATCACATTAGAATGGAAGAACAATGAATTCCAAAGTGTGTACATGGAGGAATTCCGATATGCAGCTGGCAATCATGGGGGAATCAAAGACTTACTTCTAAGATATGGCAAGATTGCCAGTGATGGGCTAAAACTGAATATGCAACCAGGCCATCTTAAGCACCTTGACAGAGATCCATCCAGGTGGTCAGTTTGCAAGGAGGCCACATCATTTTGGTATTTACCATGATAATGATCCATCTCAGGATCCCAGTTATAATTCGTAGGGTAGGCTCCCTAGTATTTTCTTTCTCTTTTTTTTTTTTTTTCTTTTAGAGAGAACCAGTTATGCCCCAGGTTCTGCTGTTGCAAATTGTCAGAAGCTGGGTTGGACACTCCTGGTGGTATGAAGCTTGTAGGGAAGGAGCAGTGCAAGTCTCCCACAACCTCCACCTCCGCTAGGAGACATGAAATTTAGCTGGTGCACCCTCTAAAGTGGGGGGTGGGATAGGCACACAGTAGCAGTGGGACATGGTCAGAAGATGTAGTGGTTTAGGGTAACTTCTTCAGTCTCTGCTGGTGGAAGCCCTGGACAGATGTAGAAGCTGCTTTCCCCTGTGGGCTCCTATGGGTAGAGGCAGCAGTACAGTCACCTGCCTTTCCCTGGAATGAATGGCTCTTCTGGGAGAGCGCTACAATGTTACAAAAAATAATGGAGACAAAGAAATAGAGACTAAATTTAAGGAATAAGTAATAGCTCTTTCAGGCTATTAATTTTAGCTATATAATATCAGTGATGAAGATAGGTTACCCCATAATACTATACTCAGATTTTATGTGAAATGTTTTTGATACCACATCATGTTTGATCTTGTGGCTATATTCTTATCACAGATCAGACGGAATCGCTATACTACTTTGTTTTGGGTAGGTAAAACCCAAGCTGTCCAGCAATGGAAAAGAATGGGAGTGTTGGCAGGCGGGGGGGAGCAGCAGGGGTTTAAAACCATGCACGCTGCCTGCATCAGTCATCCTAGCAGGCAGCTGAGAGTTGGCCAGTAGAAATCAAATATTCAGTGGTGGAAACAGACCTTCCTACTAATTCAGTGTGTATCCTGATGATATGCTGGAACCTCTGCTTAATTTTGTAGTTGCTCTTCCTCAGTGGAACCCCTGGGGAAGAACAGCTGTTCTTCCCCTACGCTTCTTTGCAGCTGCTGCTATGGGTATCACTTTATATCCCCTGTGCCCATGCCCATGGAGGGTGAACCTAGCTCCTTGTGTATATTAGATGTTGGAAATATTCATATAGAAATGACTTCTTAAAAAAGAAAAGGAAAAAAAGCCCATTTAGCAACCTAAGTCCACTGTGCACTATGCTCAGTTCTTGGATAACATTGTAAAATGAACTGAAATCGCTGCCAGTCTCCTACTGGGGTGCCTCTGAGGGTTTTAGCTGCTGGTAGCAAAGTGACTCAGCAGTTAGATGTGTCATACAGTGACTCCAACGCAGTTCTTGTGGCAACTTGCAAGGTTTCCCTTGTCCAATTTCCTTACGTTAGTGCTCTTCTTAACTGCTGCCCCCTCCTTCTCTTCCTGTTTTTGTTTACACAATTGGATCTTGTAAGACTGCACCATAAAAATATTATCTTACAGCAGCCTAGGTTTATACCAGATGTTGCACATGAATACAAGAATTTAAATACCTTGAGTCATCTTCTAAATATTGATGCAGATATGGCTGTCTTCTATGTAAGGTAAGTGGGTTTTTTTTTTTTGGTTTTTTTTTGGTAGCTAGGCCACTGTTCTTCGCTGAGCGCTCAGTGCCACAAGGGTCTGGGCTTGTGGATGGCAGTGTTCTAAGCACCTAGAGCATTAAGCTAAATTTCAAATTTCTATGGCCACGCCATAGGATGATCAGATGGTAAGTGTGAAAAATCGGGACACTTTCTTGTTTGTGGGCAGAGGGGGAAATAGTTGCCTATATAAGACAAAGCTCCTAACATTGGGATGTCTGATCACCCTAATGTGTCATGTCCTTTGTGCATGTTCACAGCAGTGATGAGCTGTCCTCAGAGTCTTGAAGATGGATTTGAATCAGCCCTCAAAAAGAAAGCTGGTAAAAGTTTTTATTTCAAACTTTTTTTTTTTTTCAACAAATGGTAACTTTTTCTTCTAAACTGGAGTTTAACAGGGTTGGGTTTTTTTGTTTTTTGTTTTTTTTTTTATTTTCCAGTTTTTCAACAAAACTGGAAATCCTGGTTCTTGAGTTTTCTCATTTCTCCTTTCCCCCTTCAGCCCACTGAATGCAAGAGTCCATTTTTTGTTTTGTTTTCCCACTCCTTCATCTTTTTTCCTTTTTTGCTGCTAACTCTCCAAAACCTCCTCAACTTGTGAGAAGTTGGAGAGGCAAAATGAAAAATAGCTGTGGAGGGGAACCAATCTTGGACATTATTTCTATTGCATTCAGTGGTAAAGAGAGAGGAAGTATATGAGGGTGGGGGAGGGAATAAAATGAAATCTTCATGATTGTGGAAATACACATTTTTGCCAACAATTTCTGGAAAAATCCCACAACTTTTTGATTTGGAATAAGACTTTTTTGAATTTTTGCCAAACTTTTTTTTAGCAGCTCCACCTGAAGGTGATATTAACATTATTTCTATTGTCCTAGTCCAAAGGCTCAAATCACTATGGGTGCTCCATAGTGCCATAATACAGATGAGAAGGAATAGGTTGGGTTTTTTCCCCTTCAAAGCAGTCTTACGGCAAAATCCTCTAATAACTTTTGGCAGTGTCAACTACTGTCTCTGCTTTAGAGTAGTTTACACTCTCGAATAGCAATCAACATGTGAAGGGTAGAGGAAAGATACAATTCAAGTGCCCAATCCTGCGAAGACTTTTGCAAGTGCTTATCTTCAAGCATAAGAGACATCCTGCTGAAGTCAATGAGACTATTCATGTCTGTAAGGGTAACCACATGGCTACTTTTTCAGGATTGGGGCCAAAATATGTATAACTTTATAAGCAACACATGGAAACCTAACTTTTTGGTTTTAAATATGTATTTCAACTACTCCAACTGATTATTAGTCTATTCTTAATTTGCTGGCTAACTACATGTAGACATCCTAAATAAGTAGATCTTGTGAGGGTAATGTTGGGAGGAAATTGTAGTGGTTTACAGTTTACACATACATTTGGATATAGTGCCTCTCTGGTAGAGGGCAGCATGGAGGAAGATATGGGAGAAACAGGTGGATGGATGGGGCTAGTATAAATGAAAAGCAGAAGAGGCGGGGGGGTGGATGTGGTAAGAGAAAAGTTGACAGGTAGGGGTAGTTACAACTGCGAAGGGCCTCAGGTGATGACAAGAAGCTTGAACTTGATACAGTGCAAATAGGGGAACCATTAGAGAGATTCTGAGAGGGTGACCTGGTCAGAATGACCAGAGACTCAAGAGGAAGATGGTCATAGAAGTAGCATTGTGTATGGATTGGAGGTGGTGCAGAGAAGTGTCCAGCAGGCCAAAGAGAAGGAGGTTGCAGTAATCAAGACTGAGAATAAAAGTCTGACTTAAAATTACACCATAGCTTATTAAAATGGAAATCACACCTATATGAAATAACTGCCCAATCAGTGAAAAGGAAGTTAGTCTGTTTGTTTTGATTATTTTTTTCTTCTCAGCTTGAACAGAGAACAGACTGGTCAGTTTTACTTTTATGGTCTGTCTAGTCCGTTTCACTTTCTAGTGCTCACTCACTAACACAATGCTGTAATGATTAGCTTGCAAACACTGTTACTGGCGGTGGGGTGGGGGGAATACGGAACTCCTTGAAACTAGAAAAAGTAGTGAATCATTTTTAGTAAGTTTAAGCATTTGAAAAACTTTTTATAAAACCTACCTTTTGGGCTAAACTTGATCTGATGTCCATTTCATGACAATTAGGGATTTATTTATATTCCAGCCATTTAATTCAATCAGGGTTCTCTAAACTGCAGATTGGCACAGCTCCTTAGCCTGTTTCTGCTTTGTTATACCGTGACCAACCTTAATTTATGTATTCAGTACATAACCCAAGTAGAGGTGCCATACACCTTTCTGAAGGAAGCCCCAATTCCTGTGATATGTCCCAGCTTTCTCATGGGGAAAACAAATGAGGAGAAAAGAAATTTGGAGAACATTAAAGAAATGTAGCCAAAGTATTGTAAATATTTAGCAATGAAAGGTGAGAGGATTTAAAAGTATGATTACAATGTGTACTAACAGGAGTTAATTTGTATCAGGGGTATCTTCATTTTAGCAAATTGGGAGTAGCAATGAATATATTAACTGGGGAGAAAGAACAGCAAATAGTTAGTGCCATCTAGCGGACAGATTTGGGGCTGCGATGGAAGTAGTGAAATTGGAGGTTCTGTGCCAAACAGGAATTTTACTCTGACAAAGTAATTTCTGATATCATACAACCTATAAAGCGCTTTCTTTAACAATGTTGGTAATTTGTATGGAGATGCAATTGCTTTAATCTTATGGGGCAGTTGTTTTACCCAAACTCTCCTGTAATGAAGTCTAGAAGGTTTTGATTACAACTGCCTGCATCTGATACTCAGAAACCTCATCAGAAGAAAAGGTTGTTTGAAAAATCCTTAAAATGACTAAGGTCAACATTGTACTATCTCCTTTTTTTTAATTGTTCCCTTCCAAAACTTGTCGGTTATCAAATTAAATATAATAAAATCCTATTTAAGATAAAATCATGACATTTATAATGTCAGTGATCTGAAACAAAATGTTGGTACTATTAATTTTAGCAGCACCCAGAGGCCATAGTATGAGAGTAGGAAGGGGACACTGTATGTACAGCCATGTAAATAGACCTACTCCCTGCTCAAAGAGCGTACAACCGAAGGACCCAGGCCTGCAAACACACAGACAATTAAATCTACACACTGAAAACAGTCCCATTAACTTCAGTGGGACTGCTCAGTGCATAAAGCTAAGTGGATGCATACATCTTTGCAGCAGTGTGACTCCTTAATAGGCATGGACATACAGACCTGCCTAATACTCACTGGCAGGATTGGAGCCTTAGGTGTAAAGGTTTACAGGATCAAGCCGAAGCATGTTTGCTATACACTGTTTTGAGAATTTAACAGGGAACTACTGGTATTGTGGGATGACACATGGACCCTATCCTGGGATAGATGGACTACCTAAGAATTCTGCAGCTTGAAATAAGATATTTCTTAGACAAACAAATATATCCTATGCCCTCAGCCCAGGGTGAACCACAAACATTAGGAGCCAGAAACAAACCCTCTTGGGAGTGTTGTGACTAGCTTTTGAAACCCTTTTAGCTGCCTCCAGGTAATTGGAAATCAATTTACACAAAGTAAACTCCAGTTATACTCCAGCTCTATGAAAGCAAATCCAGAGATAAGTAACTCAGTTCAAAATTCCACTATTACAGAAATCATTTACAGTATTTGCCTAGCTCTTGTACTTAGCCATAAGAATTAAAGATATATAGCAATAAGAAGTAATCTATCCAACTATACGCTTAGCCCAGCGGAAGAATCTGTCCTATCTCGGGGCCTCTCCTTCTGCCCCTCCGCTCCCACAAACATGATACAGTTCTGTGGTGACCTAGAATCCTATTTTCGACATCTCCGACTCAAGGAATATTTCCAACATACCTCTGAACAATATACTAACCCACAGAGACCTTCCTACAAAAAGAAGGATTCTGGGTGGACTCCTCCTGAAGGTTGAAACAGCAGACTGGACTTCTACATAGAGTGCTTCCGCCGACGTGCACGGGCTGAAATTGTGGAAAAGCAGCATCACTTGCTCCATAACCTCAGCCGTGCAGAACACAATGCCATCCACAGCCTAGAAACAACTCTGACATCATAATCAAAAAGGCTGACAAAGGAGGTGCTGTCGTCGTCATGAATAGGTCGGAATATGAACAAGAGGCTGCTCGGCAGCTCTCCAACACCACTTTCTACAAGCCATTCCCCTCTGATCCCACTGAGGGTTACCAAAAGAAACTACAGCATTTGCTCAAGAAACTCCCTGAAAAAGCAGAAGAACAAATCCGCACAGACACACCCCTGGAACCCCGACCAGGGGTATTCTATCTGCTACCCAAGATCCACAAACCTGGAAATCCTGGACACCCCATCATCTCAGGCATTGGCACCCTGACAGCAGGATTGTCTAGCTATGTAGACTCCCTCCTCAGGCCCTACGCTACCAGCACTCCCAGCTACCTTCGAGACACCACTGACTTCCTGAGGAAACTACAATCCATCGGTGATCTTCCTGAAAACACCATCCTGGCCACTAATGGATGTAGAAGCCCCCTACACCAACATTCCACACAAAGATGGACTACAAGCCGTCAAGAACACTATCCCCGATAATGTCATGGCTAACCTGGTGGCTGAACTTTGACTTTGTCCTCACCTATAGCTATTTCACATTTGGGGACAATGTATACCTTCAAATCAGCAGCACTGCAATGGGTACCTGCATGGCCCACAGTATGCCAACATTTTTATGGCTGACTTAGAACAACGCTTCCTTAGCTCTCGTCCCCTAATGCCCCTACTCTACTTGTGCTACATTGATGACATCATCTTCATCATCTGGACCCATGGAAAAGAAGTCCATGAGGAATTCCACCATGATTTCAACAATTTCCATCTCACCATCAACCTCAGCCTGGACTAGTCCGCACCAGCTGCTTCCACTTCCTGGACACTACGGTGCTAATAAGCGATGGTCGCATAAACACCACCCTATACCGGAAACCTATTGACGCTATTCCTACCTACATGCTTCCAGAGCACACCACACGATCCATTGTCTACAGCCAAGCTCTACAATACAACCGCATTCGCTCCAACCCCTCATCCAGAGACAAACACCTACAAGATCTCTATCAAGCATTCTTACAACTACAGTACCCACCTGCTGAAGTGAAGAAACAGACTGACAGAGCCAGAAGAGTACCCAGAAGTCACCTACTACAGGACAGGCCCAACGAAGAAAATAACAGAACACCACTAGCCATCACCTTCAGCCCCCAACTAAAACCTCTCCAATGCATCATCAAGGATCTACAACCTATCCTGAAGGATGACCCATCGCTCTCACAGATCTTGAGAGACAGGCCTGTCCTTGATTACAGACAGCCCCACAACCTGAAGCAAATACTCACCAGCAACCACACAACAGAATCACTAACCCAGGAACCTATCCTTGTAACAAAGCCCGTTGCCAACTGTCTCCACATATCTATTTAGGGGACACCATCATAGGGTCTAATCACATCAGCCACTGTCAGAGGCTCGTTCACCTGCACATCTACCAATGTGATAGATGCCATCATGTGCCAGCAATGCCCCTCTGCCATGTACATTGGTCAAACTGGACAGTCTCTACGTAAAAGAATAAATGGACACAAATCAGATGTCAAGAATTATAACATTCAAAAACCAGTTGGAGAACACTTCAATCTCTTTGGTTGCTCTATTACAGACCTAAAAGTGGCAATTTTTCAATAAAAAAAACTTCAAAAACAGACTCCAACGAGAGACTGCTGAATTGGAATTAATTTGCAAACAGGATACAATTAATTTAGGCTTGAATAGAGCCTGGGAGTGGATGGGTCATTACACAAAGTAAAACTATATTTCCCCATGCTTATTTTTCCCCGCCACTGTTCCTCAGATGTTCTTGTCAACTGCTGGAAATGGCCCACCTTGATTATCGCTACAAAAGGCCCCCTCTTCCCCCACACTGCCACCCCTCTCTCCTGCTGGTAATAGCTCACCTTAAGTGATCACTCTTATTACAGTGTGTATGGAAAAACCCATTGTTACGTGTTCTCTATGTCTATAAATCTCCCCATTGTATTTGCCACTGAATGCATCCGATGAAGTGAGCTCACAAAAGCTTATGCTCAAATAAATTGGTTAGCCTCTAAGGTGCCACAAGTACTCCTTTTTTTGCGAATACAGACTAACACGACTGCTACTCTGAAACCTGCCTATACTTGCGTCTCTTGGGAGGCAGGAGGGAGGGTGGCACATGACTACTTTCAAATACCAAGAATTTATGGTCATAACAGATGCTGCAAGGCAACCTCTGCCAGAGGCCACACGACTAAGAATATGGTATTATATAGCCTATAGGAGAAAGAGGGTCCCAGCAGGCAGATAATAAAAAACGTTGCTTGAACGCCACTTTCACCCATAAGTGCATAAGGGCAAAGCTGTAAATAACAAACATTGCAATTTATAAGTAAAGCTCTCAAGCTTATTAGCCTGGAGTGAAGAACCAAGTCTGATGCCCTCTTTTCTTGGGCAGAACTGCCCTTGACTTCTAGGGCAGTCTTGCCTGGGTGACAAGCAAAGATTAGGCCTAGAATATGTCAACCTGTGTTTTACTTGCACGTTACATAGCCCTGTGTATTTTAAACATGGCCCTTAGCTGAGATCCAAAGTTCAGATCTAGATTTCACTCTTCCAAAGATCAGAGGGGTTTGATAGTGGGCCAAACTAGAAGTTCGCTATAGAGGAAAAGGGCTAGCTGGATTTGGATCTGAATACTTCCTAGCTGGCTAGATATTGGTCTCTGGAGAATTAGTTTAGGCCTGTTTCTATTGCACTACTTTAACTGTCTCAGGTTCTATATTTGAGGCTCAGATGATAGAATAAGCCAAGGTTGTATTCATGTGTCCTAGCTAATGAATTATATTAAGATGTAGCTATTGCTTATAGAGTCGTGACACTTTTTATAGTAGGTGCATAACTTCCTTTTAGAAGTGCCCAAGGTGCAACAATGAATAAATGAAATAAAACTTTTTGTGTATTTATGGAATTATGGTGTAGGTAGGTAACACTATTGTCCAAATTAGGGCCCTGCCTTTGAGCCATAGGAGATCTCATCACTCCAGTGGTGGATGGATGATTTATCCCTCAGACTATGGCTGCCTCCTGTGCAGGTCCTGGAAGTGGTAAGGGAAGGGGGTCCTTGTGTTTTCTCCACATCTAGCACACACAAATTCATGACTGTCCATAACTTGCCCAAAGAGTAAGGGGAAGTGAAGAAGTGTAATCCGTTGGTTGTGAATGTAACTTCTAATAAGGCTGCTGGGACGTCTTGAACATGGCAGGGAGCTGAACAATCCTGGCTGGTGGTCTCAGCTCTACCCCACCCCTGTATTGAGTCTATTTGTGGTATTTTGAAACTCTTCTAACATAGCAAAGATATAGTCATGATTAGGCTTTGAGAAAACTGCTTTAATATGAGGTATCCTCTGAAAAGTGACAGTTGTGGCATTGTGGGTAGAGCTGTATGAATAACTGAATTTTTGGTTAGCTGCATCAGTCAATGTTCCATTTTCAAGTTTTCTACGGTTTTTTTTTTTTTTTTTTTTGTAAATAAAATTGAAGTAAAATTTGAATAAGTAATTTTGAATAAAAAAGTCAAAACACTTGTTTTGAAAACTTCAACTTTTTATTTATTATAGAATTTTTTTACTAAAACAATCTGGCAGAGTCGCATAACTTTTTTGTCATCCCAAATCTGCATTCTTTGGCTAAAAACTTCATCCAGTATTTTTTTCCCCAAACTCTAATTGTGGGCTTCTGTGATTACTGGGCCAGAGTCTGTGCAGTGTTACTCAGGAGGTGTGGCTATCTTAATTCAAAATTTAGCTTGCCTATATAAATACACTATCTCTGAAACTTAAAGTTCAGTCATCATTTCCAGTAATGCACAACTGAAATTACACAATCTCATTAATGCAAGAAAAGACAGTGAACATGTACCTACTATCTGGTTTTTAGGGCAGGTGGCTTAAGCTTTCACACAAATAAAGCAATACTTTCAGCATATTCTGGTGCATACAGATAATTATTATTCAGGTAATATTATCTTATTCAGGTGTGGCATCTTGTTTTAGGTGTTGTAACCAGGTAATTTATTCTTTGTCTATTCGTACTTATTTGGTAATTGCTTTGCTGAGGACCAAATTACATGTTGTTGTTGAAATGTCAGCTGTATTAAAGAATTGCCAAATACCTTTGGGATGTTTGAGAGTTATCCACTATACTGCAGTGACAACAGTTCATGCATAAAGCAATATTCCAACTTGTTTCTGATCAGATGCCTAATGTAAGGGCAAACTAACTTTTGCTAAAATCAGAACCTTCTGTGCAGACTTTACCCACTGTTTGTGAGCTTTGAAAAAGATTAGTTTAACTTTGTGGGATTCAAACCTAATATTTTCATGTTGCCGATTATAATAATTTAAATAATGTTTCACATAGGCTGGAAGATGGTTTCCTATGGGGCAACTGAATAAGTACTAGAGATGTCTTAAGACAGTTCCAGAAGCCTGTCTTCACTGAATCGTAATTGTGCCACCAAGATATTTCTGAATTAAGTGTTCTCTTAACAGAACCTTGATGTTGCACATTCCACTTCCACAAAATAGTCAGTGGAAGCAGCTGGTGCTCAGCATTTCTCAGGTTCAAGACCCTACTCAGGTATTGCTACTTAAGATCACCTCTGTTTCAGGGATGGGGACTGTTTCATAAAATGTTCAAACTACTAGCATTATTACTGCTGCTAGACCAGTTGTGGCTAGGGTGACCAGATGTCCCAATTTTATAGGGACAGTCCCAATTTTTGGGTCTGTCTTATATAGGCTCCTATTAACCCCCTCCCCCCCATCCCAATTTTTCACATTGCTATCTGGTCACCCTAGTTGTGGCTGGTGACATTTTTGACAGGTGAGGTACATATCACGCAGTCTCACAAATTGCAGTATACCTCTTCCTCCTTGCAGCCCTGGCTGGTGGTTTCTGCTCTGCCGTGCCAGGACTGCAGCCTCCCCCTTCAGCTTGCACCTGCAGGGATCTGCTGTCACTGGTCCTGTGGCTGGAGGCTCCACCTTGCAGTCCTGACCAGGAGTCTCTTGTCTGCCTGGGCAACTGCAACCTCCCTTGTGCCTGGTGTTTTAGGCTCCTGGACCATACAGGGAGCCCCTCCAGCCTCACTGTGTCAGTCCTGAGAGGATGCACTCTGCAGCCCTGCTGGCAGAATCGGCCCGAACTGCTGCAATCCTGTCAAGGCCTCACTAAATCATGGTTACCACAGCAACTGCCTCATAAAGTGACTCCTGTGTGTAGTAAGTTGCCAGGGTAAAAAGGCAGCTTCCTGGGGCACTATTTTCTATACCACAATTTGAGCCTCACTGGCAGCATGAAGTTTGCTGGCATTGCATTTTACTATGCAGATTTAAATCAAATCCCAAGTGCATAACTGTCTTTTAAAAATTTGTATATACATAAAAAATGTAACTTTGGGGAATTAGCTGCTGAACTCTTTGGTTAGTCTGAGCCTCCCTTGTTTAGGGCGGTGAGCTGCTAAAGCCCCTCAGCTGAGAATCCCCATTTTGCTAGGCCCTGTACAAACATATAGTAAGGCTTGCCTCACTTGAGATAAAGGCCAAAGCAAAATGTGTATGCAGATGCAAACTTTTCAGCAGGCGTTATGATCCAGAATTAGATCCATCTATAATTGTTTTACATTGGGATGATATTAGGAACACTAGATTCTATCTTACGTGCCCCATTATTGTATCTGAGCACCTCACAGTCTGTAATGTGTGTATCCTCTCAGCACCCTGTGAGACAGGGAAGTGCCATTTTATGGATCGGGCACAGAGAACCTAAGTGACTTTCCCCAGATAACGCAATCTGTGACAGAACAGGGACTTGTGCACCTAACCACTGGACCATCCCGCCCCACGAAAGCTAGTTGTGCCCTACAGGCTGCACTGTGGCCAGTGAATGACTCATAAAGGATGAGTCTGCTTGGATCAAACAATTGAGCTTCTAAATGTTGAGGTTGTCTTCTTTAAAAACTGGCCCCTGAAAATGTTCTCTTTGAAAAATATACTAGGCAGAAAGGTGATCCCTGGTGGCCAGATGGAAGTGAAGTTTCCTAACGCTATTAGTTTTTGGTAGCAGTCTCAGCAGCCTGCTGACCCATTCAGGTAAGTCATCAAGTTTTGTGGTATGGTAATTTGTTGTGGTTGGTGAGCAGAAAACTGGAGTGAAAACTCTATTGGAATGCTACTTTTCCCACTGCTCCTGCACATGAAACAACTTGCTTTATGACTCCACATAAATTATTTTCTCTGATGGAAAATTAATCTAGGTCGAAACAGGATTAGGGAGCTTGGCACTTACCTTTCATTGTAGGACAAACATCCACCCCGGGAAACTTGACTTGGATAGTCAATTCAGATGCTTGCTGTCTATAAATGGTATCTTGCCTACCTACACCCATTCTTATCAGATAAGACTGCATTGTGGCCTCACCCATGTTGTTAACTCTTGCTCTGGCATATAGGCTGCAGACACTGAAAGGTTTCAATAGGGAGTCTACGAAACACTACACATCTTTTGCAGGAAATTCCTTGAGACCTTAGATAATCTGGTCATAGCAGTGAGGAAAAGAGGAATAGAAGACATGGACAATTCTAACTGATAAGCATAACAGACCATCTTCATATGTAGATGGGGGGTGTGGGAATACAACCAAGTGGTGACACCAGGAGTCATAGTGGGTATGCCTTCACTGCGGAGTTAGCCCCAGTGATTGGTACCTGGGTCTGAACACCAGGGTTAGCCTAGTACAGGTGTGAGAAGCCACTGCAAAGCCATACCTGACCTTACTGCATCCTCATTTCCACACATCAGTGTGTGTTGCTAGGTCTTCTGGGAGCATATCCCATGGTTCTTTGTGCTGCAGTAAGCAAGGCCACTCTTAACTCTCTCAGGGAATTGTGGGAGAACTTGACTGTCCTTCTAGGTACATGGGGAGGTGTGGTGGTGGGGGGGGGGGGAGAGGCACTGTAGGACTATCACCACTTCAGTGCTGTGAGGACATAGGCTAAATCAAAGTGGGATGGTTACCAGCTAAAGTGAAACCTGTGCTCTTACCCATACCTGCACTGTGCTAGCTAGCCTGGGTTGAAAGCACACCTAAGCTAGGATTCGAGGTTTTAGAACCTTACTAATATCACAAGTGACTAATATCACTAGTGACTGGGAGAACCACAGTGAATGACTGAATCTTGCAAATTAGCAAGTACAAGTGATAAAAGAATAGGGGATCATCACAAAATTTATGTGATTGGTTTCTTTTTTAAATTGTAGTTTAAATGACTGATTAGAATACTATAGAATGCACATGCTATGAATTATCTTATAAATAATGGACGAGATTCTATTTTGCAATCCAGCTCCTTTGTTTCCTCTTCTGAGCCAACTGTCCCTAACACCGCCATGGTGTAGTGGCCATACTGGGGAATGGGAGGTGTGTCAAGAACAAATCATGCCAAACTGTAACTCCTTTTTCTCAATTTTCAGCTGGCCTAGGATCTGCTGGTAAAATAGCCAGCTGTCGTAATTTAAAGCAATCCCTACCCTATTCTAACTTCATCAGGGCCAAAGCAACTACATAACTGGAGAAAATGTAACTTGCTTCTTGACATCCCTGCCCCCATGTTCCTGTATTGAGTAGATGTTGGAGAAAACCTAGTTCAATGAAATGCTAATATGATGCTTACTGCAGCATCTGCTCTTTTGGCCTGAATCAGATCCCAATTAAACTAAAGAAAAGACGCCCCATGTATGTCTACCCAGCAATAAAAGACCCACGGTACAGCTAGGGCTGGCCTGGCTAAACTGACTTGGGCTCACAGGGATCAGGCTACGGGACCTCAGAGCCCAGATTCCAGCCTGAGCCGGAATATCTACACTGCTATTTTGAGCCCCTCAGCTTTAGCCTCAAAAGCTGACACAGTCTCTGAGACCTGGGGCCATGGGGTTTTTTTTTTATTGCAATGTAGAGATACCCCCAGTGACTTCATTGGGCTTTACAGCAAACCACTAAACCTCTGAGGTTAGAGCTTGCTGAAAAATGGAATTTGTGGTCCTGCTGGGAATTTCAAAATTTGGTTAAATTCTGAATCTGAAGAGTAAAAAACACAGAACCTTTTGCAAAAATAAATAATAATCTGAAATATTTTGTTTCAACCTTAGTGAAATGTTTAAACAACATGGAAACATAATTTACAATAAAAGTCAAAATAACATGTTTTAACCTTGTTATATGAAATATTTCACTTTCCCATGAAACATTTTGGTTTTAATCAAATCAGCATTTTCTGATGGAAAATTTTCAACCAGCTATAGCTGAGATGTACGGAAGCGACACAATTTGTTATGGAATTCATAGAGTTGGAGGTTTAGGGAAGTGCAGATTATGAGATTCTGGGGTAAAATGAGTTTCTTCCAGCCAACAGAAATAATGAGCAGGAAGAGAGAAATAGAGGAAAGTAATTGTGCAGGTCTTTTGTTTTCATTAAAAATTCCATTTATGCAGCAGCTTTAAAAAAAAAATAAAAAAACCAACAAAACTATTTTTCTGCTATCTACATTTACCACAAAAGGATTTACAATAATTCTTTGTTTAATTTTCCTTAAGGCAGCCAACTAAGTTAATGTTATACAGTTGTAAAATTAAAAGTGTTAATTGTAATTTGAAACTTGCTAATCTGAGGGTGTTTAACATACATATTTTAACCAGTAAATAATTCAGAAAAAACTTTTTATTAAACCTCATTTTTTTGTTTCCTTTTTCTCGTGTCCCATTTTTATCTTCCATTTCCATATTTCAAACCAAATAACCAAGGTTCTTTATATTTATACTGTAGTAAACGTTTTCCTCATACAGTAATTACTGTAGAGCTAAAATTATGTAAATTGGACATTTGCTTCCTTATAGCATGTCTTTGTACAGTGAGACATTAGGAATATGGATGTTTTGAGAGTTTCATGAATTTTTTTACAGGAAGGGCTTCAGGAGTTATGAAATGAGGACTTATGTTACCGAAGGCACATCCTGTATCTCCTCACCTTAACCAATTCAGGTAAAACAAGGACCAGTTTGTGAAGACATTTTTAATAATATTGTTTTAATAGTGTTGTGAGGATGAATAGTCTTGTAGTTAAGGCACTGGACTAGCACTTCGGAGGTTCAATTCCTGGCTTTACCACAAACTTCCATTCTCTTCAGCAAGTCACTTTAATCTCTCTCTTTTTCTGTGCTGTCACAGGTAGGCTACTTAAAGAACTAGCTGAAGCAACCTTGCATTTATCCATTAGCAATTATCTTTGAGAACTCCTGGATGTCCCAGAAAACTGGAGAAGGGCAAATATAGCACCTATCTTTAAAAGGGGGAACAAAGAGGACCTGGGGAATTTTAGATCAGTCAACATAATTTCAATACCTGGAAAGATACTGGAACACATTATTAAACAATCAATTTGTAAGCACTTGGAGAATAAGAGGTATATAAGGAATAGTCATCAGCATATATTTGTCAAGAACAAATCATGCCAAACCAACATAATTTCCTTCTTTGACCGGGTTACTGGCCTACTGGATATGGGGGAAGCATTAAGTGTGATATATCTTAATTTTAGTAAGGCTTCTGGCATAGTCCCATATGCCAGTCTCATAAGCAAACTATACAAATATGGTCCAGATAAAATTACTATATGGTGGGTGACAACTGGTTGAAAGATGGTACTCAAAGTAGTTAGCAGTGTCAAACTGTGGGTATGTATCTAGTGGGGTCTTGCAGGGGTCAGTCTTGGGTTTGATATTTTCATTAGTGACTTGGCTAATGGAGTGTCAAGTATGATTAAAATTTACAGAAGATACTAACCTGGGAGGGATTGCAAGCACTTAGGAGGACAGGATTAGAATGACCTTGACAAAATGGAGAATTGGTCTGAATTCAGAAAGATTAAATTCAATAACAAGTGCAAAATGACTCATTTAGGAAGCAAAAATCAAATGTACAAGTATAAAACTGGGCAATAACTGGCTGGATGGTAGGACTATTGAAAAGCATCTGGGTATTATAGGGGATGACAAACTGACTAAGAGTCAACAGTGTGATGCAATTGCAAAAAAGACTAATATCATTCTGGGGTGTATTAACAGGAGTGTTGTATATAACATACAGGAGGTAATTGCCCCACTTTACTTGGCACTAGTGAGGCCTCAGCTGGAGGACTGTGTCCAGTTCTGGCTACCGCATTTTGGGAAAGATGCAGGTAAATTGGAGAGAATCCAGAGGACAGTAACAAAAATGCTAAAAGGTTTAGAAAAGCTGACCTATGAGAAAGGTGAAAAAAATTGGGTGTGTTTTTAGTCTTGAGAGAGAGAGAGGCTGAGGGGGTGGCCCTGATATCAGTCTACAAATATGTTAAGAGCTGCTATAAAGAGGACTGTGATCAATTATTCTCCATTCCCAGTGAAGGTAGGAGAAGAAGTAATGGGGTTGATCTGAAGCAAGGTAGATTTAGTTTAGGTATTAGGGAAAAAATTCCAGCTATAAGGGTAGTTAAGCTCTGAAATAGGCTTCTGAGAGAGACTCTGGAATCCCCATCATTGGAGGGTTTTAAAAGCAGATTGGACAAACACCTGTCAGGGATGGTCTTGGTTTCCTTGGTCCACCACAGCACAAGGGGGCTGGACTTGATGACTTCTCAAGGTTCTAGCTGTACATTTCTATGATTCTGTGATGTAGTTGATCTGCAAATAAAGGATTTGGGTTCCGGGGCTGTTATTTCAGCACCTGGCATAAACACTTCATCTGCACCAAAAATGTGTATACCAAAAACATTTTGGATTTTAGATGCATTAAAAGGGTTGGAGCTGAAATTTCACTTGAAGGGAAAGATGGTTTAATGTCTGAGGTGGTGAACTGGGACTAAGAAGAGCTGGGTCCAGTTTCTAGTACTTCTGCAGATTTCTTGTGGTTTTTCAGACAATCCACTTACCCTCTGTGCTGAAGTTGCCATCTGTAAAACTGAGACACTAATGCTACCTTTAGCTGTGTTGTGAAGAGTAAGCTGTCTGTGTTTGTATAACACCCAGCATGACTTCTAGATGCTACAATAATTAAAAAAAAAAAAAAAAATCAAGAAATAGCAAGTATGGGAAAATATCCAGTTGGCTATAAGTGTGTAGATGTACAAGGCATCTTCCAAACTGTTTCAGCCGCTTTTTAGAAGAGACACAGTGAGTATGCACGTTTGCTTGGAGAGCTTGTTAGTCCACTGTGACTGGTTGTATAAGTAGGTCTGATCAGTGATGTGCACTGAATTCTCTGAATATAGGTCAGTCTTATGGGATGTCTTCACATGGGAAAGAAGAATGAATTATGAAATGCTTGATTGTTTAGAGAAACATTGCCCTCTAGAGTCCAGTTATGTTGTAATAATGGACAAATATACTAGCAATCCTTTCTGTACATTGTGGCCTGGTAATAACCTCTTTTGAATTTGTCTCAGGTGTATTTGGCTACCTGGGCTGTTAATATCATAATCACCTTTCAGAGGAATCATTGTGGTTTCTGAACATTTCCTCTGACACTTCTCTCTATCTGATGACAGGCTATATCTGAATGGTTAGCTGAAGTTAACCCTTTCTCCTTCCTCTCAATCACAAACAGTTATTAGTATATGGTAGGGGGAGGGGAATGTCCACAAAGGGACCATCTTTTTAAGGGATTGCAATATAACACATTGTTTTTCATAAAATATGTTGAAGGGGATTAAAAGGTCAGTAATTTTTATCATTGTCGAGGCAAAGTTCCAGGAGGAATCAGAGGCCAAGAAGAAGAAAGTTGGCTTACACAGAGTGAGGCCTTAACTACACTGAAATTTCAGTACCCTCTAGTGAAGACACAGTTTACACTGGTGCATCAGTATTTGGGTTTCTGAAAACATGTTTGCACTGGGGCAGCTATACCAGGTGCTAAAAGCCAAGGGAAACAAAGACCTTATTGGGCTTCTGAGGGACTACTAAGCTGAGGATAAAAAGGGAGAAGTGAGGTCAGATAAACAATATTGCCCACCAAATAGTAGGGCTGAGTCACTACTTTTTCACTCCAATTTCATGCCAGTGGGTCCAGCGGGACTTCAAGAGAGTCCCACTAGAAAAACAGAAAAACAGATCATTTTAATGTGGTCATGAATCGCACCCAGCATGTTTACATTTAAAGTTATATTTTAATTGGGAGCCAAAGGAAGGAGGATGTTAAGACTTCAATTACACTGATACTTTACTTTTCAGAAAAGCCTTTTCAAAGGGAAAGTTGTAGAAAAGTACTGCAAAGAGAGTCTAATTTTGTGTCTATTTTAAAAATACACAATTACATTATATTCTTTGGTCATGTTGCTGTTCTTTACTCTAATATAAGGGAACCAATAGACATTTCCATTAAATTACTGGCATAAGGATGCTATGGGTTAGCTTATCATTAAGGCACAGCCCTAAGTAGGGGACAGTGCATCACTGCACTGTCTCCAAGGAAGCAAGGGAAAGGGCTGTGCCTCTCTTGAGACCTTTGGTGCACAGGGGAGAGCAGACTGCACCAGCCCTTAGAATGGTGCAAACTGTCTCCTCCCTCCTGGTGTGTCCAGTCGACTTCATGAGTCAGTGAAAAGGGGAAGCAGAAAAAGAGAATAACCAGGAAAGAATGGTGGCGTGTGCCAGCCACACAACACAAATTGGAAAGGATTTAATTACAGCACATCAGTGTCTTGCGGTTATCTGGCCCTCAAACATTTCCACTCATGGGGCCACAGGTTTTTACTCACAGAGGTCTCATGGCTTATGGCAAGCCCTCTCCTTCACAGCTCCTCCATAGCTAACTTGATGGTCCCAGTGATAACAAGAATGCAGTAACAGTATATTCTATAATGACAGTTTAGTGAGTAATGGTCCTGATGACCTCTCTAGAAATTCTGTGAAAGAAGTTGAGGAACCCATGGACCTCTTGCAAAAACATCAGTGGTGAATCTCAGAGGATGACCACTTCTCATACTATTCGACAAGAATAAACATTTTCATTTTCATTTGCAAACAGAAGATCAAGTGGTCAGAGACCACAACATTCCATTGGAAAACCAAACAAAGGGTGACTGACATGTTCTCTGACACTTCCCCCCCTTTTTTTTTTGTACCACTGTTATACCAATAAATTAAAAACCAGCAGGATCTTATTAAAGGGGAAAAGGCAAAATACCACATTTATTGTGAATACAGAAAGAATCATAGTAAGCAGTTAGTTATAGCTATAACATTCCATTCAATCTCGTATTTATTCACACATTCATTCATACAAACACACACACACACAGGTTCTGCAAGGTTGTTATCATAGTTACCAGCCTTAGAGTTGCTCATGCCAAGCCACTGGCCAGGTGGCCTGGACATGAGGCAGGAGCAGGGCCTTGTCAGATGCTCCTCTGATGCTCCTGGAAGTTGGTTTGCAGAATCAGACCCCCAAAGTTCTCACTTTTTAGAGTCTCTTTTTATAGGAATTTCTTTCTATGCCAGTCTATGGGAATTGCTTCATCATGCTGTTGCTGAATCAATCAACAGATCTCACATTCCTGACGGCTCTGTGCTGCTAGATGTTATCTTGTTCTTTGGTTCTCCCATTCTTGAGGCTGTTGGGTGGATTCCAGTCTGCCCTCTGGGGGTCCTCTGGTTATTTCCACTTGACGCCTTCTTCAGCCGATGGACACTGGATTCTTAGGCTGGCACCTCCCTGATCATTCAGTTATTATCCACACCAAGCATCCAGCCACATACATCCTCTATCTCTATTTTAATCACAATTGTTAATACAACAAAAGGGCGGGGAGTCTCTGGGTGCTGTTTCTGTTGTTAGAGTATTGCTTTGAGTCTCTCTCTCTGTGAATTGCTTTGAGAACAGACTCTGTCTTAGAATGTACTAACACAATTAGCAGCTTGCAAGTTTCACACACAGAGGGAGAGAAACAGTACCAAAACCCAAGAGACCTCTTAATTAGTAATACCCTGGAATTTAAACTATGGGGAACCAAACTCATTTGTGATTTTAATACAGAACTTCTTTAATATGATCCAACACCACCATAAAGGATACCACCTGCACCCATTCAAATACCTCAAACTAGTCAATTCCTATAATTCAGCATTCCCTTCTGAATTATTTCTATAGCCATTCATTAATTAGGCACTTAATAAAGGCTAATATCCAAATCCACGTATGAAGATATATGCCCACATTCTTGTCTAGAACACACACCAGAGTATGTGAAAACTTGCTCTATATGTCAGTTTAAAAATCAAATCCGTATAAACCAGCTGGCTTTACATATCTCTTTGAGACCACTTACTCATAGAAGTAGGAGTTTATAGATCATCCTACAGGGATGGCTCTATATTTTCATGGAAAACATTAATCCTTTATGGAGCAAAATGGCATTGTGATGGGTGTGTATAAATGCCATACAGCTAAGTGGTAAGGAAAGAGTTAATAGGGCCATTAGGGAGGTGAAGTTCTTCATTTGGTACTGATTACAACTCCTTTAAAGGTTGCCTTCTCAGAAGGCTGAAGGAGAGAGGTTTTCGGAGAGCTTAGAAGTAAATGACTGACTGGGATTAGCCAGATGGGGTTGTAAACTTGTTTTGAGAGTCCAGTCCAGTCTAAGGAAGAAGATAGAGGGTTAAATGCTAAGTCAGGTTTGAGGAACAGGCTAAAGCAGACTGACCTAGGAACTGATTGCTTTAAGTTCAACTAGATCAAATCTGTTACCAGTTTTGTTGGCCTGAACTGATGAAAGCCTAGCAACTTTCTTCTCTGAAAGAGACTGTGCTGGTCAGGTAATGACTAGCTCTTTGGAGCATCCACAAGCATGCTCAGACTTGACATGGTGATGTAGGAACTTGTGGCACTCCTGGCTTGCTGCCATGCACACCAAGTAATAATGGGCAGTATGTACTGTCTGATAGCACAAATATTCACTCTCAGGCTCTGAAGGCTTAAAGAATGATCTGATTGCAAAGAAGTGCACCTCCTTGAGAGCAATATCCCTGGGGGCGTGGGGGGGAGAGAAGATGGAGAACCCCAGCTTGGAGCAAAGAAAGCAGCACTGTGTGCTCCAGAAAACAAAGCAGATGCCGATTCTCCCTACTGCTGGAGAAGTTGACCCTTCGAGAGTTCTCAAAAATTGTTTAGTGAGGGGAATTTTCTTGTGGGCTGACAGCTGGTAGGTGGAGGCAAGAGAACAGAACTGAATCCAAGCTGCTGAGGATGACTGGTGCTCTTCTCCACAGGGAATCTGAGAGGAAGGAAGCCACCAATAAACAACACAGGACAGGAGCAGGTGTGCTGGAACAATTTGCATAGAGGGGGTGCTGAGAACCATTGAACCAAACTGTAAACCCACTTCAAGCCAGGAGGTGCAAATGCACCCTTAGTTCCAGCACCTATGAACAGGAGCACTGGAAGAGGGTCCCAAGAACCTGGAGCAGGTGGGATGTATCTGGCCCTGGTGGATGTCAGTAGGGGACTGGAGTTTGAATATGAAGACCTTCATCAGGCCAGATTCACAGCCTGCTCCTGGACAGTGCATTACGTGGCATAATGCTTTGGTAACCTCTCTTCAAGACGTGTTGAACAATGAAGGCAGTGTGTATATATGTGCCAATCTCATAAACATGAAAAATAGCATTTTACCCCAGCGTGTCTTATCCCACCAGGATGGAATGCTCAATGATTACTGAAAAACTATTGACAGGGCCGCCATAACTCAAGACAACTCCTGGGTTATATCTAGATGAAATTTTTTTAAAACAGTTTTCTGTTGGAAAATGCAGTTTTGTCAATCAAAATATTTTGCAGGAACATGTTTTCAATTACCCTTTTGGTGGAGGACGGAGTAGTCAAAACAAATAGTTTTGACTTTCTCATTTTGTTCTGAGAAGGTAAAAGCATCTTGTTTCAGCTCTTTTGATTCATTTTGTTTTGATTTAATATTCACGTTGTTTCAACACTATCCAAACAAATTTTAAACTTTTTGTAATAGGTAATCTTGAAACTTCAGCTTTTAGTTTTGATTCAGAATGAGACTCTTATGTATGAATAATGCCAAGCACATTAGGGGCCCTGGCTTTCATAATGCTTTTGAAAGAACATAGTAATCTACAATGAGTTGCTAAACCTAATTTTTATCAGCTTTACCAAAACACAAGGCAAAAGGGATTGCTCTAGCTCAGTGTTTCAGAGTAGCAGCCATGTTAGTCTGTATCCGCAAAAAGAAAAGGAGGACTTGTGGCACCTTAGAGACTAACAAATTTATTTGAGCATAAGCTCTCACGAAAGCTTCTGCTCAAATAAATTTGTTAGTCTCTAAGGTGCCACAAGTACTCCTTTTCCCTAGCTCAGTGGTTTTCAAACTTTTTCTCTGGCAACCCAGTTGAAGAAAATTTTGATGCCCATGACACAATGGAGCTAGGGATGAGGGGTTAGGGGTTTGGGAGGGGCTCTGGTGAGGGAGTGATGGCTGTGGGGTGGGGCCGGGAATGAGGGGTTCAGGGCTGGGACAGGGGGTCGGGGACAGGAGGGGGTCAGGGCTCTGGGCTGGGGGTGCAGGCTCTGGGGTGGGGCTGGGATGAGAGGTTTGGGGTGCAAGAGGGGGGCTCTGGGTTTGGGAGGGCTCAAGGCTGGGGCAGGGGATTGGGCTGTGGGGTTACCTTGGGTGGCTCCTGGCCAGCGGCACAGCGGGGGTGCTAAGGCAGGCTTCCTGTCTGTCCTGGCACCGCGGACTGCGCTGCGCCCCGGAAGCGGCCAGCAGCAGGTCTGGCTCCTAAGTGGAGGCACGCAAGCAGCTCCATATGGCTATCGCCTGCAGGCACCACTTTCCCTCCAGTGCAGAGCCAGTGCTCAGGGCGGGGGCAGCGCATAGATCCCTGTGTGCCCCCACGCCTAGGAGCCAGACCTGCTGCTGGCCACTCCTGGGGTGCAGCGCGGTGTCAGAACAGGTAGGAACTAGTCTGTCTTAGCTGGGCAGCACTACTGACGGGACTTTTAACGGCCTGGTCGGTGGTGCTGGCCAGAGTCACCATGACCCAGGGCCTTGCATTCAACAACCCAGGACTGGGTTGCGATCTGCAGTTTGAAAACCACTGCTCTAGCTAAATAGTACAAATGCTCTACTGGAACCAGTAGATAAGTTTTCTGTCCTTGTTCCCCATATACTGAATCCATAGAGGGAGCAGTATGTTATTCAAGAGAAGTTGACATGCATACTGGCAAAAGCAAGATTTTTGCTAATGAACTATGCAGCTAGGTTTCTCCAGACTCTGTAATGTCTGTTTTTGCCACAGTAATTTGGAAAGTTCAAGAAAAAGCATTTGACTTTCATAACATCTTTTGACTTTCCTCCAAGGTCACTCTAGGAAAAGCTCACTGCATTGATTGCTAATGGCTGGATCTCCCAATAGGGGTCAGAAATATACTTTTCCTGTTCTGCTATGGAAAGAGGGGTGCTACTATGGGAAGGATGCTCTCTCCTGCCTCTTCCCCTGCCTCCGTGAGTAGCTGTGCTCCGTATCATGTATAAAAGATAGCGATATCACCAAGCTATTCCCACCCACCCCCCCCCCCAACTGATGTGCTGAACTCTATCAGAAAAGTCTGAAGATCTCTTAATAAGGAGACACTCTAACTGTGGCTGTTTGGTCAAGCTACAAATTTTGTATATTGACCTTATTTGAACCACAGTCAAATATGAGCAGGTTGAGGGAGGAGACAAATGCTTATTACTCTGGCCCACTTTTTGATCTGCTTTATGCATTCTGATAAGCACCTGATCTTTTATGTTCAGACTACATGTGCTCATAGATTAATCTGGCAAAATTATGTAGCTTGGCTGATTTGGGGACCTAATCCAAAGCCTATTGAAGTTGATTTAAAAGGACTCCATTGAGTCTTTTCACTGACTACAGTGGGTTTTGGATCAGAATCCTAAAGCAGAAGCCTCCCTTGCCATGGGTGAAATTCGCCTCTGTGCTGTGACTAGCAGAGAGCCTACACATCACTTAAATCCCACTTACTCCTTATTTTGAGGGCATAAGCATGCACTGCTAAAGTCCTAAATCTTGTGCTGGCTTTCTACAGAACGGTGAAATTCACCCCCCTTCTTAAAGCAATCTGGCCATATACTCCTGTCCCAATTACAGGGCCAAATCTTGGTCCCGTTGGAAGGAAGTTTTGCCCTCTTTGACTAAGCAAGGGACAAACAGTAACTGACAAATCAGAGGTTTGCATTTAGCTGCTGAACAGACTTTTACCGAAACCTTGGGGTTTTGCTTGTTGCTAGAACCGTACAAATAACTTTTTTTTTTAATTAATTTGCTGGCCATACCAAAAAGGCAAATCGTTTTGTGTCAAACAACCATTTTGTTTGACTTGAAACAAAATATTTAGTTTTGTTTTCAAACTTCAACTCTTTCGTTTTTTTTTTCTAGTAAAACTTTTGAAGCAAATTTTGAAACCGGCATTTCAAATACAATCCTTACATTCCCAAAGTGTCAAAACGAAACATTTTAAAGTTGTTTTTTTACCAAAACAGCATGGCAAATTTGACACGAATTAATAAAATGGTTTGGTTGATGTGAATCTACTTTTTTGTCCTTTTTTGAATTAAAAAAAAAAAAAGCAAAAAGGCTCTACTTGTGTCTAAAGAGAACAGTCCAAATTCTGCTTTCAGTTAGGCTATGTCTACACTAGCACTGTTGTCGATATAACTTACGTCGCTCAGGGGTCTTTGTGGGTGGTTTAATTATGTTGATGGAAGAGCTCTCTCTCGTCGCCATAGAGCAGTTACATGGGACATCTTACAGTGGCGCAGCTGTGCCACTCCAAGGTATCTAGTGTAGACATGGCCTTACTCTGCATGGAATAACTCCATTCATCTTTAAGGATGGTTTGGTAAATTACACCATTGTAATTTAAAGCAGAATTTGGCATGGGGTATTGCCATTCAGAAATGTTACTTTGGAACAAATTTCACTGATTTTCTTTTTAAAATTTCAAATGTGTACCTTCCTGTTTTACTGAAACAAAGGGCAACTGATTTAATCAAGGTTGATTAAATAGTGAAGATGTTACTGTTACTTAGCTGTCAGGTTAGATACTAAAACCTATATATTTTTAGGAAATAGTGCATGGAGCAACAAAATACCAAGTGAGAGAACATGACACTCTTGTAGTTTGTCCTCCTTTAAATTGCAAATTTAAATCAATTTTTTATGTATGTCAATTACGAGCACACAATGCAGTGATTAACAACCCTGTGCTAATGAGATGAGAAATGAATTTTAGATGCTCTTTGGTTTTAGAAGTAATTTGTGCAAAAATTAGATTCTGCTGTGACTCAACTATTTCTTACAATTTGAAATACACTGCCCTGGAAAATGTGTTACTGGAACATTTATCATAAATCAGAGCTCATTATTTAAAAGGCTGACAAGTTTCTAACTGCATGTTTATTAGGAAGCAGAGCCTTAATCATATCTGATTTTGTGTGTCCCTGTCCCATTAGATCTGTGACCTTCTTTTTAAATCACTCTGTTTTAAAAAGAAAAAAGAAAAGGGAAAAATGCTTCCCCAGATTCCGCATTAAAATTTGGATAATTATAGAGATTAAAAAACAGTTAGTGATTTTTGATAAGGTAAGGCAAAGTACATCTTTGTAAAATACCAAAGATTTGGGCCCTGAACCAGCAAAGCACTTAAGCACATACATAGCTTTAAACATATAAGTAGTATCATTGATGCCAAATCTTCTCTGTTGGATCACAGCCTTTGGATTAGCATCCAAATGTTTCTGAATCTTCTGGGCCTGAAAAGTTTGTGCAAATAGGCTGTGTAGGCTGGATAGGCTTTACTGTCACAGGCTTTCTTCATAGTTTTGGAGTGTTGCTGGTGAGAACAATGGAGTGACTAAGCTAATAAAAATGGTTTAAAAAGTTTAATTTTGCCAAACCTTGGTAAAGATTCATTACAAGAGGGAAGTGATGGCTTATGCCACTCAGCTGAGCAGAATTGGTTCTCACATCCTAATTTTATTTCCGTGTCTGTTCAATGAAATAATTAGTTTTTCTCCTTCATCCATTTCATCTATTGAAGGGCATCAGCAGAAGGACTTTACCAATTTGCTGCATTAAAAGGCACCCTGAAAGACTGAATACAGAAAGCCTGTTTTTCACATTAACACCCACTTTGCATAGATATAAATAACACTAACAAATCAGAATGGTAGCATTTAGCACAGGTCAGGAATTTTCCATCAGAATAACTCTGATGGAAAATACAGGCTTCCACAAAATTTTGAGTTTGCAAAAAATCTTTTTTTTTTCTGTCAGGAAAATCAAAGGTCCTCTGGTTTACACCAGGAGTGAGTTACCCTCTGTGTGAAATAAAATGTTCAAACGTATTTTAAATTATTCTGATGGATGAATGTTGAGTAGTTGTTTGTTGCTAAGGGATTCTCCCAGGCACAGGACTTGGGTTTAAATTCTTTATAGGACTTGGGTTTAAATTCTAAATAAACTACTCCTGGAGGGAAATTCTGCACCACTGCGCAATACAGAATTTTGCAGAAATTAATGTGCGTGCAGAATTTCCTTTCCCCCACCACAGAAATGGGCTGCAGTGCTGCTGGCCACCACTAGGGGCCACTGGACCCAGCCGATCCCAGCTCGAACATAGAAGACACTGCCGGGGGAGACCGTGGGGGAGCTAGAGCAGTGGTGGGAAGTGGCGCAGGTTTCAGGGATGTGGTGGCCCCAGGGATTTGCTTCCCATAGCTCTCATCGGGCAGGAACGGCGAACCGCGGCCACTGGGAACTGTGGGTGGCCGTGCCTGTGGACAGTCAATGTAACCAAACTGTCTCATGGCCCGCCAGTGGATTACCCTGATGGGCCACAGGTCGCCCACCACTGAGCTAAAGGGTTCCTGGCAGCCGCAGTTCCCAGCACACCCTGAGGGAAGGAGAGATTGGTGCGCAGAAAACTCCACACAAGCCTGGGACCCAGCATCAGGCTGTTTCTCCCTCTGGAGGGGAAAGGGGCAGGTGTCTGGGCTGGCGGGGGAGCCATGGCTGAGCTCTGAGCGGGGAAGGGGTGATGTCTGGGCTCTGGGGGGAGGGGGTATGAGTACCTGGCAGGGTGGCCACAGCTGGGGCGTGGGGGTTTGTATGTATTGGCTGCAGGGGGCACACCTGGACTCTGGAGGGAGGGGGTTTGTGTGTATTGGCTGGGGGGCACCGTGGCTGGGCTTTGGGTCGGAGGGGTTGTGGGTGCCTGGTCCCCAGGCTGGGCTCTGGAGCTGGGGGGGAAAGGGGCAGAGAAATAGGAACTAGGTTGTCATAGGGGTTTCTTTAACTCTCTACTCCTGGGGGAATTTTTTGTCCGTATTTTATTTTGAATTTACCAAAATCATTGAAACTGGCGTGATTATGTAGTATTATTTTGATAAATAAAATTTGCAAAATTTGGCAGAATTTTAAAATATTGTGCACAGAATTTTTATATTTTGGCACAGAATTTCTCCAGGAATAATAAACTGGTGGCATAATGTCGTCATGAGACCTCTTCACCCAGAAGAGGCCGGTCTTCTGCTACTCATAGAAGTCCTGCTAGTGAGAAGTGTTGTGCTGGCAACACCACCATGTGGCTCTTCAACTGCAGTTTCAGCTTCTGGTGTCAGTCTAAAGACTGCAAGAGCTGAAGGGTTTAACTCTCCCCTCCCCTCCCACTCCCCCCGCCCCGCCATTACCTTAAGTATTTTATTTTTTCCTCTCTGTTTTTGTCTTTTTTTAAATTAATGGGGAGATGCCCTAGCCTTTTCGGTGCAATGGTGTGAAAGTATTGGCACTCATATACAAGCTTGCACACCACCACAAAGTCTGCATAGGGAAGGGGCATGAAAGAGAGCTCCCCGGGTTCGAACAACCCTAAATCCAACCTCTTAAAGGTACTCAGTGTGTTCTATAATCTTTGGCTGAGAATCCTAAAACTCAAAGCTGTCAGTTGTACACTATTAAGAGTTGTCAAACTTTTGCTTATCGGTGTTGAGGCCTGAACTAACTTGGGTTGAGAGAGGAGGAGGCTGGTTAGCCACCTATGTGTATTGAAATCTAAGGAAACCTTGATTTGGCTCTGAAATGGTGGTTTAGACACTAACCGATAATTTAGATTTCAATATTATAATATTTAACCAGCTTTAAATTCTGATTTCATTGCCTTTGAGGAAATTCTTTAGTTGGGATTCATAGCCAAATGGCCTTGGTTTCTTTTTTAGGATTTATTTCCCGCATAATCTGATTTTGACCAATTTAGTTGCAGACCAATTTCAGTGCTAACTTGCTGAATTGATATATTGCTTTATTCTTAAATTTAGTAGTGTTAATGGTAGCTTAGTTTTAGCGAGACGCTTTCATGACTTTAATTTTAATAGCTTTAATAAAACTTATGGAGCAGATACTCAACCAGATTTCTTTCAATAAGTAACAAAGGTCCAGATTCCTCAGGTCTGCTCAGCTTCTCATGATTAGTCTTTGCCCTCACATTGTAGCTGGTCAGGAATTATTTGATAGGTTTTTGTTGGAAAATGCTGAGTCAATGAAATTAAAGCTTTTTCATGGAAATGTATCAGCGTTGCTGAAAATTTCATGGGAGGGTTTCCTCAGTTCCAGGATGGAATTTCTGGAGAGAGAGACACCTCAAACTGCCGATAGCCAGTGGTTCAGGCACTCTGAATCAGGCAGAGCAGGGGTTTGAACCTGACCTCTCACATTCCAGTGAGTGCTTGAACCTGACCTCTCACATTCCAGTCAGTGCCCTAACCCTGGGCTGTAGGCTATTCTAGGGTGGATGGCTCTCTGGTTTCTTCATCCCAATGCAGAACTGGGGAGAAAACTGCTTCAAGTTTTGTGGAACAGGAAAACTCTTTCCTGCCCAGCTCTTCCTTTTTACAAATTAACCCTCAGTCACTTGGCACAGAGCACATTATAAAGGCGCTTCCATTTGTGTTCACCGCATGTGTCAAGGTTCCTTCCCCACTCTGAACACTAGGTAACACCGGTTACTGGGAAAGAGTTCGTTTGGAAACGTCTTTTCCCCCCCAATCCTCCCAAATCTTACCCCCCCTTTTCTGGGGAAGGTTTGATAAAAATCCTCACCAATTTGCATAGGTGACCACAGACCCAAACTCTTGGATCTTAAGAACAATGAAAAAAGCATTCAGTTTCTTAAAAGAAGAATTTTAATAGAAAAAGTAAAAAGAATCACCTCTGTAAAATCAGGATGGTAAATACCTTACAGGGTAATTAGATACAAAACCTAGAGAATCCCTCTAGGCAAAACCTTAAGTTACAAAAAGACACAAAAACAGGAACATCCATTCCATTCAGCACAACTTATTTTCTCAGCCGTTTAAAGAAATCATAATCTAACGCATATCTAGCTAGATTACTTACTAAGTTCTAAGACTCCATTCCTGTTCTGTCCCTGACAAAAGCATCACCCAGAGAGACACAGACCCTTTGTTTTTCCCCCCCTCCAGCTTTGAAAGTATCTTGTCTCCTCATTGTGGTCAGGTGTCAGCGAGGTTATCCTAGCTTCTTAACCCTTTACAGGTGAAAGGGTTTTTCCTCTGGCCAGGAGGGATTTTAAAGGGGTTTACCCTTCCCTTTATATTTATGACAGCATGTGTGAATCTAGTCCCCAAAAGTAAAAAGGGTGAAAGTAATGGCCTAAAACTGATGATGGCCAAACCAATTTGGTGGAGAGGGAAAATAAGAATACTCCCTCCCTGCTGAACTGGTGATGTGTTCCAGCCTAAATGTCTGGATCTAAATCTGGTGTTTGGTTCTGGCATTCTGCACAACCTATGTGAGACAAGGTTAGCACTCTCCAACCCACAGCAACCAACCTCCTGTCTGAGGGTTGGAGATGGAAATGATGAGGCCACCTCTCTTGTTACCTTGGCCCTTGTCCTTCTGTCTGTTGGCAAACCTTCGTGCTACAAAAGTCTTCCATGAAGCCATGTCATCCACTACAAGAGAAAAATCCAGAAAAAGGGCCAAGAAACAAAGTAAGTTATAAATCACAGCTACCATCATAGCATTCTATCCAGAGGACAGTGTTTGATTCCAGTTGGGTGGCAGGGCTGAGACCCACCAAGCCCACTAGTGTCTCAACACTCATGGGGGGACTTCTGTGTATCTGCAGATCTCTGTATAGAGCAGGGAAATCTACCTTAGTCTTTCCCTCCTCTCATGCTCATGGCAACAGCAGTGCTTCCTCAAAAGCCATACTCTCACTTGCTTCCATGGCGTCTACTCAAGAACTCCTGTTTGGTTGAGATGAAGAGTTTAGGGTGCTTAGGGTATTTTCATAAATGCCGAAGTTGGCATGCATTTCTCTGAATAAGTCTCGGTGAGTGGAATAATATTTGAGGGGCTCCCCTGCCTGTGTCCTACACCACTTTTGCCCCCAGCACTCCTCAAAACACACATTTAAATCCCAGGGACTTCTGGAGAGCGGAACCATAGAGCTGGAGGGAAAAGAGATTCATTCTGTGGAGATTCTCCCTTCCTATTACCATTGGATTTTGTGTCCTCTCCACTTTCATTAGTGGAGGGAAGGTTAGGGGTTTGGTATTTTAACATGTTTGCTTCCTTTCCCTTCGCTCATAAACAACCTCTCTTGGTATTCTGACTTATCTTATCCCAGCTGAAGGCAGGAAACCTCTGGAGAGATGGGTGAGAGAGTCTATTCTCATGATTTCACAGCTTTTTTATACAGAGAGAGGCTAATTCAGACAAATACCTGAAATGCTGTCTGCTTATCCTAATCACCCCTCCAAAACATGAAGTTTGTTCATCAGTTAATAAGCTACTGTAAGGAGAATCCTTTCTTCTATGGCAAATTATAGGATGGTATCTTTTCTTATGGGGAAAAAAAAACAAAACACTTTCTGCCAACTGGAAGTACATGAAATTGGATGTATCCTGGAGCTGCCATTATTCTTCTGCAAACTTCAAAGATAAATGCAGTTTTAAAAAACTGTTAAATAAGTAGGTCACTACTTTATTACTGGATACGCATCTGCGGTCCTTGAGATGGTTAAGGAAAATCTTCTTTCTGAAAGTGTAGGTATTTTACAGCACTGCAGAACTTGGCAATGCTGGTTTTAACATGGATCCTTTAATAATAATAATTAATAATAATAAAAAAAAAGCTTTAGTATTAATATGAACACACTTTAATGAACACCTGTGGAGAGCTAGACCTGTTAAAAGAATAGATTTGCTTTGCTTCAAAGCAACCCATGTAGATTCCCAATGGAGCCATTTAAAAAGAATACAGTGTGTCTAAACTGGAGAATCCAGTTAAAAGAATAAACTTTCAGTGCGTAGAAAGACCAAATACAAGAAAAAGCTGAGCTGCATAAGACAAGGGTAGTGTTTTGTGGTTATATTTTTTCTCTCTTCACAAAACTACTTGTTTCTGCTCCCATTATGAATGAATGAAAGCAAGAACTCTCTGAACTGCATATCTGGTATACATAGTGGGGTATCGTCCCTCTGGTGCATCTCTATGTGCAACAGGATTATGTGTTTAACTGGTTTCAACTGCATCTTCTTGATATTCTTTCGCTAATAGTTCTTATCCCTCAGGAAATGAGAAACTTTTGAATGAGAATGTAATGACCACATTCACTAAAGGAAAAGTAATAGAATTTTTGCTGACTGATTATTTTATCACTATTAATGCTTCCTTATGATGGTAATGAAAACCTTGAAATATTCAGCTGATGAAATGTTTTATAGCGAAGACTGAGCTAGCCTGTTACAGGAGCTGAATTTCTGACTTGATAATGGCTTTAGTGGGTTGGTACAGGTGATGAGTGATAAAATAATCAATAACTAAAACACAAATCCTGAAGCAAAGGCCTTCAAGGCTCATCTAATAGTTATATTTTGTTCAGATTATCTCCTCTTGTAAACGAAACAAATAGAACCAGATATGCTGAGGCACTGCTGCTAGAAATATCCATCTTCTTTAGTAGCAAAACCAGTAATAAGACCCCATTTTCAAGATTTTTCTTTTTAATTAGATGTTCTGTAACAGTCAGTGCTACTTTTCATTCAGCCATTCATTCTTTCTACCATTGCTGATACCCTGGAGCTTTTCCTGAAGTGGAAATCTTTTCAGACATTTTGATTAAAAATCATACATCACTGTGACCTTTCAAGGTAACTTTTTTGCATGATTTATATTTGGAGTTTTCAGGCATAACAAAAACATATACAAAGATCAAACAAACGCTACAATAACAAATTCTTTTCACTTGTATGGGGCCTTCCATTTGAGGACCATGAAGCACTCTGCAAACTTTAATTAATTAATCCCCACAACTATGGGGTAATAGTGAATGAGAATTGCTATCCCAATTCTACAGATGAGGGAGTGGGAGGGAAAACGAGGCACAAAGAGGTTAAGACCTAAATAATGCCTGCACCTATGTGGGTTGTATTAGAGGTGGAAGATGGCACAGAGAACCCTGCCCTACCCTCCTCCATAAGTGGTACATGTAATGGGCTAGGTTCTATCCTGTACCAAAGTTCTATTCGAGTAGGGGAGGGGTACATGCATGAGGGCTCCGCATCCAGGATCTTTTTCTGGCTCCCTAATTCTCTGCTCTAGCCCCAGACCTGATGCAACTTAGAGTAGCTGCCAGAATGCCACTGTCCTTGATGGACTTAACACCAGTATAGGACTGGTGCAGTGGAGTTCCATACCTCCTCTTCTGCTAGATTTCGGCCCCTTTTCACTGCCTGAAAGGTGCGTCACAGTAGAGAATCTGTCCCTGCACATTTTTCGTTGTGTAACGGAAAGGGACCAGCTAGCACTGCCTACAGCATTGACCAGCCTCAGAAGGGGTGTTTCTAAATGGAAGATAGGCAAGTCTTCATCCCTTCTTCACAATAGAGGGAACATTTGCTTCTGCTCTGCATTCTGTGCCCCTTGGTAACTAGGAGGCATCATGTCTTTGTCATAAAGGGTCCAAGCACCAACACTTCAGCAATAATGACTGGAACTCAGCCATGAATTTGAAACAACTGTTTTAAATGGAGTCCAGCTATTTAAGCACTAGTCTTTTGCTACAGGAGCATCTAACCATGTGAAAACAAATAGTGAATTGCACATCCTAATGTGAAGGCATCCAAAGATTCCAGGGTTGTCCAGCCCACTGTGTGTCAGTGTTGAGATGGAAACAGCTACATGCATGGTTGGGAGCTCTTTTTGTTCAGAATGTAATCACTGGGATTTGCAGTCTGTTACTGTCCAATTTTTAAATTCTTGTCTATTTTGATGTTGCAAATTACACCTGTGCAACAGTAAGGCTATGCTATGCCCAGATTTTTAGACAGTTACGATATCGGAGGTATCAGCTAATGATCACCACCTACTATACAGCTAATTTGCATGCAACAGTTTCATTGGTTGTGCAAAGGGGACTGCACAGATGGTAGACTATTTGGCCTCACTGCCCCAGTTCTTCAAAACCACATGAACAGCCATCACAGACACAGCCCCTCATTTGCCACCCCCACAAATCAACATCCATCTTTCAGGATTGTTACCGTGTCTGGGTGTCACTTGGAAGCTTAGAATGTCTGCTGAGTCAGTGTGAAGTGATGGCAACTGCTACGAGTGTGGCTGAGAGCTCTTTCTGTTCAGAATATCACTGAGTTCGGTCCTCACCAAGCCCTGTGAGAACCCGATGGAATGTTGGAGGCCAAAGATTCTGTGGCAGCTGGAAAGTGACAGCTGATCAGAGAAGGTGGCAGTAACAGTTATGGAGGGTAACAAGGAGGTGGTGGTACCTCCAGCCAGATGGCAGCTCTGTACACAGACTTGAGGGGATGTGAATAAACAGCAACAAATTGCTCACCACAACCTAGCACCTGGAAACAAAAGCCCCCCATTCTCAGCTTTTTTACACACAACTTTACAAATTATATTCGTGGGACAGCATAAGCTTTCAGCTACTAGCTGGTACAGAATGAGTGCTGCCTGCTACTGTCCGTAATAAAAAGAGACTTTCACTATTAGAACATGCCATTTCACTATTAGAACATACCATGAGACTGGCCAGAGTACCAGAATTTCACTTCATGAAAAGTTTTGAGGTTTTGACATTTTTGTTTTTGTTCCAATGTGGATTGAAACTCACTTTTTGAAATATCTCATTAAACGGAAAAAGAGAGAGAAAGAGACCCAGCAACAAACTGATCCATACCTACCCCACATAGCCACTGGTTAGGGCACTCACCAGGTTCAAGTCTCTGGTCTGCCTGATTCTGTTCTCTCTCTGGTTTTAAACAGAAATGCCATCCTGGGCCTGGGAAACCATCCCGACAAAATGCTAATCTAAACTAAGTTTCTGCAAGGCATTTCAATTTGGGCATTTTTCAACAGAAGAAAGAGCTTTGTCCAAAAAAAATATTTTTGATTAGCTCTAGAGATTGTATATTATAAATTATTTAATGGCTGATTCTCGTGTCATCCAGCTCCTTTGTGTTGTTTAGCAGGCTAAAGCTAAACATAAATCCAAGTCGGTCAGACACACTGAAAACGAGAATAAAAATGAGAGAGTGAATTGTAATCCAAAGTACAAATTGATTTCAGAGAATGAATATTTCCTTTCAGTCTGTGTGGCTTAAGCATAAAATAAGTAGGATCAAACTGAAATTCTAAAGATCAGTCCTCAGAACAAACTGTCAGGTGATTTTAAAGAACTCATCTATCTTCCTTGGGCTGATAAGTAGACCAGTGTGAAACAGGTTCTTTTCTCTTCAGTTTGTCCCAAATGAGTGAAAATGATCTCAAAGTTAATTTGAGATATGCTCACTTATGCCACCTGGACGTTAGCAGAGGGTTTTGTGTATGCAGGGAGATTTGTATGCTGTGTAAAAATAATAACTGATGTTAAATCACAATATTTGATGTACATAATTTCTACCATTCTTTCTTGCACCATATTGTTCCTATTTAATCAAATACTAGCTCCCAACTCCCACTGACTTCAGTGGAAGAGGAATCCACTTAGGATCTCGCAGGACAAGGCATTTAAATGAGTGAGTCTGGCTTGATTCCTGATTAAACCTGTGCTGGGCATTTAGTCCTGGCAGAAATCATGTGATCAGTGATAGCCTGGAAGTGGTTATACCAAATATTGTTTCATCATCGCTAACACTACCACCAATGTCTCAGAGCGAGAAAGGCAGTTCTCTTTCAAACAAAAATGTGGCATGTATGAAGGGTGGTTTTGTGAGAGCCATTTTCTCTGTTACAGGATGAGCTAGGTCTCTAAATGGTTCAAGTCCTAGCTCTAACATTTGCTATCTTGTAATTATGGGACTGGAGCAAGGCCTTTTGGGAAGAAGAAAGCAGATTAAAAAGCAGGTCATGGCCCTCAGGACTGAGGAATGCTAGAAGGAGCAGTAGTGGAGTGGGAGACTGTCTAGTAAGTGAAGTGGAACTGGTTGGAGTGAGCCAGAGGATGATCGCAGAAGGCAAGGGAAACTCACAAGGTGGGGGGGCTGTGTTGGTTCCTTGTAGAATCTGTGAGGCCTGAGGAGGGTCTAGGGCGTGACAGGCAATGTAGAATGTGGCCTTCAGAAAAGCTGAAGAAGGGAGAGTTTGAGAAAAAGCAACAGTTGCTTTCTGTTAGCAGTTTAGGTGCTTGGTGTAGAGGGAGGGCCTGGACTCCCCTATACCTCAGCTGCACTATAGGGATGGGATGAGCAGGTTCCCTAATGGCTATGGGGAAAAGAACTGTTGTAAAGCCCCTCAGAAGAATAGACAGTTGAGACCTTTGAGTTGAGGGGTGTGGCCCAGGGAACACACAGAATCTTGTGGAGCTCCTGTCTGAAGGGGAGAATTCTGGCTTTGGTAGGACCATACTCTCCCTGGAGAGAAGACTGCAAACTGACCTGGGAAACACAAGTGTGAACGCATCCAGCAAGAGAGAGGTAAGCTGCATGCGCCCAGTGCAAAAGCATCCTCCGAATCAAAGTGAAATGTCTGCTGCTTAGTGCAAGGAATTCATACGGCGACTGAACAACAGGAAAACGCATTCATGAACTAAAAACGTTGAACCAACTTTTTTCAGGGTCTGGTAGGTGGCTGTCTCAAGCTTGAAGTAAATAAAGCTTTATCAAGTGATTTAACTCATCTCTGATTTTGCGTTGGAAGGAACTATGTGAGTCAGTGATCAGAACTGGGCTTCGTATGACTGCATCAAACTATGTACCAAGAGGGGGTTAGATACAGTGACCCCTCCCTCATGAGAATCTGTATATGCTCTCTATAATAATCATTGTAAAGAGGATGCTTTGGAGAAGGCAGATGAAATTAACTTCAATTGTTCAATTAACACATTTCAATTTACAAAATTCCTGTTGT
Organism: Eretmochelys imbricata; assembly: GCF_965152235.1. Classification (NCBI taxonomy): domain Eukaryota; kingdom Metazoa; phylum Chordata; order Testudines; family Cheloniidae; genus Eretmochelys; species Eretmochelys imbricata. Next base: position 37,792,112 of record NC_135580.1, read on the forward strand.
ACATATAGGATAAAATGCTGGGCTAAAACAGTTTGGCTAAATGGCTTTTATAATACATATGTGGTTTGTTTGTAGTAATGAGAGTCTGCAGCTCTAGAGTTAAAGGTGTACTGAAATCTGCAACTAAAATGGAATTTAAATCTTCCCATTTGCTCTGAATTTAGTCTCCAGCTTTAACAAACATAAAAACAATAACATTCGTATTGTTTCATATTATGAAAAGAGTTACCATCTACAAATCTAGTGTGGCTACTTTTATGCTGGGCATGAAAAGGAATATTCTGGCAATGAAGAGTTGAGTACACATGGGGGTGTATGGGTAAGGAGTTGAGCTTCTCAAACTCTCCTTTATACATTTTTTTGGTGGAAAATGGCCTCTTTCCTGAACCAAAAATATTGGTTTCTTTTGAAATTCTCTGGGGGGTTTCAACACAAACTAAAAAAACTCTCTTTGTGTGTGTCTGTGTGTGCGTGTGTTGTAGGAAGAAAAAGTGGAAAAAAAAATGGAAAATATGAAAACTTCATTTAAAATACCAGGTTTCAGAGTAGCAGCCGTGTTAGTCTGTATTCGCAAAAAAGAAAAGGAGTATTTGTGGCACCTTGGAGACTAACCAATTTATTCTCTAAGGTGCCACAAGTACTCCTTTTCTTTTTCTTTAAAATACCGTTTTTTTTTTTCATGGGAAGTTTTGAGGAGTCATGTCTTGAGGCTTGTCTGGAGAGTAATTCCCATTAAACTGGTGGTTTTGTGTGTGTGTTAACTGCACTTAAGCAGCATTATCTCTTAAATGAATCATGGTATGGGTCTATACATTCCAAACACTCTTAGACATTTCCACATGTGTAGGCTAGGTGGCACTCTTACTCTGCACTTGTATCCTGACACACAACACTAAAAATGTTCAGAAAAGTATTTCCGATGTCATTTGAAAGAAAAAAAGCCTTTCCAACACTGAAATTTGAGAAAATAATAAACCTCTAGACTAGATTACATTTCAAGTATATATTGAATTTTCTTTTATGGAAAAGTACATATTTAAGTATTCTGTTAAATAATGGGTAAACTTTCCTATGGAAAAATGCATATTAGCTGTGCTTCTGCAGCCTAAAAATAGATCAATCTACCTTTGGCAAATTCTACAGAAAAGGAGAAATATTATGTTTTATAGGTGCACTGCTCTTTGTATAGTGATACAGGACCTGCTAACATCAGTAGAAAATTCTACACAATGGTTTCTCGATCTCAATAAATAAAGACTGTTCAAATTCTCTCAATTTAAATATTTCTAAACATTTCATATTCATTTTGAGAAATTAGACAGGCCTTAGCCTCCAATCAGGTTTTTACTTTAATTCCTTGTCCAACTTTTTGCCATCTGTAAAACTAACCAGCAAAGCCCCCAGGAATGGCCGTGTGTGTGTGTTTACAAATGTAGACCCTTAGTCAGATGTATGGTGAGTTTGAAAAGGGGGAACACAAGGGGTGTGGTGCAGATTGCAGTCTCATATATGTTACAGATATTGTTTTCTATGCCCTTAAGTATGTATGAGGTAGAAGCCATTTGTTCAACTGGGGTGTGTGTGTGTGTGTGTGTGTTTCATTTTACATGGCTGAAGTATGGACAATGTAGAATTCTGAATTGCCTTATTCTGATCCAGTCATGTAGGGTAAGATTGTGATACCCTTATCAGTAGAGAATAGCACTTGATTCCACAAGTAGTCCCATTAACTTCAATGAGGCTACTTGTAAAGTAAGATACCCACACTCACATTGAGTAGTATCCCAGTCTGGCCCATATTGTGCTTAGTATTTCAGGGCACATATGGTACTGCATGTGTGCAGGTTTTTAATTAACATAAGAATGACCATACTGGGTCAGACCAATTTTCCAGTATCCTGTTTTCCGAAAGTGGCCAGTGCCAGGTGATTCAGAACAGAGCAATTATAGAATGAGCCATCCTCTGTCGTCCAGTCCCAGCTTCTGACAGTCAGAGGTTTAGGAAAACCCAGAGCATGGGGTTGCATCCCTAATGGCCATTGCTGGACCTATCCTCCATCAACTTTCCCAATTCTTTTTTGAACCCAGTTATAGTTCTGGACTTTGCAACATCCCCTTTCAACGAGCCCCACAGGTTGACTATGTGTTGTGTGAAGAAGTACTTCCTAATGTTTGTTCTCATTGAGTGACCCCTGGTTCTTGTGTTATGTGAAGGGATAAATAACACTTCCCTATTCAATTTCTCCATACCATTCATGACTTTATAGGCCTCTATCGTGCAATAGTATCATTCATTCGTTATTGTATTTCTGTACAAAGTAAATAATACTTTAACAACTACGATTCACCATTTTAAATGGTGTGTGTACAGCATCCAGCACAATGGGGTTGAGTCTATTATGAGAGTTCCTAGGAGCTATGGAAAGACAAATAATAAGTAAAAATAATAAATTTGAAATATTGTAAACCAAAATTACTTATTGTCTGCAGTTTGGGAGGGGGCAAGTATTGTTTTATTCCACATTTTTCACATAACCTATGATTATATACTTGCTAAAACAGTCTTTTTGACCAAACTAGATTTTAAATGAGAAGCCTGTTTTTCAACTCGGGTACATTTAAAAAAAATATATATCTGATGAATTCAGAGATGAAAGATGGAGTTCAAAATGATGTGTGGATGTCTCATTATGCGGACTGCTTTATTTAATGCCTCTTAATTTTTCCTATCTATGCTGTTGTTTTATATGTATGTTTCTTTAAACAGATTAACCGGTATTCATCTGCACATACGATTAGAATTTTAATACTGGTTCTTTGAATAAAATACAAAGAGAGACCTTATGACCTAGTTCCACTTGACTTTTACTAAGATGATAAGTAATACAAACTAAAAAGGGAAATAGCATCTTTAAATTAAAAGAGGCTGGATAAACCATGTGCTATCAGTACAGCACATCTAATCTCTCTTGAAGCAACACTTAAATATTATGGCAGTTATTGCTTGTGTATTTAATAGTGCAAATGTCTTTAATGTAGTAATCACATAATTTTTTCATTTACATACAAACACTTCATCTTTTAGAGTCTTAGAAGTGCATGACTCTGCATTTCTTACTTAAAAGGCTTGAAAGAAAAATCAGATTCTTTCTAAACTGGTGTTAGTGAAATATCTAGACCAGTGGTTCTCAAAGCCGGTCCGCTGCTTGTTCAGGGAGAGCCCCTGGCGGGCCGGACCAGTTTGTTTATCTGCCGCGTTCGCAGGTTCGGCCGATTGTGGCTCCCACTGGCCGCGGTTCGCCGCTCCAGGCCAATGGGGGCTGTGGGAAGGGCGGCCAGCACATCTCTTGGCCCGCGCTGCTTCCCACAGCCCCCATTGGCCTGGAGCGGCGAACCGCGGCCAGTGGGAGCCACAATCGGCTGAACCTGCGAACGCGGCAGATAAACAAACCGGTCTGGCACGCCAGGGGCTTTCCCTGAACAAGCGGCGGACCGGCTTTGAGAACCACTAATCTAATCTAGACTGAAGAAAAAATTGGCAGTGGTTTAATAGATAGTTTGCAAAGTGTGTGTGGGAGGAGACTTTTCTTTGCTAACATAGTAGCTCTCTCATAGATAAATACCATTTCATAAACATGCTCAAACTGTTCTGCCCTGCCAGATAAGGAGCGTGGGGTTGCTTGAGTAGGTTGCTAAGCTTCTATCTGGGGCCAATGTTAGTACAAGACTACTACATTTCTGGCCAAGTCATGGAAGGGAGGGAAAACCCTACAGGCTGTCTACTGTGACAAATCTAGTCCAGAGGCACATGTCTAACTGAAGGGAACCTTTGACCTTCAGACCTTCAGTCTGTCTCTGCTAACTTGTATGGGGGCTGTGGCCACTACTACAAGGTACAGGTGGAGGAAATAAGATGTAGCCTGGACTTTTCCCAATTTTGCAGGGTTTATTTAGAGATCGTAACTTTGTGCAACTGGCCACAACCCCATTTCCTCCCTGGCCCACTCAATCTCTCCCTCTGCATCCCTGCAAAAGAGAGCTGCTAAGTAGGTAGGCTTCAGGAACACAACGGACTGTAGTGCCCACTTCTTGTGGGCCCTCCACTGTAGTTTCTGCTCAGCCCCACACAGTGGCTATGCTGGGATTCTTGTATATTTTGGCCCTTACCCAGCTGTACAAACGGAGGACAAAATTTGCCCCAACATTACATATAATTTTATTACAGTAGTTTTAAATTCCCCATTTAAAACTTAAATAAGGACAAAAGGAGGCATCATGTGCTCTTTACTCAGGCAACTATCTGAAATCAGTGGGGGTTTTGCATGTGTGGGATGCAGGATCGTCTAGCCACTTTGGCTAGATTATACGGCCCAATATAAGATGGCAGATGTCACCAGATGACGCTGTTATGTATAGTCTTCCAAGTTTTCTGTCTCAGTGTGCAAGCAAATGGTCAGTTTTAAGAAAACATTGCTATGATGTAAGTTTGGGTTTTGCTAGGTTCTGGGTAGAAGGAGCTATGGGAGCAGCAGGAGAGTTTGCTTTCTGCTTTGGTCTCTGATGGATTGCAGTCAGAACCCAAAGCAGAGTTGCTCTCTGGGAATGGAGCATTTGTGTTGGGCTAAGATTCCTAGAAGAAGGGATTGCCCTGCATTCTGTTGACTGGCTGTATTCTAGGTCTAGAGTGCTTATATATAAACAAGTTAAACTAAGAATATACCTAGACTCCTCCTCATTGATTTCTTCCCCACTGGGAAGCTGGCATGCAAGGTCCTGAACATACGCTACTTCTCAGCAGATAATAGAGAGAATATGAACTCATACAGCACCTTTATCAAGAGCAAGAACTTTTTATTTCATTAGATTGGCCAGTATATACAAGCTCAAACTATGCCTATTAAATGCAAAACACTAGTGTTAATACAACATAGTTTGAAATATGAAGCACTTAGAAGCCAGGAAAATCCAAAAGTGAAGGTTGCTCTCATTATATCAGCTCAGACCCATTATACATCCTATATATCTCATGGTATACATAAATAGCAATGCTTATTAATATTCAAGCTTATATAACACAGTGGGTGTAGTATAAGAACCTCAATAGAATTATAATACATTACATTTTATCCATTAAAAGGCAACTGGAATGGAAAATGCATGTAAAAATATCCCCTACACAGGGCAATGGGAGCAATCCTATATTTTGGACTTTGTTGATTTTTTGAATGCTTGGAGCCTGAGTCTTATTTACATTAAAGCCCCTTTATACCACTCAGGCAATGCAAAGGGGCCTTAAAATGGGTGGAAATGTAACTTCCTGTGGCTGAAATTTAGATATCCAATATTCAGGCAAGCATTGTTCAAACAGATGCGTAGGGGAAAAAATTTCAATATTCCAAAATTTTATCTCAAACTAAACTCTACCCGGATTCACCTGCGACTTCTAATAGCAATGTGGAAAACTACCAGCAATAAACCGTGATAATTTTAAAACCTGTAAACCAATTTTATTCACCGGTGGCTTGACATTTTAAATGTCAGTGAGATCTATAAAACAAACCAAATTCTTAAATTTTGAGCAGCAGCTATTTTTGACTTGTCCAAGCACAAATGTTTCTGGCTGTCCCAATCAGAAAAGAGAAATGTTTATGTTGTCATAACTGAAGCAGCTGAACTGAACTCACATTCTAAATAAACAAATAATGGCCTTTGTAACTACTACAAAATATAGAAAACTTTAGACCAAAAGATTGTTTGTTTTTGTTTTTTTAATTCATGCATGACTGAGTTAGAGAGAGATTGGAAGTTGGAAGTCAATTGGTCCTCACATTATTGAAACTGGAACCAGATTTATTGGAAGGTTCACTAAGGCTTGCAAACTTTTTAAACTTGTTTCAGAGTAGCAGCCGTGTTAGTCTGTATTCGCAAAAAGAAAGAGAGTACTTGTGGCACCTTAGAGACTAACCAATTAATTTGAGCATAAGCTTTCGTGAGCTACAGCTCACTTCAGTATTTTGCACTGAATGCATCCGATGAAGTGAGCTGTAGCTCACGAAAGCTTATGCTCAAATAAATTGGTTAGTCTCTAAGGTGCCACAAGTACTCCTTTTCTTTTCTTGGGTTGAGTTCTGAGTAAACCTGGGCCAAGTTACAGCTGTGTGTGGAAACCATGTCAAATTGTGGCTTTTATATGGTTTCAACCACAAACCAGCAACAGCTGGCAATTTTAATGGAGTTTGGAATTCACTCAAAAGCTCCAAATGAATCAGAGAACTCATTGCAAAACTTAGAAGCTGCAAACCCACATGAGACTTAACAAAATAAATGGTTCACAGACACAACAATGCCTTGCACGGTTCTAATGTTCTATATATAGATAGTGGTAAGGCAGCTATAGGGCTGCACAGTTTTCTTTGACCTTGGGTGTGGCATATCTGCTGGACTGGTCTCACTGGTCAGTGGTCTCATTCTGATGATAGACTGGAAGCAATAGTCCATGATGATTCTTTCAGGTATTTCAGTTGCCTTCCTGGTATTGTTGACCATGGAAATATTATTTACACTCCTGTGGATCCTAACAGAAGGAGACAGATGTGTTTAAGTGACTCCATTTTCTTCTCTCGGAAGGATCTATTGAGTAGTCTGGGCAGTTGCTCCTCTGCCCTTAGGCCTCAGTGGTGTGATATACCACAAGGTTTTAATCTCTCATCCCTCCAGTTTAGTGTGCACATAGTCGTATTGAGGAAATAGTGAGGACTGGGTTGAAGTTTCATCAGTATTGTGACACTCAGCTTTGTCTGTTTCATTAGACCTGGATAATTGATCAGACCTTTTCCAAGTTCTATCCAGGACTGAATGTGAACTATATGGCTGAAATTTCACTTGACCAAAACATAGGGTATGTTGGGATTGACTTGGCTGCCTAGCAGATACAATATGCTAACCTGCTGCTCCACAGATTGAAGTTTTTGAGCTTCTTTCGGGATGCAGTTCAAGGTATTATTTTGATCTATACACTGGTATGACTTGAAGTCCTGGCTACCTCAAAAGAAAATAGGCCAAAGATAAGTGAATCTAAGTGACACTAAAGGAGTCTCAGCTGGTGTAACTTGCACTTTCCTTAGCTCCCTCGAGTGGTAAGGTGCACCCATTTAGAGACAGACCTCTCACGGCCTCATTAACCCCTGTTGCAATGCCAGAAAGTTTGCTGGAGATGTACCAAGGATGAATTTGACTGGAGACTCTTACTACCATGTAACTTACATCCCAGACACACTACCTCTAATGTTGTGTTAGTAAAAGAAAAATAGCAAACAGGTGACTTAAATAGTAACCTAGCTCCTATAGAGTGCCTGTAACCAGTAGATTTCAAATCTCTTTAAATTGTAATAGCCTAAAAGTCCTACCTGATCATGGGACTGGAAGGTGATCTATGCTTATGTATGCTTAGAGTGCCTTATCATTTACACTTGGCTCTGAATTTGGCCCAGCCCCTCTCCTCATATTTTAGCTTAACAGTTGAGATCAGATTATTTTTTGAGCAACAGCTCCCAGATTTAACCAGTGTGGGCCAGGCATTTTTGGTACAGAATCCTTGTCTCTGGAATTCATTCCTCTCTGTTAGTCTGACAATACTCTTATCTGTTACCTTCAATGAGTGTGTGCTTTTGTTGCATTTGAGTAATGTTAGTTTAGTCAATATACGGGGCTTTTAATTTACTTTAAATATGCCTTACAGCTGTTAAATAGACCAATTTTAGAATGGGGGTGGGGATATATGATTTTTAGCAGAGAGGAACTGCCTTGTAGCTTTAGAGGAAAATTAATAAAAATGCGAGTTTGCAAGTCTGTTGCACAACAATACATTCATTATTTTTAATTCTTTGTCTCTAGAGGCCATGGCCCACGGGTTGCTGAAATTCAATATAATAATTACATTCTTTTAAAATTGCAGCTACAAGGAAATATAGCTTCTTTCAAAGAAAGGCTAAAAATGAGGTGTGTGTGTTTCTTATAAGAGTGTTCAGTAATAAATTAATCTGTTGCCCTTTAGCCTTTGAAAGCCTTGGTCGTTTCAAAGTTTAAATAGATCTGGAAAAATCCTGTAACATTTTTTCTTTAAAGGGTAAAAACTCTGACACATCAAATTCTTACGCCTCTTCCCTCCGCCCCCAGCAGATACATGTCCATATAACTCCCACTACATGTATATAAGAATGGCCACACTGGCTCAGACCAAAGGTCCACCCAGCCCAGTATCCTGTCTACCAACAGTGGCCAATGCCAGGTGCCCCAGAGGGAGTGAATCTAACAGCTAATGATCAAGTGATCTCTCTCCTGCCATCCATCTCCACCCTCTGACAAACAGAGGCTAGGGTCACCATTCCTTACCCATCCTGGCTAATAACCATTAATGGACTGAACCTCCATGAATTTATCTAGTTCTCTTTTAAACCCTGTTACAGTCCTAGCCTTCACAACCTCCTCAGGCAAGGAGTTCCACAGGTTCACTGTGCGCGGTGTGAAGAAGAACTTCCTTTTATTTGTTTTAAACCTGCTGCCCATTAATTTCATTTGGTGGCCCCTAGTTCTTATGTTATGGGAACAAGTAAATAACTAACTTTTCCTTATTCACTTTCTCCACACCACTCACCACTTTTATATATACCAAAAAGCAAACAAAGCCCGGATGCTGTAAATGTAGGGCTTTGTTGTTGATATACTTTATCCCTTATATATTGGTTTTTCTTGCATTTAGAAATACCACAGCATGACCTGCTGTTCAAAATCTAAGATCATGGAACTCTTGCATGACAGTTTCTTTGTAGGTTGCCTTTTTTAATGTGCAGATTGAAAGTGCTTGTTTACATACTTACTGAACAGCACTGGACAATTGTGTAGTCTTCTGTAGAAGCTAAACAAAGGACGAGCAGCAACAGTGTACATTTCCACTTTCTGTCTCATTCCGCTCCAGATGCGAAGAAAACAAGCTGGTCACAGGTAAAGCAAAAAGGATTTCAGTTTCATAGCTAATGCATAAGACCATCTCTGGAAAAGTCAAATAATGCCATTTGTTCACAGCAACACCCCACTATCACAGACACCATTAAGATGCTGTCAGCATTTCTATTATGATCACGTTTCAGGGGCTGATAACATGGTCATGAAAAGCCACTCTAAAAATTGAATCAAGAATATAGACTCTATTTGCTATATTGTGTGTGTTATTCTTGGCATTGCTAGGGTGTGTGTCAAAAGTGTGTAATAATAATAATTAATAAAAGAACTGGCTAAATCAGAACAGGTGTACTGGTGAGATATGCTGTCCAAAGGCATCTCAGACTCAGGTCACTGATCTACCCATTGCTGAATTTTTTTTCTAATAATATTGGATATAAAAAGACATAAAAGAATCACAGAATGATTTTTGAAATATTGTGGCTTGAACAAACCCATCAACAAAAAGAGGAATTACAAAAATTATCATTTTATAGGCCCTGTATATCTAAGATTGTACTGGCAGAAATTAAGCCCTCTCCCTAAAACACTGTTGATAGAAACATAGTTATGTTATCTGGGATGGACTTGTCTTGGGTACTCATTGAAAAGTCTGCTTCATGGGAATACGTAGGGTCCAGATTCTGGCTGGCACCTGCATGGGCATTCAAAAGGATGAAATAAGGGTGCAAGGAACATTCCCTTTCTCTTTTGCATCCTTGTGTCAGGGCTAGTTACACATCACACAGGAGGCCTATTCCCATTGCTCCTCTACTAGAGTACCCCTGGGTACAGTGTGCCTAAAAGAGGGCAGGTTTAAGTGGGGAGCATGGCAGAGCTGGTGAAATGTAGAAGGGGTTAGTATTCTACAAATTCTTCAAAGGTATTGTACAAGACACATTTGTTTGTGCTTCCTTGGATCCTCTAGGAGGCCATCAGCCAGAATTCCTCCAGGGCCTGAACAGACCCTCTTCGCCCCCTCTCGGGCTCCCAACTGTACATGGGGCAGTACTGGTAAATAATTAAAGGATGTGCTTTCTCTAGTAGCACAAACCAGTGCTTGATACAGGTTTGATCATTTCACGTGTCTTTTTGATAATCCATAACTGTCTTCTACAATTATTTTCATCGTCCAGCCAACCAAAGATAAAAGGTAGAACATGCTTCTTTTGCCTACTCCCAAGGAAACTCCATTATCCTTGAAAGGTCAAGTGACTGTGAAAAAGCCAATCAGGACTGAGAGAAGCAGCCCACAAGGACACTCTTGGTATGAGCAGAAAATGAAGTTGTTACCAGACAGCAAACTGCAACCCTCAATTCTTATGAATATTTGAATGAGTAACTAAAAACAGCTCAGTGAACTCTAAGCAACTGTGACAGCTGAAACTGCCTGGGAAACTAGCAGTCTACACGGACCATGATGAAAAGCTCACCAGTCACATTTCCACCGCCATTGCAATAAGTATATTATAAAAATATTATCAGATCCATTGTCCTCAAATAGTACTTAGGAAAAAAAACTGCTCTCCCCCAATAAATTGTCATAAGCAAGATACCCACAGGATCTCTTGTGATATTTTGAATGCATTACAATGCAAGGATTTCTAACAATCTACTCAAGGCAAGAGAATAGTCACATTTTCTAGACATTGAAATATTGATGTTGCTGTTGCTTATACTCATAGAAGATTGGCCCTGGTGAATCTTTCATGAATATCTTTCAGCTAGTTCCACGTGGTAAGAAAGATGATGAGAACAGTTTCCCTGAAGCTAAAATGTTCTGAATAATTTGCACAAAAAATGTATTAAGCAAGGTAACTGAGGATTAGACTGTATTTTTGTAGCAACCGTAAAATGTACAGCAAAAAACAAAACATCCACAGTCTTCCATACCCCTTACCCCCCAACTCTCTCCACCCCCACATACATGATGTTAAAGTGCATTTTGTGACACTGGAATTTTTTTGTGTGCATCTTCCAAAGCTGTATTTAAAATCACAGTTGGTACGATCTTCCTGGATATGTGGATTAAAGATTAATGCATCATTCTCGGTTTACTAATCGGGTATGACCTTGCATTTTTTACTCACATGAGCACTCTTTACTCGAGAGGAGTTTTGTCGACTTCAGTGGGGCTACTCACATCAATAAAGGTTGCAGGATCAGTTCAGTGTGGTATTGGCTAAGATGGTGGCTTTAAACTAGCACAAGGAGAGTAAAACCTTCACCTAGTGCAGTTATTTGTGTTACTACTGCAAGTTTATAAATCTGACTCCAAATCTGGATGAATTTTTCACATAAAATAGAGATGATTTACAGTAATTGAATACCCAATAAAGGAAGAAATGTGTTTATAACAGTAAAAATCCTGTTTGACAAGAAGTGAAATTTTTTGTGTGCTGAGTGGTACCTTACTCAGTGAGTAGTACCATTGTTCTTAATAGGACAAGATATACAAAGTTCTACTCAACATGAATAAGAGGGGCAGAATCTGGCCTGACTTCATACTGGAAAATGGGAGAGCCAGAAATAGAAACCAGGGCTCGTAATTCCCAGTCTTGTCTATTTCTTCTGTAGAGACAAGTTTTATTGGTACTAGAGGATCCCCAGAGGGTGCTGGATAAATCAAAAAGCAGACAACAGGAGACTCTGCTACTGACCTGGACTAAAAATTCTGTACAAGCTTCTCTTTCAACTTCTGTATTTACTGAGATTTTGGCATATGTTCTTTGATCTTTAACTGTGCCTCAAGGACTTTACCTGGCTGTGATTAATTGAAATGGGTTAATTCTACTAACATGTTTAGATTGAGTATTGACATGGATATTATTTAAATTTGCTCTATGGTGCAAAGGTTATGACACTTCTTGCTCACGCTATTCGAGGGTATTGTAGTTTTTGGGAACACTTTCTTGCATAAACATGCATAAAGATGTTAAGCCCGAGAGAGAATACTTAGCAATGGAGGAAAAGAATTATTGACTAGGCTATAGTATTTGCTGTTTATAGAATTAACAGATGTGTGCTTGTCAATCAGAAAAAATACTTACTGATGGTGATCCTCTTCCTCTGGAATTGTAAACTGCCAGAAATCCTAACAATGACTCAGTATGTTCAATAGGGATAATCTAAAATCATATGGGTCATTATTTAGAGCTAGATTATACCATCAAGCACAGCTCTGAGTATGGGGCAGAGTGTAGGTTCCTTCCACTCTGGGGTGAGTAGGGTGACCAGATGTCCCAATTTTATAGGGACAGTCCCGATATTAAGGGCTTTTTCTTATATAGGCACATATTGCTCCCCACCCCAGTCCCGATTTTTCACATTTGCTATCTGGTCACCCTAGGGATGAGCACAGTGAGGCATTATGTTTCAGAGACCACAGTGCCTTCCTGTCCTCATTGACTGCCTTGCAGAAAGGGGGTAGCTAAACTAGGACTCCCCTTTATGGGTTGCAACATATTTTGTCTTCCTCCCTCATGTGGGGCAGGAAGGGAGGCTAGACCCATGATGCCATCTGTTCCTATCCCTCCCCATCCACTCACTTCTGAGGAGAGTATCTATCTAGTGATATGGTACTCCTATTCAGGCTGCAGAATATAGGTAGGAATCCTTATTCCCTCCTACCCCAGAATATCTGTATTAAGACTAGGCATGATCTAGCCCCCCCAGCCTGCTAAATTAATGAGATGTACCAAAGTTCTGATCTGAAGACATTGCCAATACCTTTCTCCAGTCATAGGAGGGTAAGGGGCAGACAGTGTGATCACTGGAGACGCTCAGAAAATGGGGTATTCCCCCCCCCCATGGGAAATTTAGGCAGACAAAAAATTATTTGAATTTTCCATGGAAAAGAGATGTTTTCTGTTTTGTGTACAGTGTGCTGGGTATTAACATAACTCTCTTAATAAAGAGACATTTTAATTGTAGATACATGGAGCCCTAACTACCAAGGTGTGCAACTGTAAGTAGCATTCAAGTCATGTGCGCACAGATTGATTTCCTGATGCTTCTTCCAGACCTTTCATACCTGTAGCCCCTGCTCTACCTACCAAGTTTCATGCAGGTTGCTATACTTTCCAGAAGCTTTTATTTAAAGAAATAGGAACAGATAAATCAGTCCTTAAGCACTGTCACTCACTCCTGTTGCCTCGTTAAGCTCTCATAGAGCTTAACTGTGAACATTTTGGATAATACAATGTCAAGGGCAAAGGGTCTTGTTTGCTAAACCTTCACCTACCAGTCACTAAGGTCTTTATTCACCTCCCCTTTTCCTTTGATTTAGTGCTAAAAATGATTTCAATGGGGCCACAATTCCTGCCCCTGCTTCCACTTTGTATCTCTTAAAAATTCTTTGGAGATGGGAACTATAGGATAACACAATTTATGAATAAAGTGCTTCGAGTACTTTATTTGTCTTTACAAGTGGTGTTTGTGATTTTAAAAGGGCTCCCACGTGGGAGAAGAACTTCCAAGAGAGTCTTACCTCACCCTGCAAACTATTCAAGTCAAACACTGCTGGAAAGAATGGGAACATCTCTGAGGGTGAGATATTATCTGTAATCAGTTTCTTAATGTATTAGGTTTAGACTTGAGTGTTTTTGCTTTATTTTGCTTGGTAACTTACTTTGTTCTGTCTGTTATTACTCAAAACCACTTAAATCTGAATTTTTATACTTAATAAAATCATTTTTATTTATTAATGAACCCAGAGTAAGTGATTAATACCTGGGGGGGGGGGGGCAAACAGCTGTGCATATCTCTCTATCAGTGTTATAGAGGGCGAACAATTTGAGTTTACCCTGTATAAGCTTTATACAGAGTAAAATGGATTTATTTGGGGTTTGGATCCCTTTGGGAGCTGGGTGTCTGGGTGCTGGAGATAGGTGACCTGCTGAGTAGTTTTTGGTTAAAGTCTACAGCTTTGGGGGCATGCACCGGACCTGGGTCTGTGGTGCAGCAGGCTAGCATGTCTGGCTCAACAAGGCAGGGTTCTGGAGTCCCAAGCTGCCAGGGAAAATGGGCTCAGAGGTAATTTCAGCCCATCAGGTGACAGTCCCAAGGGGGTCTCTGTGACCAAACCTGTCACAGTCTCATTCACCTTAACTACTTCAAACCAGTAGTGTGAAGAACATGTTAGATGTACTGTATGCATATGGCAATATACAAACTCTGCACTGGGCCAACGTAAGAAAGAGTTTGTGCTCTGATCTGCAAACTGGGGGCTTGATTGTCTATAGGTGCCTATGCAGGATGGTGGAGAGTAGCGGAGTGGGGGGAGAGCCCATGATGTAAACTGCATCGTAGGTAGCCTGCACAGGGACTTACAGGTTTCAGAGTAACAGCCATGTTAGTCTGTATTCGCAAAAAGAAAAGGAGTACTTGTGGCACCTTAGAGACTAACCAATTTATTTGAGCATGAGCTTTCGTGAGCTACAGCTCACTTCATCAGATGCATACCGTGGAAACTGCAGCAGACTTTATATATACACAGAGAATATGAAACAATACCTCCTCCCACCCCACTGTCCTGCTGGTAATAGCTTATCTAAAGTAATCATCAGGTTAGGCCATTTCCAGCACAAATCCAGGTTTTCTCACCCTCCACCCCCCCACACAAATTCACTCTCCTGCTGGTGATAGCCCATCCAAAGTGACAACTCTTTACACAATGTGCATGATAATCAAGTTAGGCCATTTCCTGCACAAATCCAGGTTCTCTCACTCCCTCACCCCCCTCCAAAAACCCACCCCCATACACACACAGACTCACTCTCCTGCTGGGGACTTACAGAGTGTCTGTTTCTTTACCTCCCTGCTTTGGTGTGTAGGGTGACTGTTTTGCCTTGATAACGTAAAACAAATTATAGCTTCCTAAATATTTTGATTCTTCTCCTGCATAGCCTAGGAAAACCACAATTAAATACTATAATAATCATTCTTAAAAAACAACACCCCCCACGCTAAAAACAGTAAGTGTACTGCCAAATGCCTAACATAAATGAGGTAAGAACATACCTTTCTTAAACTAAAACTTATATTGTTTCCCCCTTCTTTGTGCTTTCCCACTGTCAACTTTCCATTACCGCTAGTCAATTGCACACTGGGAGGTTGCAAGGGATAGTGATCAGGCATTTGTGGCACCACAAATTGCAGCAACAATGAAGAATTGCTCCCTAAGAATAGCCTTTATCAGTTTTTTCCCCCCTGTGAAAGAAAATCTCTGCTCTGTTTTTCAGTAAATAAATGCACCGAACCACACAGTCATCTGAACCTGTAGCCAACAAAGGGTTTGCTTCCACGGTTGACTTTCATTTAACCATGGAAAGAAGAAGAAGAAGAAAAAAAAAGGAACACTTGATTGAACAGATTCATCCTTTCCTAGCATTGTGTTTAAGAGGTGTCTGTCTGGGGGGATTCAGTAGCACCTTTGCACCTATAGGAGAAAAAGAATAAGGATGTGTATCCTGCTCTGCAGCTGAGAAACAGTGTAGCACTTTTCAGTGACTCTGGAATTCGTTTCCTCTGAAATGTTGTTGGCTTTATACACAAAAAACAAGACTTGAAAATTGATTCATTGCCACATCTTTTCCCGTAGAAAACAAATAGTGTAAACTTCCTTTGAAATCATCAAACTGAATTGTGGATACATTATTTATTGGCTTGCGTTGATTTTATAACTAATGATGGAGGACCTGCTTGTGAGTCAATAGTTAAGGCTGAGTTTTTCATTTAAAGCAGGGATTCAGGCTTTGGTATGAATAATATAGCATAGCCTCTCCAAACTTACAGCACTTACTCTTTTTGAGTACAGAATATAGATAGAAAGATAGCATTTGCAAGAACACTTGTTAATTTTTATTCATAAACTGACTTATAAATTGGTCGTTTCAGAAACTCAGCAACCACTGTTTCATCTCTTTGACTTGAATGATCATAGCAATGGCATAACAAATGCTCTAACTTTCCATATTGCTAAAACTCACTGAAAACTTATTCATAGTCTACATTTGAAGCAATTCGTTTGTAATTAAGAAAAGTTATTAACTGTTCCATCCAGTTGTTAAGTTTATAGGCTACGGACCAGGTCAATAGCTCACGTCATTCATAAGATGTGTCATTATGCCATTAGAAATAACTTAACAAATCATCACCATTCCTTTCCAATTAATTTGCATGCTGAAATTCTATTGATTTGAAATGAATTAGTGGAGTAAGGGAAGATTGTACGTGAGTCAATATGTAAATATCCTCTTTCAGAGCTCTCTGGAAATGTCCAGCTTCTATTAACTTCTGAGGGTGGACTGTCAAAACAAATACCAGTCCCCAACAAAGTAAGTGAACACCAAACCTGAAGTCACACTAAACTATGTGTTAAACTTTTTTAACTCCAAAAATATTAGGCAATTGAGTAAAGGATGGAGAAATAACTGCAGTATGTATAGGTCAATTGGGGGGAATGTTTGGTATTTAATACATGTTTTCTAGAGATTAAAAAAAAAATTAAGCAATAAAGGCTTATCTCTCACACAATGTTAGCTATTTCTATCAAGAGTTTCCATTAAGCTAAGTGATTTTTTCAAGGGGCGTTCTTTGCAGATTATTAAGGACCGATTAAGTGCCTCATGGGTTTCAATTACAATGGTTTTTGCAGAAATAAAATATAAGGTGTAAATGACAAATTGTTTCCTGGAAACCCCTGATGATCTGATTAAGCATCTCAGGAAAATCAGACTCCTATTTTTATCATAGGGTAGAAAGTAGCCTGGTATGTTTAAAAGAAATAAATTAGGCTATACTTTTGATGAACTTCTCCTTGGAATAACACCATATTGCACTAGTCCTTGTTTGAAAGGAATGGATAGACATACAGCAGGATGGTGCTGCTTAAGCTATTTTTATCCCTGTTCTGTATCTTTGGTTGGGATTACTGTATTACATTGTTTCTGGAGACAACTAGGGGCCAAATCGTTCCATGAGATGTTGCTTGTGGAGCGATGGAAAGTGAAGTCACCTGAGGCAAAAAAAGGAAGGCAATCAGAAGTAGTTCAGGTCTGGGGATTATTACTTGGGGAATTAAGAGCCAAAAATAGGGATGCAACCAGGGTGTAAATAGGAGAAGCAGATTTAAAAAAAAATGTGACCGAGTCAGACCATTTTAAAAAAGGCATGGAAAAACCTGGTTGAATGTCCTGGCATATTAATATGAACTCTGTCAGCATTGATGGGAGGCGTTCATGTGCTATTGTGATGAGCACAGTATAAAACATTAGATAGGTGTAAGCCTCTTTTATATTAGAAAAGTTACATTGATTTAACAAAATCGGTATTAAAGTTAGGTAAACTTGTGCAAGATCCTCATGTCGATGCACTTAAACAGGTTAGCTTGTGTTGCTAAATAATTAAATTCAGGCAAGTGAGGTTCAATCTGGTTTAAGTGCATCTACATGAGCGGTTTACACCATCTTAACTACATTGTTTTGTTTTTTTTAATAATTATCTGAATTGTTGCACTTCTTATATAGGCAAGGCCTTAAACACAGCAGACGGTTTTACCTTCTGGAGTTGGCGTGGGGCTGCTCCCAATACTGAAGGCATCGTGGCTGCCTTAGATCTTGCAGGTCAAATCCCTTCCTGAATGAAAGGCAAAAATGCCATCTTGTTCTAATATGTTTAGAGTAGAATACAGGAAAACATGGTGTAACAATCTGTTTCACAGGCTCTGTTGTGATAACTGGGCCTACAAATTTACCTTAATAGGGACTGGGAGCTCAACTGTGAGAAAGTTTGTAAAATCACAATAACCTATAACAATAAATTGTGATGGGAAACTGTGCAGAAGGGACACTGAAAGACTGAATTAGTTAAAACAAAAGGCCTACTGATATGATTCAAGGACTGTGTTAAGATCATGCCTTAGGAGCTGCATGAGACTGGAAATTAATGAACCAAAATTGGTGTCAAATTAACCCTAACTGGTGACAAAATAATGAAGGGATTTGCTATTCCACCTATTATTCCACTTTTGGATCCTTAAAAGAAGAGAATGGATGTGTGTATAGAAGTTAGGAGAGGGAGAAATCTGGCTATTGTGATGCTGACTGACTGAAAGATGGGAGACGGGAAAGGCACAAGCTTCATCATCATGGCTGCCACCCCTACCATTCCCAGGGACTCCAGGATCCAGCCTAACATTCTGATCCTGAGAGATGTCCTGACCAGAGCAGGCCACAGAGAGGGACCCAGATGTCATGTCCACCTCATCGTGTGACACTTTGTTTCTTCCACCTTCCCACCTCCTCCTTCCCTCATGTTCTTTTCCTTCCCTACTTTATTTCTTTTTTCCTACCTTGCTCCTTCCTGCTCTCTAATAGGAGTCTGACTTAGCCGGCCAAGACTGCATATTTTGCGACACAACTGTAAGCTTGTGATCAGAAAGGCAGCTAAAAGCAATGTCCTAAACAGCCTGATGCAGATGCAGGTTTTCCAGGTCTTGGAGTGGCTGATAAGATCAAGTGCTGTGCCTATGTTTGTTTTTTTTAAAGCAGTGCGGTTGCAAGTGAAAGTCAAGACCAGAGACAGAAGCTGCATTTTCTATCCTGCTGTTCTTTTCTTTCCCCCTTTTGTTTGTGTTTGTCTTGTTTTGCCTTTTAGGGAAACAAGATCAGACTTCTACAAGTTCTCCAGCCCATCTAAACTTAACTTTTTCTCTTTTCCCCAAAAAGGACAGTTATTACCATCAAAGAGCCTGTCAAACAAGGGGGTTTCTTTCTAAGACTTTCTCCAACTAAGGGGAATAAGGGATGTTGTTAAAATGAAAACCTTATTTAATACTTTACATTTCAAATGCTTTAACTGTTTTTCCTTTTCTGCATTCTTGATAAAGGGATTTAAACATTTTTTTATGGTGTGTTTGCCATGTACTGAGCAGGCTGAGGTCTCAGTATACCAAACCTTGTTTACAATTGTTTTGTGGTGGACAGTCATGTAACATGTCTGGCTCTTTGGGCCAATATATTCTATCTAAATTAATACAACAGCTCCTGTTTTACTTCTTTGTGATCTTGCAGATCATGAGACTGGGCAGCAATTGGCACTGCATGTAGATCCATGGTACTGCACCATGTCTCTACTGGTTTCCCATATCATTCCAGAGATCTTTTGTATGCTGTATGAGACAGCCTGTGCCCTTTAATTCTTCTCACTTGCAGGTATGGTGCATCATGATTTCTGCTGCTTCAAAGCTGAGGAAAGCTAGCATTATGCTGCCTTCCTCATTGCACTTTTACATAGGAGCTGACAGTATAGCCCAAACAAAATTTTGCTTGTTATAGCAAAATGTGCTTCATAATAATGGAGTTTATGGTGAATTTGAATAGAGCCAGCTTGTAGAGTTTTTATATCCAGTGCAGCCAGTACCAAAGAATTATAGGGGAAAAGCTCTGGATTACTGATTAGCACCTTTTAGCTATAAGGGAATATAGTTCATCCCATTAAAACTAACAATATGACCAATACCTTTATAGGAAACCCAAGATAGCCATAATGCAAAAAGCACCAAAAATTAATAAGTCCTGGGAATGTAAATAATTAGATAAAATAGTTGAATCTGACATACAATAGTTCTATTTACAATCATTTTGCCTTTATTTGTACAGTGGTTAGGAGCCTTACTTGTGGACCATTGTTCTAGGTGTTATCACAAATCTAATAATAAGAATACATACATTTACTTACATTTGATGTGCAAGGGCCATAAACTGGTCAGTAAACCACAGGAAAAATTCAATGTCCATATCTACGCCCATTTGCAACAACGGTCATTTTGACTAAAAATGCAGTGGGGCGGGGGGGTTCTCCAAAAGAATGTTTGGTTTTTTTTAATCAGATGTATTCCAAGTGAAGAGGGGGGAAATGTTAATATTTCCTAGGTTGGCATACTCTCTTGTGCTTAGTGAGGAAACATGCCAAAGAAGGATTCCATGATGATATATGAATTTTAATAATAAAAATCAATCAGGGCAACTGGTCTGTGATTGAAGATGTGATCCAGTATTCAGTGTGCATGTTTCAATATGGCCTACCCAATGTTTGAGTCTAACCTTCAAAGTCTTCCTTTTAAGTACAGAATTCCTAAGTGTGACTATGGAACTGCTATTTGTTCTATTTTTACTCCTTCAACTGTCGCAACATGCAAGTACAAGCTGCAGTTTTCAAAATTGTTCCTCTCTGATGATTTATGGTACATGAATTTATTTCTTGCTCAGACTACAAATCAGATGTTCTGAACATTAGTTTTCTGGGGCGGGTATAAAGGTAGGAGGCAGGAAGGAGGGGGTTGAGTTCTCAGGTTTAATTTAGAACATCTAGTTTAGTAATTCATTATTTCAGTAACAGTGGCTACCTGCTGTAGTCACATTAAGCATTACACATGAAAGTGAAATGGGAGCCAATCAAGCAGCTTGTTACAAGAGGTTTGTCTGCATTCTGGTCTAACCAGATGTAAATAACCATCCTGCAACAACAGGACTGTGTCTCTGTATTTAATTCAGGAAGGAGAGGAAGGTGTTCAGTCTAGGCTGGTTCTCACACAACAGTGCTCTGTGGTGCGTAAGTAGCATGGCCTTGAGAGCAGACCAGAAAATGAACTGAATTACAATCATTTCTCTCCAGCTACTCGCACCCTCCCCCTGCCCAAAATGCTGTAGCTGAAGAGTAAATTACTTCACCCCTCTTTGTGGAGCAGCTTATGGTCTTTCCTGGGTGCCCACCCAGCTACTCTGCAGGGAGAGGTAAAACTTAAGTACTTCCTATTCTCCATGCTTCTTTCCTGCCCACTTGTTTGGGGAAGTACTAGGCAAGCAGCCCCTGCTTTATCCCCATCTCCCTCACTTTGTCAGAGTCTGTCTGAGCATGGGAGAAAGAGAGAGACTTATATTTAGTTTATCTTTGTCTTTGCATTACAGTGTTAGTGGAGGGAAACTAGGGGGCACACAAGGACTGTGACAATTCACCCAAAGTTACTGCTAGAGAGGAAGAGACTTTACTATACTGTTATGTTATTTCCCACCCAGGGATGGGGAAGGGAGGTGAGGGATAATAAGTGTGTCTTTGACAGAGAGGCCCAAATCACTTAGTCTGCACCACAGAAAAATGTGGCCTCAAGAATCCTAGATGTCATATGTATATTTCACAAAACAAAGTGACTTACTGACCTTCGCATTAAAGAAGATAAAATGCTGACAAATAAGAACATATTCAAAACTTAAGGTCCTGATTGAGCAAAGCATGTGCATAGCTTTAAGCACCTAGGTAGTCCTGTGCTTGAGTGCTTTGCTGTATCGGAGATTTAATACCCTGCTTTGGGCCATTATGCTGGGTGTTCTTCAGCTCTCGCATGGGCTTTGTCCTGTCCTCTTGTTTTCTCTCCCCCCACAACAGCCCTGATAGCTCTTTGGTTTGTGTTAGGGAGCACTGCGGCCACCCCCAGCCTTCAGAAGGCTCAGGTGCCATGCCTCTGTGGACATTTGGGCTTTTGAAGGCTGTCAAAAGCCTCTGCAGTTTCCTTACCTCCAGGGAGTTGCCTCTGCATGCTTCCCAGGATTTATTCCAAGCCTTTCTCCTTTTGGGATTAGTTTATTCATGACCATTTTTACTTCTCCTGTTTTCCACCTACTCCTCTGTTGGCATGTCCCATGCTGCTCAGCCTCCATCCCCACCCCACCATTCCAACCCCTAGTCAAGGCTGGTGAGGTAAAACTGAAACAAGCCATAAATAAATATAGCAATCTTTCCCAAGAGATGTTGTAGCTGTGTTGGTCCCAAGATATTAAAGAGACAAGGTGGGTCAGGTGATATCTTTTTTTGGACCAACTTCTGTTGGTGAAAGCGACAAGCTTTTGAACTTACACAGAGCTCTTCTTCAGGTCTTCTTCAGCTCCGTGTAAGGCCGAAAGCTTGTCTCTTTCACCGAGCTGAAGAAGAGCTCTGTGTAAGTTCAAAAGCTTGTCTCTCTTACCAACAGAAGTTGGTCCAATAAAAGATATTACCTCACCATCCTGTCTTTCCCGAGAGAAACAGCTGAGGAGCTGCAGCAATTGTAGCAACCCTTCTCCATTATGTAATAGGGTGTGCACCTTGTTATAGGGTAACTCATCTCTTTGCAGATCATAAATTAAAACTTCCATGTTATGTGTGTGTCACTAACAGCACACAATCATTACTTAGGGCCCACTCTCAGCTAATAGTGAAGTCCATTGGGGGTTTTCCCACAAAAGACAGATCCTTGGCTGTTGTAAAGGGGCATAGCTCCATTGATTAGATGGCGATTTACACAAGCTGAAGCTAGGCCCACTGACTTCAGTGGCAGCTGGATCTGGTCTTTAATGCAGAATGGAAAAGAGAGACAATGATGTAATGGGACATAAAAAAAATCTTTCAGGTACAGGAAGTGAATATCCAAAATATCAATTTTTCACTTGTCAAGAACTGCATGACGAAGAGGTAGAGTGATGATGCATTTTCAGGTGTTTGTTAATTGGAAAAATACCTGTAGAACATGCTCCTGATGAATTGACATTTTGCTTAAGGTTCACAGGAAGCTTGGCACAGCACCATTCCTGAGTAGATGAAAGGACACTTCAGTCTATTTGTTTAGTCAAAATGTCTCTGTTCATCTTTGTTAATTGTTCTGAAGAATAAAGAGCCATCAGTCTGTGCATGATAATCTGTCTGTGAAAACATCTCTTTTTAAATGTAGGTGTTTGTGTTAATCCCGTTTCCTATAAAATATAACATAATTAGATGTGTGTTTATTGACACTCTTCTAGACGTTATTGCCATAATAAAAAAAATTGAATAGTCACTATTTTTTAATATTTTATTTTTAATATTGTTGGCACTTAACAATAAGTTCCTATTTTCAGAGCATGGTGAGATCTGTTCTCCAGGTTATTTTTCTTCCAGGTTATTACAATACAATATGTAATTTATTAAATGAGAACTCTGTTTCCAAATGAACTATTATATTCTAATAATAGTGTTCTTAAACTGCCCTATTGTTTCACTGTAACAGTAAAAGTAGACATAAAAAAGTCAGATGTTTTTATTAATCCAGTTATATTTTCAAATTTTGCACAAGTTCTGACATTAAGAGAAAGTTGTTCCTAATTCTTCAGGATTTCCATGCATAAAGGACTTGAACTTTAAAATGGGAGTTCTTTGCCTGGAGACTTTTCAGGACTGGGTGCATTCTTTTCTTGCTGAAAATGACCAAAGATAAATGATTAATCTCTGTAAAAATGTTCATTCCTGGGACCTGAGTCATACAAAATGAGTAAATCATCATGCACTTTTATATTTGTTCAAGAAATGGCTCATGGATTTCCACCACCACATTTGGTAAGTAATGTAACCATTCCAGGAATGATTAATGCAAGAAGGACTTGATGACTTGGAAAGGATTTGGGTATCCCTGAAGAGGAGTTACTTGCCAGTGCCACTAACCAGTTCCGTTGGTATTCTGCAAGCCTAGATATAGTTAAATCTGATGTGATTGGTGTAAGCACTATACTTTTCAGAATATCATGCTGCTTGTTATTTTTAAAGGATTATTTCCCATGGCCTGTGTGAACAAAACTGTGTTGGCCTTTTTTAACCTGATGATCTCTACTACTCTAATTACTGTAGCAGGCAGGTTATTATAGTTGTTCAATGCTGGGACCACCCATTTAGAATCAAGGTAAGTTTTGAAATGGAAAAGACTTCAGTCAGTTTGCAAGAGTGCTCTGCATTGCTGTCTGTGGAAGAAGGTAGCTTGCCTAGTGCTAAGACTGCAGCCTGGCTATATGTTAAAATGAGCTAGCTCATTTATGATACATGAAATACAATTGGTGAGTGCGGAACTAACTGTATCTGTCTATAAAGTGAGACTAAGGGATTTGGAAGCAGTTGTGGTAGGAGTATCAGAAGCAGAGAAAGTCAAAAGATGCACGGTGAGGGCACTTGTGAAAATTTTAATTAAAAACAAACAAACCATTCACCCCTTTTCCGTTAACATAACTTTTGAGCAGACCTTGTTTTTTTCGGGGTGGGGGACGGGGGAATGTTAGGAACAATGAGTTCCTAACTGTCACTGGGGCATCAGGTTCTTTGGTAATACAAATAATATTAAATAATATTAAACAAAAGTGATGAAAAGCATCTGAAATACACTCAAAATATTTAAAGTAGCTCATGATTCTTGGGTAGTTAGTGGCTGTCCCTTCTGCCAGACAGGGGAATCTTTGCAGTTTTCCCCCTTGTCTCCACTTCATTAATGTTGGTGTTCCGGTGTCTTTTCCTTTTACCAGGTGGCCCTTCCACCTTATAGGGCTTGAGGTGATCATTCCCACTTTCCTTTGTACAGTGTACACCTCTGTTGCATGTAGTAGCACCAGTGCATAAAGATACAGGCTCAGGAACAGTATAAGAGAGAGCTCCCTCTTTTGTGTTGGCTTGTCATGCTGTAAAGGATTGTAGGCACCCAGAGAGGAAGAGTAGGGGAAGAATGTACAATTTGTCAGTGGTTTTTATTTTTAGAAGCCATTTTATTGCCAACTTGGAGCAAAGAAAAAGAAGAGAGAAATCAGTCATCTTTATAGGGTGAAATAATGTAGTCAAAGGGTAAGGATAGTGAAATTCTTGCTATCCTACAGAAGAATTGGATCAGACACATGGAGCTCAATTTCTAAACTTAATTCCTAAAGTAAGGTATATAAAAAGAATCATGGAGCACAAAGCAGGTGAGAGAGAAATCCAGGGTGCCAAATTTTACCCACCTACCTGTGTAATTTGAGGTGTCCTAGTTTGAAAATTAGGTCCATTGCGTGGGGGTCTTTTAGTGCTAGTTTAAAAAAAACCCTACAAACTCATCCTCCTACTGGTTACATACATGGGATTTTTTTTTTCAATATATTCATTTTTCCCTACTGTGAGTACTTAATTACTGGCCAATTCCTTTTCTGTTCCTCCTTTCGCACCCCTCCTCCACAAAGTTCCTTAGAGCAACAGCAGTTCCGAAGCAGAGTGTCACATTTCCATAACTGGAGCAATTTTGTCATAAATGCACTTAAAACAAGTCAAAATTCACTAGCTCTGTTTCCTTAAGGAAAGTTTCCACCAACCACTTCTTGGAGCTTAAAAGAAACTCACATGTTTGTCTGCATCCTGGGGCCCATTGTAAGCACAACCACAGGGTTGCAGATATGTTGTCTACATTGCTCCATTGTTTTTGAGGAAACTTGTGTAAGCTAATGACCAACTCTCAGATAGTAACAGGTTTCAGTTGCTATTGATCTGAGCCACATTTGAACCAGTGACTTGGAGGTCAAAGGTTCTGAAGCCCATTACCAATTTCCTGAACCATTCAGTTGTCTACAATATCTGTCTTTTAAATGTACTACTAATAAATAATATTTTGTGGAAATTTCTTCCCTCCCTACTATTTAGCACTGGCCTCCTTTTAGCAAGCGAAAAACTTTTTTTTTTTTATTCAATTTCTTCAAGTCAAAAACATAGTTTGAGAGAATTGTAAAATCTCAAACACCACATAATTTGCTTGAACTGCTAACATCAAAACTGTTCTAAGGATAAGCAGTCCATCAGTGAGGTTAGTGCAAAGAGCCACTGCACCAGCAGGAGCTCTTGGAGCCAGTGATTCCTGGAGCTTCTAGGCAGCACCAGCGATAGCTTTAGGGGTGGGTGAGCAGGGGTCCAACCTCCAGGGGTGCTACATTGCTCAGCTGCTGCTCCACTGCCTTTTTGCTAAGATGGTCCATTATGGTGGGGTGGGGAGGGGTGCAAACACTGAGGGCTGCGCCTAAAATGGTAGGCTCTAGGAAATATTTTGGGGAAGGTCTATGGTCTGTATTATACAGGAGGCCAAATTAGATGATCACTATGTTCCTTTCTGACCTTGGAATCTATGGGTATAGCCCATTCTTCTTCTGTGCATGGCTGGTACAGAAGGGAAGGGACCATAGTCTTGTCCTCTTGTCCATGCCCCTTTAACCAGGCCAACATCAGAAGTACTAGCCCAGTGGAATCCATATGATTTCCCTGGGTGAAATTTGCCTCAAAATAGACTTAAGTAGGACTTCAGTGGTGTGTAGGCCTCATGCTGGCCCTCTGCCTGAGCATCCTTATGTTTAAGGACCCTATGCCCTTAAACAAAGGGGAGAGTTTCCGTGTACAATCTCCATCTCCCTTACAAATGTACTTGGGAGTGGAACACAATCTCACCCATTCTGAGTAGACTGGTTTAAACTTATTCCCACTTTCAAATAAACAGTGAAGATAAAATACGCTGGTACCAGACTAGGAACACACTAACTCCATGCCCTGTAGTAAAATTGTACCTTTGCATGGAGAGATTCAGCCAATTAGGTCTATTGCAGAGGTCACCATGACAGGCCCTGCGTTAACATAAAATTACAAACCTGAAGAGTTTATTCTATGTTTCCAACATCTTCAGCATTCTCTCAGATGCATTTAAATGTACTACAATCACAATAATTCAGTATGACTAACTGGTTCTGCTGAACAATCTGTTTTCTTGTTAATCTATTCACTCTTTCTTGATCTGTATAATACCTGTAGGACATTCACTGAGTTCACTTTGAGTAGTTACTGCCTCTGGGAAATGTTACTTCTGGGAATATACTTCCACATCAGTAGGAATTTCAGGAGGAAAGGATTAGAGAGGTAACCAGTAACACATCTGTAGTGTCATTTGTTCCCCATCTAAGGGGGGTAATAAATAGATTCACGTAACATAGCAACAGTCAATGTACCTACTCATCCATCTGTTCAAGAGTGCTCAAATAGAGTCAGTAAAGTAATTATCCCCTAGGGGCTGTTTATATTTTAGAGTATCTGCTTGTCCTTTAGATCCTTAACCTTTAGACAGGTCCACATAGCAATGCTGTGATTTATTCTCTTTGTGGTCTTAACCTTCTCCTGGCAGATTGGATTCAACTTTACATTCCTTAAGAATGTTGCTGACATTAGAAAGGTACAGCCCTATATCAAGCTCTATACTTTTCTAATATGGCTATTGTACACGAATATCAGTATTCTGCACTATTATCAAGTTCACTGATGATAATCCACTTTAACTGGAAAGAAAATAATATGAAACAGTCATGTAATAGCGGAGCATTTCAGGGATAATACAATTCAAAATAAGCTCACGTGCCTGCATTTTTCGTTCATATTCTGGACTCTCTTCTTAAGTCTTTACTCAGGCCAAATTCAAGTCCTTCTCACTTAAGGCTTCTGTGTAAGGCCCGATCCTGCTCCCTTTAAAGTCAATGGCAAATCTTTTAACTGAGGCTAGGACTGGGATGTAACAGAGTTTGCTATTTCGCCCTTAGATTTAGTGGTGTTGCCACTGCAGGCTTTCTCTGTGTTGGCTCGTATAGCGCTCAGCTCAGCATAATGTTAAGCACCCTCCACTCCCATAACGCATCAGTAGTGTCAGTCTTCTATTCAGTGGACATGCCTCCTAGTGGTAGAAATAATGCTTATAACTTGCACCTGTATTGGAAGCCTCAGCAGGGAGACATTGGCATGAAAAGACATGGAGACTAACATGCCTTCTACCCTTCAGACAGTGGCAGATTTAGAGTTAGTGGGGCCCTGAGCACAGCTTAATTTTGGGGGGCCCTGCCTCAGGATCCAGCCAAGAAAAAGAACGTTCTCTCTTATCTCCCCCTGCCCTCTGTTTTTCATTCTTTTTTTCTTCCTCCTCCACCTATATTATCAGTAATAGGAAGTAGAGGAAAATAAAGTGAGGTACCATGATTGGGGCAGGGGGAGGGAGTGTGGGGGTCGGTCTCTGAGAGGGAGTTTGGGTGTGGGCTCTGGGCTGGGGTGAGGGGTGTGGGTTCTGGGTGGACATTTGGGTGTGGAGTGTGGGAGGGGGTGAGGGGTGCGGGCTCTGGGAGAAGGTTTGAGTGTGGGGTGTGGGCTCTGGGCTGGGGGTTGGGGTGTGGGAGGTGGTGAGGGGTGCGGGCTCTGGGCGGACGTATGGGTGCAGAGTGTGGGAGGGAGTGAGGGGTGTGGGCTCTGGGAGGAAGTTTGGATGAGGGTTGCAGGCTTTGGGCTGGGATAGGGGGGCGGGGTGTGGGAGGGGGTGAGGGTTGCGGGCTCTGGGAGGAGGTTTGGGTGCTGACTCTGGGCTGGGGTAGGGGGTTAGGGTGTGGGAGGTGTCAGGGGGCAGCATTTACCTTGGGCAGCATGGTTCTCAAAGCGACCTGCACACCCCTCTGGCCGCGACTCCTAGGCAGGGCGGGTTAGGGAGTCTCTGCACACTGCTGCCCGCGGGTGCCGCCACCACAGCTCCCATTGGCCGCAGTTCTTGCCCCTCCCCCCGGGGCCGCAGGGACATGCCAGCCACTTATGGGAGCGGCACGGCGCGGAGTGAGGGAGGCAGCATGGGCAGGGAGTCGCCTTAGCCCTGCTGTGCTGCTGCTGGCATGTCTCTGCGTGCCCTTTGCGGGGAGGGGGGCAGCGGGTCTCCGTGCGCTGCCTGGGGCGGGGGCAGTGTGCAGAGCCTGGCCAGGGGCACACAGAGACTTCTGGGAGTGGCATGGAGCCGCTGGCCATGGAACGCAGGCAGCCTGCCTGCCTGAGCCCTGCTGTGCTGCCAGCTGGTTGTCAGATGAGATTTGCCCTACATTTTGGGGGCCCCCCCTGTCATTGGGGGCCCCATGCAACCGCACTGGTTTTTCATGGTAAATCTGCCTCTGCCTTCAGAGGTGATTCCCTTCTAGGTTACAATTGTTGCATATTGACAGGGCAAGTAGGGAAAATTTGCACTGCCACTGCCAATGATATTCCTGTTATCAGTATAAACAGAGTATAGTAGCCTCTAGGGCTGTCAATAGCTCACTTTTTCCATGGCTATGAAATTGACTCAATTCTGTTGCTAGAGAGCCAAAGTAAGATCATGTCGCTAGACTAGCTGATAGATCTTATCTCTGCATGTTTGCAAATAAGCTCAAATTGTTTCATGTATTTTTAAAACGGGTTCTGTGATTGATTTCCTAGGCTTCTATTTGTTGTTCAGGATTTATATCATAACAAAGCTGCTGTATCATTTTATCCATGGCTGTTTTTGTATTTAAATCCGGCTACCACAAATTAGCCAACTTTTTAATGGCCAATACCAAAAGAAAAGATACTCTATATTTTCTAGCAACGTATTACATTTTTAATGAAATGATTAACATGACTATAAAAACACATTGCAATGTGTCTGGCATTGTGCATCCTACCAAACATGTCATAAATGAACAATACAGGCATAACTAGATGTGGACTTCTATTGACAGGAAGGCTACAGCGCAGAACTGGAGCTAAGGTGAGCTGAGTTCAATTTCTCGTTCTGCCACAGACTTTGATCTTGGGGAAAGTCACTTGATTGCTCTGTGGCTTTGTTTCCCATCTTTAAAACCCTTTGTCTCTTATCTATCTAGACTGCAAGCTCTGCAGGGCAGGAAATTCTTTCCCTATCTTTATATATAGTGCTTAGCACGGTGGAGCCACCATCTTACTGGAGCCACTAGGCACATTGCTGTAATACCTCTACTAACTTAGATGTGAGTGTGATGCTTTGGGGTTCAACCTAGACCAGTTATGGGTTGTGTCACGGCCTGCCCTGCAGCTCTGGGTGCCTTAAATGCTGTGTTGCTGAGACTCAAAGCCCTGGGACCATCTGCCTGCATACAAGCACACAGGTCACATCCTGGCTTCCACCACCTAGGTTTTTTTTAAGGTGACCCCAAAGATCTGCCCTGTAGTGTCCAGCCTTCTTCTGGAACACTCACAAAGTTATTTAATTTGATCCTCCTTTAAAGAGACAGTAAACAGTAGCTCATTAATTAACTAGGGTTTGACAAACACTCATTTCAATCAAAACACTTAACTGGCTTATAATAAAAGTAAAATAAGTTTTTGTTTAGTGAAGTCAGAGGTTTAAGTGATACCAAGTATAAGGGAAAAATAGAAAGGGTTACAAGCAAACAAAAATAAAAATATGTTTCTAAGATTAAAACTTAATTTCAGCAAGTTACAATCTTTGTCTAAGCTGGTTTCTCACCTGTATTCAGTTCTCAAAGACTTCAGCCCCCTTGGTTGAAGGATCCATCATTCTGCGATTTTAAGAGCTCTGGCCCTTTTTGTCCCTGAAGTGAATGGATGCCAAAATGGGTCTTTCTCTCTCCATATGTCTTCCCAAACTTCAATGACCCTGCTTCAAGAGGCAGGAAGGCTTCCTGGAGGTGCAGTCTTCATCCTCTGTCAAGATTGTTGAATCGTCATC
Organism: Eretmochelys imbricata; assembly: GCF_965152235.1. Taxonomy (NCBI): domain Eukaryota; kingdom Metazoa; phylum Chordata; order Testudines; family Cheloniidae; genus Eretmochelys; species Eretmochelys imbricata. The sequence continues at coordinate 37,822,476 of NC_135580.1, forward strand.
TTTCCCCACTTGCTCTCCTGATGCCTTTGCTGACCTTGCATGTCAATGTGGTGTTCATTGTCTTTGGTCACACCTTGCTTAATTTACATCAGAGACACATTCAAGCAGACAGAACTAGGTTCCTTTGTCTGGAACAGGCGTGGCTTAGGCACTGCTTGCGCTTGCCCAATCCTTTTAAAGAACATATTTGCAACACATATCTAAAAGTCCTTTGGGGGTTGACCAGACATTCGTCATGCAAGAACATTAATGATCAGTGAGTTGCTAGTTTTCAATGCTATACTACATGCCACTTTTTGTCACGCTACTTACTGTGTGTTGGGGTGCACGGAATATGCCAGCCTGACAAGAGTTGCTGACGCAGGGCGGTGAATTTCCAGTTGGCCTCTGGGTCACAATAGGCTGTCCAAGTCTGCATAAAATAAGTGGAAAATCTGTTATCTTGGCCAGAATAGAAAACACTTTTCATTTGTAGAATGTAAACTCTTGATACAGACTGGCTAAGCGGCACATTGGTTCAAATCATTTAGCTCTGAACTGAATAAACAGTTAAAATTGTAAGGGATCATAAAAGAATCAGGAGTAACCATCCCACTTACCACCCCATTGAGGTGAATGATGAGATACCTCTTGCTGAGGTTGTCTCCGCTGCAAGTGAAGGTGTGATTGTAGCACAGGTAGGCACAGTGGAGGTGCCTCAGCAGGGGCTAGCTGCCATGATACAAGCCTGCAGAGGAGCCTGGGTTTGTACTCAACTCGCTCACCAGTGTTGAAGGCCACAGCTAGATTAAAGCTAGCAGGGATGTGCCTACCTTGCAACCTTACTTTTACTTGCAGCTCAGCATAGACGTCCCCTCAGGGACAGTTACTGTCTATGGGATGGAGGGCTCTGCATTTCTGGGGGGGTCTCACGGCAGGGGAGCAGTCCCCTTGTGCAGGGTGCATCTCAACTGGTGTGATTCCTGGAAGCCTGATGAACAGGGGATTCAGTGGCTAAAGGGAGAGACTATGTTGCTTTCCAGCTGTGGGAGGCACCTCGCCACCACCTTCCCTTATCGTGATGAGGCCTCGTCTGTGCCTGCTTTGTCTCAGCTCCCTGACTCTACCAGCCACAGGCAGCCCACGCGCTGTCCACTTAGCCTACGCAGGCTCTGCAGTCAGTGATAGGCACTCTATCTCCTGGGCCCTCTGGGTATCCCACTGCAATGTCCAGCCGCTGTGCCACTGGACACTCACAGTATTCACTGCCCCAAAAGGAACAGCACCCGCAGCTTACCAGTTACACCGTAGATCGCAGCTCTGCTTAACATGCAGCACTTAGTTATGTTTATATGAAAACAAGTAAAAGTTTATTGGACAAAGAGTAGCGATTCTAATGAAAGCAAGTAAAAGTATTGAAAGCAAAATGTTCACATATAAAATAAAAACATAACATACACTCTAGAGCCTAGACTTACTTAACTAGTTACGGTTGTGCCTTCTAGCACAAATGCCCACCCCAAATCCTTCCAGCCTATTACAGCCAGGCTTGGGAGTGATCGTCCATTGAGGAGAGAAGTCACGCTGCCCTCCTACCTCTTCAATGGAAAGATCTGGGGGTGTGGCAGAGGTATCCCTGCATATACTCCAACAATCCATTGTCTTTACTCATAAAGAGGCTCCCCGTCTGCTATTTTAACTCTTTTTCTGTAAATTTCCTCTCATGAAGATTTCACAGTCTCTTGATTATCATTTTGGCTCAGTATGCAAATAAACCTCTGCGGTCTATGCCCAGCCTAGATGACAAGCATCTCTCCCCGCATCCCTGGAAGAAACTGGTCTGGGGCATGTCACCGTGTGGTGACCTGCCTTAACACCAAGGCTTTGAGAACATAATTTCCAGTATAGATACATAACTACTTAAATATTATCCATCCCTACATTTCAAAACAATTATGAGCAGTAGGCTCCTGGCTCTCAGTGGAGACCTCACAAGCCACCCTTTGGTGATTTATTGTGCATGTACTTGACCCAGAGGACCCCTGTAAAACTCTGTGCTCCCTATGCCCTTTGCCAGCTGGCACAAAAAGGCTGTATTTGTAAATGTGCAGGTCCAGTGTGGAGGAGGTGCACAGCAGCAGCAGAGGCTAATGCAACTGTGCGGATGCAATTGTGACCATCCAGATGCTCCCCTGCTGTTTCTCAGCCTGGGGTGGATGATGTCTTCCTCCAGCCCCTGTGGACTCGAGCAATCTGAATGAATGAAGATTTGGGTGGTAGTCTGTCTTGTTGTACAATCATATACGCATTGATGAACTGAGCTACACTGGAGAGGGTCTAAAAATCCTGCCTTCCCAATAAAGATTGAGGCCAGATCCTCGGCTGGTGCCAATCTATGTAGCTTCTTTGACTTCAATAGATGTACAGCAGGAGGATCACGTGCTCATTCTTTAAATGAGAGCTTACATTCGGTGCAGCAAACTAGAGAGGAAGAAGCTTGATCCATGTATCTAGTTTGCTCAAGGCAATGTCTAACAAAGGTTATGTAAACTTTCCAATTGGCTGTTCCCCTCTTTTGATTGCTCCTATTACGGTATTTCTTACTGTCTTTTCCTAAGGAAAAGAATGGTATTTGGATTGCTGTGTGGGGTTGAAGCTTCATAAGCTTATGGTTTAATAATAAAACTGAGCTCTTCTATAGCACTTTTCATCAGTAGTTCTCAAAGCGTTGTACAAAGGAGGTCTGTCTTTTTTGGGGGGGGTGTGGAAATTTATCACTTTAAGGAGACTTGGTAGGTGTCTCATGATTTTGTGGTAAAGATCTATGCTAAACTATTTAGAAGGTAAAGTTTACAGCCTTTTCTAAGAGTTTTTGTTTATTTTTTTCTCATGAGTTTCAAGGCCGTATTAGCAAATCAACCAAAAACAGACATAAGACCCACCAAACTTCTTTGGTAGAAAGGAAATGTCTGGTTTCAATAATATGGCATCCTTTGTACATTTTATAGGTGGAGAAACAGTCTATTACAGACAGTGCATAGAACCATCACCGTGGCCCCGGACTGAGGCTGCTGAATCCAATCTGGCCTTGTATAAGGATTTATTCTTTTGTGGAGCACCTTTTGAGCCCTGTTTAACCTTTTTGAGTGATTATGCCTCCAACAGTAAACATGAAATTTTATCACTGAAATGACCACATCGTTTTCACTAACTTCTTTGAATTTTTATGATTTCAAATGGAGTTGGTTTAATTAAGGAGCTATAACGTTCAGAACAAGCAATATTTCCTACTGGTATAGCCTCATCTATGATCAGAAGGCTGAGTTGGTGCTTCAACAACTGTGAGGGGCCAGAGAACAAAAGCAGGCAGAGTACCCCCAGGTGCACTAACCTGTGAAGGAGCGGTAATTGCTACACCCTTTAAAAGTCTTTGGGGGAGGGGTTCTATGTAGATTCCCTGTCAGATCACCAGGCTCTGTGGAAGGAGTGGGGTTATGGCCAATCCCTTGCCCTCCTCAGAGATGTCTAGCATCACTAGTGGTACTTCTCTGCAGCTTGTGCTCAGAGATTATAAGGAACAGGATTCTGGCAAGTGCACAGTGAGAAGAAGGGTACTCTGTGCTTTTTCTCTGCTTAGGGCACCCACTCCAGGATGTCTGGTCCAGAACCTCAGACCCCCTTGATATTGAACATGTTGATAACATAGGCAAAGCATTTTAAACAAAGATCTATAGAGACCAAAACTTGGATCCCAACATTACCAGACTTTGGGGGTGAGGGTGGGGGGTTATGTCTAGAGCCAAACTTCTCAGCCTGGGTTTATCTCTAGTTCAACAGTGTTTTGGTGGGCTTCTGCATCTTGCATAAACAGGCACAACATATGCAGCTATACTGGCTAGAAAGTCAGGCATAGCAATCTTTGTAAGGGATAGCAATCTTTGTAATTCAAGATACAAAACGATCACCTGCTACTGAATGAGTGAAAAGACGTATGTGTTCCAAGTGTCCTGTCAAGGACTGGGTGTAAGCTGCTGCCACAGGCTGGGCACTGGATGAAATGGACTGCTCCAGAATGGTGGCATTTCACAAGTATTATTAGCAATTGAAATTTCCCCACTTTCCATTTGTAACTTCCCCCAGAAAGGGATTAGGAATATCTTTGGCTAGTTTAAGATGGAAGATATAACACCTTGATCAGAGAGCTGGAAGAACTTAACAGGATTCACAGTGGGTTTGGATATTCATATGGTTATCAAGATTACGCAGAGTTACAATTAAATGACGAATTTTGCAAGGGATATTAAAAGTCGTCTCCAGATTGAAGCCAGTCTCTATTCAAGATGCAGAAGGCAGATTATTTTACATTTTACTCCTTCCTTTGAAACATCTGGTACTCGGTCAGGATATTGCACTACATGGACCTGGAGTCTGGTCCAATATGACCATTCTCATGTTCCTTGAGTTCATCTGGATGCAGGGGTTTGTATAGGAGGAAATATTCCCTCACTGTTAACCTATAAAACTAAATTTTTCAAACTGAAAACCTCTGCTTTTGTATGTCTGAGTAAAAATGTGAAATGTTCTAGATGGATTTTTTTTTGGGGGGGGGATGGAAATTTATCACTTTAAGGAGACTTGGTAGGTGTCTCATGATTTTGTGGTAAAGATCTATGCTAAACTATTTAGAAGGTAAAGTTTACAGCCTTTTCTAAGAGTTTTTGTTTATTTTTTTCTCATGAGTTTCAAGGCCGTGTTAGCAAATCAACCAAAAACAGACATAAGACCCACCAAACTTCTTTGGTAGAAAGGAAATGTCTGGTTTCAATAATATGGCATCCTTTGTTATTCTTAGAAATGGGAGATCAATTACAAAAGCTTGTAATTCCCCAACCCTTAATGGCCAAGAAAAACCCCTCAGTAGTTTCCAAACACAAGAGACCTGGCTTCACACATAGATAAAGACTCAAATGGGTAATGTTAAATTTGTAGGTTCTTTTTAGTGCTGTTCCACAATCCCAATAGGCCAATAAATTCCTTAGAGAGCTCAACCCTTTCATTCCCATAAGGAAAGACTGAAATAAAGAGTTTGGGCCTCCTTATAAGACCCCATTGTTTTAATGAAAGGTGAAAAAGGCTGCTAGATGTATCCTAGTCATTTTTACTTGCAGGGACTTGCAATAGTTTGCTTTCCCTTGGGAGGTTAATGGTAGCCAACAGACCATACATACCGGTTATGGATAGCCACAAGCTGCTTTTATTGTTTAGTAACAAAAACAGAATCAGAGTTCTCTATACATTCACTCTCTCTGCCTAGGAGTGTCTTCTTATGGTGTCTTCTCAAGACTCCCTACCATTGCCCCCAGGTTGCATCTGCCTAGAACTCTGTATGAATGTCTACCAGGGTGAGAATATGTCAGAGGCAGTAATTGGACTGCTGCATTGTATTGTTAATCCAGATTGATTAGATTCAGACCCAAGTTATTAGAACTCCTAAAGAGTAAAAGGTCTGGGGTAGAATAATTGTAGGGTGGCAATTTATGGTACTTGTTTAATTTTCTTCCCTGTTGTATATAGAGGGCCTTGTTGTCAGACAGCCTCTACCTGCCTTCTGATTGTTCAGGGCCCCTTTTGTGTAAATAATATTGCATTTGCAAAAGTGGATGTGCACATACAGGGAATAGGTGTGTGTCCATTTTTTTCATGTGAAGTAACGTGCCCACTTCAGTTCTAACAAAATCGAAGGCTGGGGTTGAAAGTCTTGATTGGGCTCAGCAACAAAACTCTGAAAGAAATCTTTGCCCTGTCTTAGGCACAGGGGAGGTCCTACAAGCATGTGGACAAAAATTAAAATTCTTATGGGGTTTAGAGTTTAATGGTATGTCAAGGAGTGAGTACAGGGCATGGTAGGGCTGTCTACCCCCAACCCTGCTGAGGCAATGGTAAGGATCAGTGGGACTTGAACCTAGCTCTGCAGGGCTACTAAGCAACCAGCAGTGTTACCTAGAAGCCATTGTAAAGTGGATACTCCCTGTGACCTACAATCTGCAGTGAATGATCACCACAGGAAGTTCCACCTTGAGTGAGCTGACTGACAGTGGTCTTAGTGAGCCTTGATTGGCTTCTTGACCGTACATAAGCCCATCAGTTTACCAGGAAGTGTCTAGGCAACAATGTGGTTTTATAGTTAGCGGGTATGCTCCTCTGTTCCTGAATTCCTGTTGTTGACTTTGGTTTTGACTGGGATTTTGACACTCAGTTGGCCCCTGGAGCCCCAACATGGACCCCAATATCTGGTATTGACCATTGGCTGGTTCCTCACGCTGTCTCTGACCCTTGGTTTAACTCCTGACTCTGACTTGACTCTGATACTGGCTCTGACCCCTGGCTTCAGTTCTGGGATACCAAGCTCTGTCATTAGTCCTGCCTACCTTTGCCCAGGATCCTGAGAGGCATTGAAGGAATCCAGTTCTTTTAACCTAGCGTAGAGGTGGTTAGAGATATCAGCAGTATTGTCTCAAAGGATATCTTTAAGGACAAGGAAGCTAGTAAATGGAAATCTGGACATAATCTTTTGTCCTGTCCACTAGACCATGCTGCCTCTCTGTCTTGGAAGAACACGTGTAGATCACCAGAAATGAATTCTCTATAGTTCTAAGGGGGGCATACTGTAATTGCAGCACAGCAGTGAGCGAAGTCTTGGTGTGATTCCTTTCCTCCTTTTTACTGTAACTTCTTTCTTCAGTTTTGGAAAAGCAGGAGCCATGAGTGTATGCTTAATTATCAGTATCTTGAGGTTGGACATCAGCTGCCAAACTGTAGTGTGGCACATATTTTCTGCTATTCCAGTGAGGTTTTTGGAAATACAAGCAAGATGTTTCTCCTCTTCTGTGAGTAGTTGAGTAGAAGTCTGAAAAGGCTACCTCTGTCCTAAACAAGAGCTTAGAACTGATAGAAGGGGAGAGACAATACCTGCTTGTCTTGAAGGCAGAAATCTTGAGCTGAACATATCCTGATCAAATGGAGCTGGAAGAAGAGCAGAGTGAATGGAGAATAAAGGAAAGGAATTAACCATGTAGCTACCAAAGGATGGTTTTCATGATTCTGATTGTGGTAAGTTGGCTCAACAGAAAGAGCCTATTTATGGGGACTTTTGGAGGGTTTCAGGGGAAACACCCTGCCTATGAGAAAGGAAAAGAAAAATCAGGAGGGGCATACAAGCCAGAAAGCAAGAGGACTGGTGTCAACAGTATTTTTCACTTGCTTTTGAGATGAAAATATAAAATTATTGCTTCTCTGGGGCCGTACAGAAAATAGTCCACTCTGTACAAATGGACAAGTGGGGTGTGTTTGTGTATGTGGGGGCACAAGGAGTCTGCTTTGCCCTTATGTTCCCTGAGCAAGGTATGGCCATAGTTATATTCTTTGCACGTGCTTACAAAGCACTGTGAGGGGCTAGCACTACTAGCTTCTCTGAATTGAGAAGGTTGAGGAGAAGGGATCATGGCTCTGCCCTGGCTGATGGAACTGACCATTAAAGCATATAACTGCAGGCACCCATTCCCACAGCATAGTAAGCCCTGAGGCTCCTCACCTTCAAAAGGAACAAACTGGGGGTAAGCTTCTATGTGACATGCATATTGCAAAGTCATGGCTCTACGCCCTAACTTCTCTGTGCCTCAGTTTACATCTGTAAACAGGACATTGCGCTTTGTGATGGTGCTAGCAGTGTACATTATCAATATCCTGAAGTTCTCTTAAATCACCTTTTCTCCAGTGCTGTCATTGACAAGGGCTCTCAAAGTGAAATTATAATTTATGCTTATTGATTATTGGGAGATAAGTGGCCCTCAAGGGAGAGGAAGGTAGGACAAGGGACGTTCTTGGAATAGCCCATTTTGGAGAGGAACTGTAGACTGGATTTTAGAGTTCAGCTTCATTTATAACTCAAGGAAGTGGATAAGTCTGGGAGCTGACTTAGGGTCTCTGTGTTCTGTTGAGGACAAGAAGGATTCAGCCCATCTACTAGTTCTCAAACTTCCTAAATCCACAAGTTTGAATCCTGGCAAGATTGACTTGGTATTTTTTCCTTCCAAGTTAGATGCATTGAAAATTGCAGTTTACTCTGGCTTTTTTGGGTGTGTGTGTATAGGAGCCTGTCTGCTGTGTAAAGCCATTTAAGATCCCATGGCACTTCTTGTAAGAACTTTGGTCTGACATCCTTGGCCAATATATCCATTGCTGTTGCATATGATGCTTTGTTCCTGTTGCCTGCCTGCTGCCCTTTCACTGGAGAAATAATCAGAGTGATTTCCCCTCCAGCACAGGAGAGATTTGAAGTAGTTTGTAAAGAGCTTTGGAAGGGACTATATAAATATAAGCAATTATTGTATCTAAATAGACTGAAGGCCTTTTTTAAAAGTTAGCATCTCTCATTCACTGTGCTTGGGTTAGATATTTCTGTCCTGGCATATCTCTAAAATCATAATGACTCTTAGTTGGCATTAATGTGGATGCCATGAGCATTTCTATGGGACTTTCATTGTCATTCAGCATTAAAGTGCCATTAAAGTAAAGTGTTACTGTAAGAAGCACTATCTGCCAAACATTTCTCAGAAGAGCACTGTGCTGTACAAGATGGGGTAAGTGCTCACCCTTTCCATTTTCATATGAAAGTCAGAGATGAGTCTTCTTATTGATTAGACAAAACAATATAGAATAGATGTGAGGGGACAGTGGGCAACACTTTATGACAAGTGGCAAATCATTATGTATTAACTTGCTATTCATTGCACTCCAGCAGCCAAGATGTTCCCTCTTTAGTATTCAAGGGAACATTCAATGAAACTACTTATGAATTTAGAACACTTACAATATAGTGATGACAAAATGTTCCTGTTAAACCTGGTGACTCCTTCCTATGCAGCTTCACTATACAAGTCTCACATGAGTTGTCAGAGAAATTTTACATGCCATTTCTCTTTGGCAGCATACGTACCTGTTATTATATTTCACATAATGAAGACATCTGAGTTCCCTTTTCAAAAGTCTCTTAGGTGGTCAATGGAACTTAGGTTGCTGTGTCACTAAAACGGCTTCAGAATAGAAATGGACTAGAAAGCAGAGCTGGTTGGGGAACTTTTTTGATAGTGTTTTTTGTTGGAAAACACTGACTCATTGAAACTGAAACTTTCTGACAAAACATCAGTTCTCTCTAACACGAGAGATTGAGAGAGACTGCCTCTCCAGAGCCTGGTGGCTATGGAACTTATGAATTTTGCATCTATTTATGTCCACTTAAATGTGTTTGACCTACCATGTCACTTTAATATTATCCCTGTCTCTTATCCTCAACAGCCCTCTTGACCACCATCTGTTCACAAAGTCAGCTCGAAGTTTAGGAAGTGGTGACAAATGGGAGAACCCTTGGTGCATTCCAAAACTGGATGCACAGGGAGATTTTTTTTTTCCTCTGCTGATTCACCATTTATTCTGCTCTTTGGACAGAGTTTACTGATAGTTGCCCAAGGTTCATATACACACAAGACAATTGGGTACAACCATATTCTTAGGAGGTTTTTGTGTGATTCAAGCAGGTCTCAAGATTGAGATGAGCAGCCTATCAGGGGTATGGTCTATCCAGTGGCAAGCTCCATTCCATTTTTGTCAAACAGTACTTCCTGCTTCTTTCCAGCAAGGCAGAGGTAGTGGAGAAGCATGTGATTACCTCCTACAAGGCCAGTATTATAAAACCTAAAGTCACTTCACAGCCTGCACTACTTACATTTAAAAAATAATAAAACATCCAAGATGGCCAGTTGAGGAAGATAAGAGGTTGTATGGGTGGATAGAAAAAAGAAATGGTGTTGCCCAACTGAAGTTTTCAAAAATCATCAGTCAGCTCCCCCACATCATGAGGTTGATTTAAAATCATCAGATTTTAAAGAAATTGTGGTTTTCGCCATCCAAAACCATGCACTTGGGTGACATTTTCAACCTTTTCTCTGCAGCTATGAGAATTAGAATCTTCCTTGTTTAAATGACAGTGAAAAATCTCTTGTAATCCCATGACTCCTGGAGCTGTGGCTTTCAGAAAAACAAATATCATGAAGCATGCAATAAAATCATTAATTGTCAACACTGAAAAGGCAGGCGTGGGTACTTTTGGCACATTCTTAACACCTCAGCAAGAATAGCAGACAAAAGATCCCCCTCATGTTTTGTAGGTCTTGGGGATTATTTTTCCTTCTTTTCTGTCCTAAAAATAACTTCAGTTAATGGTCTTTTTCATGCAACTATGGCATTCCCTAGGAAGATTCATGTTTGGATTATGTTCCTAGGCATTATAAATCAGACCTACTAGCAGGGATATGTTGATGGTTTGAAGGCGTGAGGGGCAGGGTGGGTGGGTGGCGGGCAGAGGAAATAAATTAGAAAGCAAGAAGACATAGGGCTACAAAGAAATAAATACAAAATTTAAACCCATGAGAAAAAAGGGAAAATGCAAAAATTCAATTTGAAAATATTTACAAAAATAGAACAAACCTGCTATGCAAGCCTCTTCCAAAAGTGATGAGGAACTTTAAACATGGAGCAGTACAAAACCATTAGGGATTTTTTGATAAATAAAGTTTATATTTTTCAAAAAGTGGTACAGAGCTATCCAAATGCATTAGTTTCTCAAGAAAAACAGATTAGAATGCATAACAAGATACGTTAATAACAGACTAGATTTCTTGTAGCAATTTGTTTAAAAAGGAAAAGCACACATACAATCTCATTGCCTAGATTGCTCTCCTAGAGTTGAGTTCTTGCTTTGGCTTTGGCTTTGTCCTCAGCTCAGTTTGGATGTATTCCTTTACTGTAAGCAGTGTGAATGCATACAACTCCCAGACACTCCTCCCTCCATGCAATGATTCATTTCTTAACTCATAAAGTAGAATTTAACTCAGTCCTGGACTGTAGAATCTCCACAAAGGCAGTGATTCACCAATTGAGCACAATCATTTAGTTATATCTTAAATCTCCTTTTTGTAAGACAGAAAAGATCAGAAATACGTTTTTTTAAATTACTTTTTTAAAGAAAAATTTCCAGCCTATATATTTTCAATACTCAGAATGTTTTTTCTCTTATGTGTAGACTAGAGCTGTGAGAGCTTAGAAAAATGTATCTACCTACCTGATGATTATACACACATGCATAAGAAATGTTTATATATTTATGTGTGTGGATTAACAAAAACTCCAATTCATAATATCTTTCAAATGTTGTGTGTTTCTGATTTCACTTACACCAATGTACATCACAAGCAATTCTGCTCAAGTGAATGGAGTAACACTGTTATGCAAGTGATATAAGAGAACAGTATTGGCAGCTTAGCACTAAAATAAGTTTGCTTTAAATTGTATTAGCTGTAGCAGAATTAGAATATGTGTGCTTCCTTTCTCTTGGATACACTGAGAAGAACCTTACTTCTTTGGAGTAATCTTACTCTCTGAATTGTCCCACTGATTTCAAGATAAATAACGATGGCATAATCTGGACCATTCGCTTCAGAGCATTTTTCTTCTTGGGAAGGCTGCCCCTTGATTAATCCACTTCAATCAGGACACATAGGGGGAGAGTTAGAGTGGGGCTATAAAAAAAATTTAACCTGTAGCTAGCCCATAATTCTGTGAGCCCCATTTCTTGTCCCTTGGCTTCCCTTACTGATGAGATGGCTTTCTGTCAATCAGCTAAGAAGGAAAAACCTTTCAAAAATACTTTAAAAGCTGTTATTGTCTAAAGAATAGTGCAACTTCTAAAGGAATATTTTAAAAGTGCTACAGTTTTGTAATTAAATAAAAAGTCTTGCTTTTTATCAGGAGGACGGTCTGTTGTGAATACTCCATCACTCCCCTTCTTCTTTGTAGCACAGGTTTTCATCCTCAAAAGTGCAGAAATCTAGTCATATATTCAGGACCAGAAAAACCTCCATAGCTCAATGTCCATCTCTAGGGAAAATCAGCTTTTGGGTAGAGCTGGGTGACATTTTTGGGTGAAAGCTCATTGTATGTGAAAAGTGCAGATTCAATGACACCAAAACATTTCACCAATTCTTGTCATTTCAGTAAGTTATTTGTGTTATTCAAAACAAAGTAGACTTCTGAAAGTCTGAACATTTAGTTCTGAAAGTGTCAAAAATAAATGTTTTTAAGCGGATTCAAAATTACTGTTGACTTCAAAATTTCTTTCCATTTTATTAAAGAAAAAAATCAGAAATAATCAAAATGAAATGTTTTGTTTCACCTGAAACAAACAGTTATGTCAGGATTACTAGCAAACGGAAAAGTCAATTATTCATACCGCTGTACTTGTAGGGCCTGAATCCCCACTGCCTTACAACATTCACACACATAGTGCCTGTAAAATGCTGCCAAATCAGAATCTGCACAAGTATACATGATTCCCCAACATGCATCTTCATTGCTTTGCATTACCTCCAACTGCAAACTCGACACAAGAGACAGGGTGGTTTTGAAGACTGAGCATAGTAGTGTGAGTCAGAATTTCTGCCTTTTAATCCTGGCTGAGCCAGGATTGCTGTGTACCATTAGTCATCACTGTAGCTCTGTGGCCCTATCTGTAAAATGGGGCATCATGTTTGCATATCACACAGACAGGTGCAAGGATTAACTAAGTACAGTGTATGTAATAAGTATTGTAGCAAATCTGTATCAGCTTAACGATTGTCATTAATTACACTGCGCAATGTGGCTACTCAGAACATCATGGTGAAAACGGGGTAGAACCTGCTTCCAAAGAACAGGCCCCTGCTGCTTCAGGTGAAGATAGGGTAACCAGACAGCAACTGTGAAAAAACGGGACCTTGGGTGGGGAGTAACAGGCGCCTATACAAGAAAAAGTCCCAAAAACCGGGACTGTTCCTATAAAAACGGGACATCTGGTCACCCTAGGTGAAGACAAATTAGGAGTTAGCAGTAAAGAGTCTGACCCGCATGTTTGTCTTTAGCATGAAAACAGTGTGTTTGATCATGTGTTAGCTGACAGGTGGAAACCTTGTGTAAACAAGGTAATTTGCAGTTTTCACACATGTTAGCAGGTCAAGGTAAATGCTAAACTCTCCCAAAACAGTTACCTCCATTTTCCAATACATGAAAACTGCAATTGTGAGGATTTTACCACGTTAGCTCAAATATGGCAAACACCATTTTTCCTTCTGTGGACGAACCCACAAGGTTCTGTTCCCAGCTCTACCCTTGAGCTACCTGGGGCAAGTCACTTAATTCTCTCTTCTTCAGTTTGCCCATCTGTAAAATGGGGGAATATTCAGACTTATCTGCCACGGTGACTCACACACTATCTATATGAGAAAAATGGTAAGTAATTGGGAAGATTATTTTTAGAGTCACACTCACCAGTTCATTCCATATTATTTTTGCATGATTGGAGGTGCATGTTGGATCATGGGACCAGGAATTGTAGGTGAACTTACAGGGGCTTGTTCAACTGAAGTCAAATCTTTGGTTAAAAAGCTTGCAGCACTAATGCCGAGCAAATTTAGGGTCATGTGCTGTCCTTGATAGTTACCCGTGGGAACTGTGCTATGGCCAGAGAGCACCATATGGCAGTTAAGCTAGCTACCACCCTATATTAATCTTCAGCTTGAATGTTTCCAAAAGTGTTGATATGCTCATCTATTGCTCCACACTGACTGCTGGCTAGCCTGCTTTTTTACAACAGTTATTTTCTACCTTAAGCCATCACCTTGCATATGATCAGGACAGCTTCCTAGATGTATAACATGGCTAGTCCAAAGACAATTCATTTTAGAGTGTTTTCTGGTAACTCTGGGCTCAAAATGAATAACTGAGATGTTGCTATATACAAAGGGCTCGGTTCACTCCCATGGATTGGGCAGGGGTGTGTGTCCACATTGCTTCCCCACTTGCCATTCATTCCTGTGTAAATTGGCATTGGGGCACCACAGGAACCTACTGGTGGAGAGTTGCCTGGAGGTATGCTGAATCAGGCCAACCTCCCCTGCTCTCCCTGGATGTGCCCCCTCCTCAGGTAATGCAGCCAGCGGTGGGCCCACTGGTAGAGGGATGTCTTGTTGTATAACTTTGAACCACTACACTCTTCCCGCCCCAAAGCACCAGACTGGGACTCCGGAGATTTGGAACCACTACCCATCCTTACTAGTCCCATAAATGGTGCCACTATAATTACCAGCATTCCTGATGACACTACAGTTGCAGAACTGTAAATATATCTTTCAGTCGTCTTATACTCTTTTGCAGCCAGGTATTCTGCCAGGAACTGCAATAAGCTAATTAATATTAGAATTAAGCTCCCTCCACCATAAGTATATATTTATATACTATGCAGTGGACAACCAGCTGCAAAAGAGACTAGAGTTAATAGTTTTACTCATGGTTTACAATATTGCTGGCATGTTGGCAGGAATGATTACATTCACAATGAGTGTTTTTACGAACCTATCCTATATCTGCAGAACTGATTGTATTCCCTTAAGGAGGTCAGGCCTCATAATGCAAATGTTAATGACCATTTTGTATTAAAAGCTAAATACAAAGACTGGATCATTTTTATTAGCAGCTTCTTTAATGGATTCACTGTCCTTTGAACCCAAACAATTTAATCTTTAAGCACATGAAGCAAATTAGAAAGCAAAACAAAAAACAGATTTTAAAATCTCTGAATCTTCCCCACAAGATTTGATAGATTTTTAGCTATTGACTTTTAGTGCCTATTGAATCTGGATCAGATTAAAAGATTTTTCTTTAAGAAACAAACACAATGGAAGAGAAATAAGTCTTCAAAGGGAAAAAAAAATTGAAAAAATTTGAAAAAAGCACAATGGGATTTATTATTTTGCTACTGGAAAAATGCCGAGATGAGACCAAACTGACAATGATATAGATTATGTATTGTAGTGTATAATTTAAGCAGCAAGCAGTCTATAAAATATTTCCAGCAGACTATCTTGTATAATGCAAGTTCACAGCACTCTAACAGAGACCACCTAATAAGTCTTTTAATATGAATTCTACTGGAGATTTAAATTAAAGTTTGAATACTAGTAGTTTACAGTCCATCAGTCTTTGAAATGATTAGACCTGTCTATGCAGCCTGGCTTTGAAACTCTATTATGATCTGGAATATCCTAGGAGATGACTTTGATGAAAGATACTACTTTTTTCTCGCTGTGTAGGTTAGTCTCTGGAGACTAGCAAAACTGACTTTTTTTATTTTTATTTTTATTTTTTGCCCCTCTATTGCTTCTCATTACTAGTTTATTTTGTATTTTAATGATACTCCCTTGTCTTACAATAAGAACTCATGTTAAGTTTGTAACTAATTTGGAGACTATTGAAAGATAGTGAGTGATGAGCTCTTTAAACATATTTACATAGATTTAAGTGTATGTATGAACTCTTTAAGTCCTTGCAGAATCTTTTAGGGCTACCGCTGAAGTCAATATGTGAATCTATATTTCTTGGATCCAGTTCTATCATTAATAACTTAAACCAAACCAAACCTGTATTTGGTCTCTCTTTACACCATATTGCACCAATTTTCATTAAAAAAAATACTCCTACTCCCTAAATCTGATCTTTGCCCTCTGTTGCAAAATGATCCTATATATAAACCACCTGTCAGCTATATATTCTGTACAAAATCATTTGTGTTTTTTTTAATTATTAGATTTTTCATATTAGAATAAAGAAAGAAGGAAAATCACTTACCAAGATATGATTATGTGTCTGATTAATAAATAAAAAAATAGCTTAATTGTGTAAACTTGATAAGAATTATTTTTCAATAATTTATAAAATATAGATATGGTTTAATTTATATAATATCTCCAGGTCTTTTGGTTGTTTATCTTTTTTATGAGTACATTTTATAATATTTCTTACACTCAGTTTAATTAGGAGATTTATTTTCTTTTGATAACTTTCATCAATTGCAGCTGATAATTAGGGCATGAATTCTTTGTTTCAAATATCTGTTGATTTTCCAACTGAAGTCCCAACAACAGGACCAATATATTCATTGGTCAATTGCTAATATCTTCAATTTGTTTGCATATTTTTTTCCTAAATATCTCCAAAAACAAAACCACCAAATATGTATGAAATCCCATCATAGCTCAAATTTGGATGATGTTTTTATATATTCCAGATTAAAGGTTCAGTTGTGCAAGGTGTTGAATAGCTCCTAAAGATGCTGAGCATCCTCCATTCATCATGGATCAGAAAGAAAAATCTTGCTTATAATGTGCAACTTGGTAGAATTCAATGTATCGGGTGTTTGAAAAAGCAAAGGACTAACTATTTGCATGTTTGTTACTGAGACGCTCAAATATGAGACAACTAACCATTGTTAAGCTGTTAGGGCTGAATCCTGTATGCAAGATGTTGAGCAATTCCTAATGGTGCTGAGCACCCTTAGCTCCATGGACTTTGAAAATTAAACTCCATCAACATGCACAATATGGACAAAACTCTTCTTCCTGATCCAACCTGCAGATGTTCTGGGAAGCAAGGTGGTCTAGTGAATTCTTATCATAAGACTGGGTTTCAAAAGGACCTAGGTTATGTTTCTGGGTCTGCCATTGACTTTCTGTGTGAGCTGGGCAAGTCATTTCACCTCTGTGTACTTCAGCTGCTCCACTTATAAACAGGAATAATAGTGATTGCCTATCTTTGTAAAGTGCTTTCGGCCTGTGTTACAGGAGAACTAAGCGTAATATCCTACTATATCTGCATTACTGCACTTGGCCATTCTGTGCCCATGGACTAAATGCATGGAAAGAAAATCCATCCTACGAGTAAAATCTCCATAATACAGATGAGGAGAGAAACTCATTCACCCAATGTGATATTTGAGAGTCTTGCAGATATTCTGAAAGACTTTCAGAAATGTTGATCCTCCTGAGCATGACATACCAGCCTGTGAGTGGAACACACATTTTTGCTTTTTTCCCTAAGAAAAAGGAAACTGACATGAGGGTTTTTTCTTTAATACAATGCATAAACTAAATATGTAGCTTATCTTCTAATTGATTGGATTGTTAGAGTTTTTAAATAAGTACTTAACTTTAAATATATAGAAATCCAGGAAAGGAGACTTGAAATCCTGAAAGTACACTGTCTTAGTTTCTGAAAAAACACTCTGGAGTGGTGAGGAAACTGAGGCAGGGAAATGCATACAGGTTTTTTTTGCCTAGATTTATATATTTCTTCCTGTCTAAAGCAAAGAGTGATTGTGTTAGAAAACTTACAAAGTCCATGTGTTACATGCTTCAACTATCTCTGTCCCTGGAAAGATGAATGGTGAACCAGAGTATGCCCAAGGTTGGAGCTTGGGGAAAGCATGTACTTAGACAACTGGGGTGTGTTGATGAATCAGCACTGGTCCAGAGTCACAAGGTACCTAGGCAGTGAAGCCCCTCTTCCATGAAAGGGGGAACAGATGGAGCCTGTGCGCAGGAAATGTGCCACAGAGTGGGCAAAGATAGATAGTACTGGAGCCTATCCAAACCAAGGGAAGGCCATTAGGAAAAACTTCCTAACTGTAAGGGTAGTGAAGCACTGGAACAAATTAACTAGGGAATTTATGGAATCTCCGTTGTTGGAGGTTTTTAAGAACAGGTTAGACAAACACCTGTCTCAGGGATGGTCTTCGTAATGCTTAGTCCTGCCTCAGTGCAGGGGTCTGGACTAGATGACCTATCAAAGTCCCTTGCAGCCCTACATTTCATGATTCCATGATATCTAGTATGTGTCTTTGTGCATTCAGTTTAGCCCAGGGATCGGCAACCTTTGGCATGCGGCCCATCAGGGAAATCTGCTGGCGGGCCTGGACGGTTTGTTTACCTGCAGCATCTGCAGGTTCGGCCGATTGCAGCTCCCACTGGCCGTTCGCTGTTCTAGGCCAATGGGGGCTGCTGGAAGTGGCAGCCAGCACATCTCTCGGCCCACACCGCAGCCTAATAGCAACACCATTTTAGTTCTTGCACTGAGTTCTTATTTACAGAACATTATAGACACAGTTACATAATGATCCAATGATATAGGTACTGGAACTAATTCTACTTTCAATTAAATCTGTGTAAATGTAGTGTAACTCCATTAATGTCAATAGATTTACTTTGGTGTTTCACTTGTGGAAATGAGATCAGAATCTGACTTGCTGGAAGACTGTGAAGACCAGAGTAGGAAGCCACAAAAAAGATCCCAATTATTCATTCCCTAAAGTGGTAAAGAGTGAGATGTTTGGTGGTAGTATCCTCACTGCTGTACTTGAAAAAATGCAGTGTGAAGAGAATCCTGGTGCTCAAACAGACAGGGGTGGGTAAGACCCACTTGTGTCTGGGTTTCCTGTTTCTTCGTTCACTGAATAGTGTCAGGACTTCTTCGGCCTCTTTAAATCCATATAGACTCACTCATTTTGCCCTTGTGGTAACAGTAGGATTGCTGGATATGTTCGCGCCAAAGGGCTAACAAATGAGTTCCTATTAGCTTTCATTTATACTAGGTGACAAATATAACGGACATTGAAATGTGTGCTCTGGCTTGATACGGTTGGCTCCAAAAGGGTCCTTAGATATAGTGGAAAGGGACCTGACTCCTTTCTTTTAGGAATGGCTATTGCTGTAGTTGTCTCATAGCTAGTACAGCAGGTGAGCTGTCTCAATTAAGGCTGATATAGGTGATGTTTGGAATATGGATTAGTCCAGCCATGAAGGGAAAATGTTCTGTCCCATTGTGCACAGAAGAATAGTGAATACACACAAAACTGGTGTTTGTGAAAGGGGTTGGGGAGTAAGGAATGGAGGCTTCCTGTTCAATTGTAGTTGGGAGTAAGTCCTGCAATGTTCTGCAGCCAAGCCCAGGATAAAGGGGAAGCCATCTTAATTTCCTGGTAGGCTCAAGTTATTGTCCCCAGAGAGTTCTTAGTCAACACACAGCAACTCATGGCTCTGAACATGTGGTATTGGAACTTGAGATGAAAACACCATTCTAAATTTCAGTCTCCCTCTCCCCGCCCACGGTGACTTGTACCCCCTTGAGCTAAAGGCCCTTTACAGCTGCAGCATTCTTGTCTGAAGTTGACCTGCCGATGAAAAATGGTCCCAGAGCAGATTTCAGACCCTCTGTTACTGTTGTCTGGACAGCACTGACACTTATGTCTCAGCTTGACATCTTCAAGGATACTTGAATTTTGCCCTCTAACAGTATTTCTGTGAGTTGTGTTCCAACTGAACATGAGGCATGGATAATTCACTTAAAGGCAATATGTCTTTGAGAAATACTCCAAGATCATACTACCTTAAATAATACCTATTTATACTGTTGTTTACAAGGCTAAAGAGAACTTCAAACGACATGAATTCTATTCCCAAGGCGGATTTGCTTAATAGGATGAAAATGTATACATATAAGAAAGTGCTAAGATGTAACTGATAGAGTAAATCGTTAAAAGACTCAAACCGTGAAATCATCTTTGTTTCAAAGCTGGCAAACACAGCTGATATGTACTTGGGGCCCATTGCATCTTCTTCCTTTTTAATCCCATGTTACAGGAGTGATTTAGATCTGTATGTATGTAAATACCTAACAGATGGCACTCAAGAATATGCAGTACAGTTTCTTGGTTTTGTCGGACTGATCATGCTTATTACTGTGCACTGTAAATGGCTTCCTGTGGCTGGTCCTTACATCACCTCCTAACAATCTCTTGAAGAAACTTGGCAGAAGTAGGTCACATCTCTGCCTGAGAATATTTACATAGGCTGTGTTCTGACCCCTTGTACAGGGATGAACTGAATCTTCCTTACATCTTCTGGGGCATGTGACACCCCCAAGGGCCTAGGCTACAGGTCATGTAGCTTCTCTGGCTGGGGCATGAAGGACGGAGTATTTTGCATGTCCTGAAGGAGTGGCTGGAGGTGTACTCCTCCTGCATGGTGGAAAGTTCTGGGAAGAATGCTGCCTCCCTGAGTGGCAAGTAATATGCTGAGTAAATTCTAACTGTATTAAGTGAAGTCCTATTGAGCAAGATGTGTATGTTTAAACTGGAAGATGAAACTGGTTAGAAGCAGAAGGCTTCCTGAGCAGAAATGAGGGGCTGGTTGCTTGCTGCTTATGGATCATCTCAGCTGGTTGTATACAAACTTTGAGGTGGCAGAAAACATTTTAAAAGGTGGGGGGAAAAGTCCAAGGTAACTCAGGAATTTAGTAAGAGAGTGAAAATGAAGGAAGATGGATTAGGGAATATAACTGGTCAGCAAAGGAGCAGTCAGAGGCTTTTCATCTTAAGTAGGAGAAGATTCTCTTGACCAGCAGGAGAAGAGGAGAAGAAATATTGCTGGCAGCCAAAACACAGAGACTATTACTTGAGAGACTCATCTATAAAGAAAAAAACAGCAAATCCTAAAGTGTTTGTATTGGAAATGGGAAGCTGCAGAAGCAACATATGACTATAGATAGAATCTATGGATAAACTAGAGGAAAGAAATTACCAATGTGTATCACTGTGTGATCCCTGCCATGTCTCTGTTATATTATGTCTGTTGTACAGAGAGAGAGTTAAATATTTTTGTAACAATACTTTGCTCTTCAGTAGTAGTATTTTTTTTATCAGAGGGTCTCAAAGCACTTTGCAAATATTTGATAAAAAGGCTGAAGATACAGAATTAGACTAGGGAGACAAGGAAGAGTGTAATAAATAGCATAATGGGATGAAGTCAATTATCATACCCTCATTGGTATAACAAGCCTCTTCATTCTTTGTCGGTAAACAGTGAATCAGGCCATGGGGATTCATTCTGCATTAGAAGTATTTTTGCAGTCACTTTAATGATGATTTATTATTTGTACTGTTCTTCCAAAATACTTCTTGGTGATGAATAACAGGGTGCCTTGTTCTTAGTGCATACCTAGGAGCATAGGACTAGATCCTCAGTTGGCTTGGCGTAAATTGACAGAGCTCTATTGAACTCTATGGAGCTATGCCAATTTATACCAGCTAAGGATCTGGCACATAATCTCTTGACAGATGCCTTAAGTACTCATGGGGTAATATGTGCAATTCAAGCAGGGAACTTCAGGACTTGGCATAGAAACAAGTACCTGAAATTTGATTTTTATCATCCAGCCCAGTCATACCAATGACTCACTCCATATTGCATTGGAATTCCACTGTGTGAACTATGAGTGGATGTTCCATCCTGCACAGTGAACTCCTTTTCCCGATATGGTTCTCAATATGGGACCAGGACGATAGCCATGAGGTGCTTAAAGTTATGGGAACACTTAATTTAAAAAACTAAGCTGTTTCCTGAGGTCTTTAGTCAGAGAAAGCTGCCATTAAATTAATGGGCGTTTGCTTTGGATAAGGACTATATCATCATGCTCAAAGCACCACTCATTATTTAATTGCAAAAAGTTCCATATAATTCCTCTAACATTTTATTTTATAAATATGAAGCCTCAGTGGCAGCTTGAGGGGTGATGTAGATAAATCTAGGTACAGAAATGGCTGCTGGGTTGGAATGTCCGGAGGATAGCTGAATTTATTTTTCAGTTAAGAACTGCATGATAGTCTGTCCACCAAGTAGCACAGACATCAACAAGAAGTTGTGCCAACAGTTCTCTCCCACCCATAGCAGAAATTATTATGGTAATACATGAGCACTAAAACCTCACCATTTCTTAGTTATACTGAACCTGTTGTTACTCCAGACTTCTCCCAGCCTCAAAAGCAAATCACAGGCTAAAGAATGATGAACGTAAGTCTGAAAGCACTTAGGGGTCTTGCTATACCTCCAAAATCAGGGAGTGTGACTTGTGCTTTTCTTCTCCACCTCTTAATAATTGTTTCCCTTTTATTTTCCTTCTGTCCTTCAAGACCAATAATATGCTTTTATAAGATTCATAAATTTGAAGTCCAGAAGGAACCATTATGATTATCTATTGTAGTCTGACCTTTCCTGCATGACACTGATCAAAGAACCTCACCCAGTGAACTCTACATCAAGCCCATAACTTCTGTTTGAGTTACAGCATGTCTTTTTGAAAGGCATCTAGTCTTGATTTAAAGACTTCAAGTACCGGAAGTTCCATTAGATAAGTTATTCCAATGGTTAATTAACATCACTGTTAAAAGTGTGCACCTTATTTCTAATCTGAATTTGTCTGGTTTCAGTTTCCAACCACTGGATCTTGTTCTGCCTTTCTTTACTAAATTAAATAGCTGTCTACTTTCAGCAATCTCTTCCCCATGTAGGGACTTCTACACTGTGATCAAGACACCTCTTAACCTTCTGTTGGATAAATCAAATAGATTGAGCTTCTTAAATATCTCTTCATAAGGTATGTTTGCAAGACCTGAGATTATTCTTGTGTTCTTTTCTGAACCTTTTTCAATTTATCAGTATCCCTTTTGAAGTATGGACACCAGAACTGGACATAGTATTACAGTAATGGTCTCCCCAATGCTGAATACAGAGGTAGTACCATCTGCTCACTCCTGTCGATTCTCCCCTGCTTATACATCCAGGGATCACATTTGTTCTCAGCTACAGCATTGTAACTGGAGTTCCAGTTCAACGTGTTATCCACTACTACCCCTAGTCCTTCTCAATTTCGCAGCATTATGAGCTAGAACCCCCAGTCTTGTAAGCGCAGCCTATGTTCTATGACCATTCATTTGGTTGTATCAAAATGCATGTTGTTTAAATTATCCCACTGACAAGAAATCCAGGTCATCTTGAATAAATGACATGTCCCCATCGTTATTTACCACTCCACTAATTTTGATACTTGATAAAGATATTGGCTAGCATTGCACACAGAACAGACCCCTGTGGAACCTAGAAATTCCCCCGCTATATGACAATTCCTCATTTATATTTATTTTTGAGAACTATCAGTTATCCAGTTTTTAATACATTTAATATGGCTTACACTTATTTGTTACAGTGAAATTTTTATCAAAATGTCATGTGGGACTAAGACAAATAATTTACAGAAATCTAAGTATATTATGTCAACATAATTTATCAACCAAACTTATTAGCTTGTCAAAGAAAAGTTTGACATACTTTCCATGAAACCATATTGGTTGGCATCAATTATTTTACCATCCTTTCATTTTTTACTGTTTGCATCCTATATCAGCCTTTTCATGATTTCTGTTCAGGATCTAGTCTTTTCATGATTTCTGCCCAGGATCTTAATCTTACTGGCCTGTAGTTACCTGGGTCATCCCATTTACACTTTAAAAATGTTTGGCATGACATTAGTTTATTCCTGTCCTTTGGGTCATCTCATGTTGCAAGAATTATTAAAGGAATATTAAGCTTCAGGGAGCTCTGACCATGTTTTTATACTATTGATGCAAGTTGTCTGACCCTGCAAATTTAAAAAATATTTAACTTTTAACAGCTGCTGTTTAACATCCTCCCCAGTTACTGATGGAATTGAAACTATTTCATTATCACTGTAAGATATACCTCTTCTGCTTCTTTCCAAATATAGAACAGAAATATTTATCAAATACTTCTGTCTTTTGTACATCAGGAGTGACAATTTTTAACCATCCTTATCTAATCAACTCTGTACTATTGATAGGATTTTGTCTCTTCCTGATTTATTTAAATAATTCCTTCTTGTGGTTCTTAACTCTTCTGGCTATAGAATTTTCATTGATGCTTTAAGCTTCCCTTATCAATTGTCTCCCTACCTAACTACTGATTTGTACTTATTACTATAATTGTTTTCATTTGCTACATACTAATTTTTTGTTGTTGCTGCTCTTGTCTCCCCTTTCAACCAAGATATTATTTGTACCCAAAGAAGCCTTGTTTTATGATAACATATTTGTATTTGGGGGCATTCTTAAACAATTACCAATTATTCGCATTCATGTGTTTAAATTTTTTCTGCTCACTCAATTTTGCTCATGATTCTTTTCAGCTTTGGGAAATTGGTTTCTTTAAGCACCAATAATATATATTACTTGTTGGAACGATATTCTGTTTGCACATAACAAATAAAATTAACTCCTGATTGTTTGCACCTAAGGCAGCCATCAATTTTTACTTCCATGATCAATTCATTTTAATCTGTCAGACATCTAATATAAAATTATCCCAAATTGATATATGGATTCAGGGTAGTCAGCGCACTGAGGAATTCTAGAGTGGAGCATGCAGAGGATATTCAAGCCTGTAATCAGTACCTCTGCTTCCTGAGGTACTTGGAGACAGATTTTTTAAAAGTATGTAGGCTGCCTAAAGATCCAGATAAGCTCCTAGGCGCTTTTGAAAGATTTTTTTAAAAATGCCTAGATGCTGATCTGATTCTTTAGGTGCTTAAATACCTTTAAAAATGTGGCCATAGGACAGGCCAGACTCAGGATACTGCCGTAGATTGCCTCCTTTCAATGGGGACTGGCTTTACTGCAGTACTAGACAATCCGAAAAATCAGGCCAGTAATTAGATGTCTATGTGACATCACTAGGCCTCTCACAGTGCCTTATGTCAGGGGCTTTCAAATGTTTTAATAGTTTTGACCATACCTTTTTAATAGACAGTTTGTCTTAGTGATCACCTTTCCCCACCTTCACCCATTTGCGATTCCATAGACCTTGTTCCCATTAATGATCTCATATCTTTCATGTGTCAATTACAGAAATTTGCTTACGTGGAAAAGTAACATTAGATGCGTTTTAATGCAACTTGGCAAGTGGAAAGCAGAAGGAAGTTAGCATGTGACCATGTAGCTCTCTGCAGACTAGCAGGGTGCTCTCTATACCTGCTGCTGTGGCCCACTGACCACAGTTTTAGACTCACTGCCTTATGATGTTGTTATAGAACATTTTTTTGAGAGTGACCAAAAAGGGCAAGCAATATTGAATTTACACAATGTAACAGATATTCCATAGCAGTCAAGCCTAAATTCAGACAGCTCCATAACTCTTTCTCTCTTTGCAGAATACATACTGCATGTCCTATGGCATTTATGCCCCAATTCACCATGGTACTTAAACATATGCCTAGCATGGCTCCAATGGGACTGTTCACATAGGTACGGTTAGGCATGTCATAAGCACCTTCCTCAGTCACAGCCTTCCTAGGTAAGGAGAGAAAGATGAACTTTTCTTCTCAAAATGTAAATCATGCAAGACTCCAGGCATTTACAGATATATTTACTTCATATGCAACATGTAGACTAAAACAAAAATAAACCTAACCCAGTGTGTCCTGCACATTTCCAAATCCTGAGTATTTTGGAGTTGAGAACTAAAATTCACAATTAATTTTTTTTTTCACTGAGGCAAATTCATTTTCTCTTTGTCATTAAATATTTTCTTTATCTGGTAAATGATAGGGTTCCCCCCCCCCCCTTCTCCTCCCCTATCTTTCTCTCCTTTTTCCATTTTTTTTTTAACCAATTGTAATTATACAGGCCAATTCCTGGGTAGACTTGTTTTCAGCTGCATTTATTACATGCCATTTTAATAGGCTGCAATTTTTGTTAACTAAGTTATGGAAGATTAACTACGTCCGACAAGATGTGGTATTATACAGAGCTTATTATACAGAGCTGGGATGCACAGTATGTGTCACTGCTGACTTGCTTCCTCCTGCATCCCTCCAGCTAAATGGCATTATGCCACTGCAGCAAAAGTTCTGTGGGAATCACAGTTTCATTTGTGAGAGGTTTTTCTGCAACACAACACTCAAGGTAGCTCTGATTATTGAGAGAGCATGCAGGAAAAGAAATCAGATGAGCAAACCTTTATGCAATCCCCAATGCAAGGCTCCGTGTTAGCTTCTAAAATTGAAGGAACATTATTTTCACATCCATTCGGGTTGGGGAGAACTATATTTATTCACCCTTTTCTGACTTTTTTTTTTTTTTAAATATCATCAGGGTTGGATGTTTTGACTAATGCGAAACAGTGTTTTTATCGTGCTCTTTTGTGTCGGTGTGTGTATAAATTGCTTTATTTTCCTGTTTCTCAAAAGAGCCAAAGAGTTCTTGTCTTCAGCAACACCACTGGATGTTTGGATTTGCTGGTAGCTGAGTCAGTTTTTCTCACTCACTGGGCCAAATTCCCTTCTGAATGAGGTATAAAGGGCTGGATTCTGGCTGTGAATTGCCAAAAGAAACTTCTTCTGGCCCAGGGGAACTCACTGTTGGGGCATATGAGCGTCCTCCAGCTCCCACCTCACCACAATCCTGGTATGTTGGGGGCAATCAGTACCATGGGATGCAGTGGCCAATAAATGGGCAGGACTCAGGACTGCAGCACATCCCCGCCCATGATGGCTGCTATGCCAGGCTAAAGGCTGTAACGGTAGCCATGCACTCTGTACCTCTGAGCATGTTGCTGGCCATTGGAGCAACAAAGTCATAGATGCAGTGGCCACATCCCCAACCTGCAAGCTTTTCCCCTTTCAGTGGTGGTCTAGATCTAAAAACCAAATTCATATGAACCTTTACAAACTGAAATGGCCAATTTTCAGCCAGCTCTCTTCCGCCTAGATTTTTTTTTCAGGTTTACAGCTGACTGTCTATGCTTTTGTGGATTTCAGTCACACAGTCATAACATATTGTTGTGCTTTAATACAGCGTAGTTAGATTTCTGAGTCTTCATGTGAAAGGGGATTGTCTGCTAGAAAAATTTCAGCTTGTTTTATTTTATTACTTTTTGTAAGAAGTAAACTAAATTAAAAGTAAAAAAAAAAAAAAAGATGCTGTACATTGAAAATATGCTCTTTTCCCCCCTGGTTTCATACTGGAATGGATGTCATTTATCAAGTGCAAGGAGGATGGAATAAATCATATAAATCATCTTAAATGTGATTTGCCACCTGCCTGATTGTTCAGAAGTGCATGCATGCTTAATTAATCTAATTAGTCAATGCACATATAAGGAGCAAATTTATAGCCTCTCTGTCATCATAAATAAAGTATTTTTGTTTTCCTAGGATAAATTATTCATTTTAGAGATGAAAGGTAGACAGTAATCCTGGATAGCTGGCTTCTTTTTCAATGAAACATGGAATAAATGCTGCCCTTCTTCTTTTTCTTTGGTTTTTATGCTGCTTCTATGAAAATATTCTGTTCATTCTATAGAATTCCTGTTACTACCAATAAAGAACATAAAAAAAGTCTTTTCTAAGGTAGGTAGATAGTACCTAGTATAAACTTCAAGAGATTCTACTTCCCCAGGTACAACTTCATTTTTTACAAGTAAAATTAGTTTGATGGCCTCAGTCTAGTAATTGGCACATGAGTGTGTATATGTTGATTTAGACATATGATGTGATGTTTTACGAAATCCATGGTCACTTAGGAGTTCACAGTGGTTGTTATGCTACAAACCATGCCATTCAGGGTGACTTGGTGACAGTGTGCATAGAACTTAGATCCCCCTGCTCCAAACGATAGGCCTTTTCAACTTAATTAATTAGCCTCTTACTCCACCTTTTCATGTTTTCTGTATGTGTATATATATCTTCTTACTATATGTTCCATCCTATGCATCCGATGAAGTGGACTGTAGCCCACGAAAGCTTATGCTCAAATAAATTTGTTAGTCTCTAAGGTGCCACAAGTACTCCTGTTCTTTTTGCGGATACAGACTAACAGGGCTGCTACTCTGAAACCTTTTCAACTGTGATGAATGAAGGGGGCGGGGGTAAGCTCCCTTTTATGGACACCTAGCCAGCCAGTTAGCTACAAAATCCATGTTAGTAGCTGTTCTCTACTTGCTTGACCTGTAAAGTGTTAAAGCCCATAGGTAAAAGGAAGGGAGTGGGCACCTGACCAAAAAAGCCAATGGGAGGGCTAGAACTTTTTAAAATTGGGAAAAAACTTTCCCTTTGTCTGTCTGTTGCTCTCTGGAGAGAGGAGACCTGCTACTTCAACTTTTAAATAAAAGGCCCTCCAGCTTTTTGCCTGGCTCTCTGCCACCCAGTGGGCACCTCTGACTTTCACTGTCCAGTTGTCAGGATGTATTTCCCTCTTATTCTTCACCTCTTGCTCACTAAAGATTGCTCTCTCTCTCTCTCACAGCTGCAGGGAAGACGAGTGACAGGGCAGAGTCTCCTTCCACAGTCTCTCCTTCTGTCTCTTGCTCATGGGTGTGTGTAGGGTGCGGAATGAGTAGGAGTCAGGAGGGGAAATACTCAGTGGGCACAGGAACATCAACCAAGATGTCTGCTATAAGCTGCCTTTTTATCCCAGAATCAAGGCCTTGAAGAGACAAGTGGGGCAGGAGAAGTATGAGGTCCCACAGGAGGAGAAAGGGGACAAAGGCCCAGGACAATAATTGAGATGAAGTCAGAGTAGCATGGACACAGCAGCATCAGGAAGAGCATGTTACCATTCTTCCAATGCCACCAGCCACCTGTCAACAGGAAATCTGGTAATCTATTCACCACTGTGCCATTCAATGCAAGATGGATGTCCATAATTGGGGGCAGTTTCTGACTTCAGTAGAGGTGGGCTCCTAAATAATTCTAAGGATGAGTTGTCAGTATTCTTTAGGTACCTAGTTACTTTCTGGAAGCCCTTTGTTGTTTTCAAGTGCCCTAAAGTCCTGCTGTCTGGAATGGTGGGACATGGTGTGAAAATGAGAGATTTATCTGACTTATTTATTTTAATATACAGCCCTACTGTCCCACCCTACCCTAAATGGAAGGAAATTCAGTGTGCTATGTTCAATGGTTTGGTGTCCCTCTCCCCCATTTGTGCTCTGCAGGAGGGGATACAAAATTACATGTTGTCTAATGATACATTTTGAGAAGATGCCTTTCAGCTTTGGATGTAGTGTGCTTGGGTTTTCTGTGAAGAGGGCATCCAGCCGAGCCCTTCCCTAATTGACACGCTTGGTCCTGCTTCCCAGCCTGATGCAGATGAGAGGAAAACTCATTGAGCTAGATTCTCCAGTAAGGTACAGTGGTTTTATGGTGGCAGTGTAGTTATACCAGCATAAAACCTGGAGCATTGGGCCTGCTCTGGAATAGGATGGCAAGTCTGTATGTCTGAAAAAGCCAAACACTGGGTTTGTATTACCACAGCAGCTAGTATTTTCTCCGTGATTTTACTCTCTGTGAAACACCACACAAACATTAACTCATCATCCTCACAACTCCCCTGAGAAGAGGATTATCCGCATTTTACAGAAGATGAAACTGAGGTAGAGATGTTAGGGGCCATATTTTCAAGAGGTCAGCTCCCATTTAGCCACCTAAATAATGGCCAGGTTTTCAAAATAGCCCAGAACCCAGCTTCACTGAAAAGATGGAAGATGTTGGGCATTGAACACTTCTTGAAAAATCTGGAGAGAAATCTTGGTGCTATTGAAGTTAACAGGAGTTTTGCTGTTGATCTCGGAGGGGCCAGGATTTCCCCTCTGGTCTTCGTAACTTTGCTGTGCAGGGATTAGAACTGAAGAGCTAGTGGCTACCCGGCCTGTGCTCAAACCACTAGATCACATCTCTCTCTAAACAGTTTCTAGGATTAATTAATTTCTTAGAGTTAGATATTCTTAGTCAAAATGGTAATTTCCACTTGATTTCCAGTGATCAAAGTGACATATTTAAATTTCATACTAACAGAGAAGCAACTCTGGGGGGTATATTTTAAGAAATAGGTTTTGCTCTGTATGAGTAGATGGTAATACAGAACTCCTGCAAGAAAAATTAATGCGAAACTGTTTAATTGGTGCATTGGAACCATAGGAACTATTTATTGTGAAATAGGATGTACTGAGTTTATTACAAGCACTTTTGACCATGTTTTAGTAGTTTTCTTTGGTCTAATAAAATTGTAAAACATAACGTGACACCAGTGGGATCCTGGTCCATGATTACAGCTTTGGATGTAGTGTGCTTGGGTTTTCTGTGAAGAAGGAGTCCAGCTGAGCCCTCTCAGTGGGCTTCACAGCCCAGCTCCTAGGCACTATGACAGTACAAATGAATAACAGTAATAATTGGATTAAATTATTTATTGTATTGGTTTGGATAAAGGGATGCAAACAAGCATTCTTTCTAGGTTTTAACCCTGTTGTATGCTATATTTTTTGTAAGAGATTTGTAGAACTTGACCAACATTTCTTTTCATAACTATTTACGCCTTTATCCTGTAAGGAGCTCTATATGGGTGGAGCCCTTCCCCTGCACAGAGCTCATTGCAGGATCTGGGGCTTAGGACTTTCTCTGTTTCTCAAAAATATATTCCTGTCTATCCAAGGTACTTAGAGCCCTGATCTTCATAGTATCTGAGCGCCTCACAATCAATGTAAATAAATAAAATATATTTCTCCTTGCAAAACCCCTGTGAGGTAGGCAAGTACTATCCATCCCCATCTTACAGCTGGAGAACTGAGGCAAAGAGATTTAGGGTTCATTTTCACAGCAAAAAAGCTATGCACTGTCATGAGTCTCAGAGACTGGGACAGCTGACTTGGGCTTGTGGGGCTTGTGTTACAGAGTTCAAAATATCAGTGTAGATGTTACAGCTTGGGCTGGAGCCCAGGTTATGAGACCCTCCCCTCTCAGTGGGTTTCACAGCCCAGGCTCCAGTCCAAGCCCAAATGTCTACATATCTATTTTTAGCCCTGTAGTGTGAGCCCAAGGCAGTTGACCCAGGCTCTGAGACTCACTGCCTCATGAGGTTGTTTTTTTTTTTTTGCCTTTGTAGACACCCCTTAAGGTGCAGATCCTTAGAGGTATGTAAGTGCTTAGCTTCCATTGATGTTATTGGGAGTTAGGCACCTCAGTACTTTTGAGGATCTGGGCCTAGGTGGTTTGCCCAAGGACACAGAAGGTTTGTGTCAGACCAGGGAGTTGACCCAGATCTCCCAAGTCCCAGGCTAGTGCCCTAACCACTGGACCATCCTCTCCTGTTGCTGCTCGTTAATCACAACTTAGGCTATGTCTACACTAGCACTTTTGGTGGTCAGGGATCTGAAAAAAACACACCCCTGATTTCAGAGTAACAGCTGCTTTAGTCTGTATTCGCAAAAAGAAAAGGAGGACTTGTGGCACCTTAGAGACTAACCAATTTATTTGAGCATAAGGTTTCGTGAGCTACAGCTCACCCCTGATTGACATAAGTTACACCGACAGAAGTGCTGGTGTGCACAGTGCTATGGCAGTGGGAGATGCTCTCCTGCCGACAAAGCTACCGCTGCTCGTTGGGGATGGTTGAGTTATGAGTGGCTACACGGGAGACCTTACAGCGGTGTAGCTGTACCGATGCAGCTGCGCCGCTGTAACGTCTTCAGGGTAGACCTGGCCTTGGTTCCATTTTGCTCACTTGTTTGTCCATTAACATCACTGATGGCATCAAGAGGAATACAAACATACCAGGGCATAGTATCTGTCAGTTTATCACTTCTGCAGGCCAAGCAAAGCAAACACAAAACTGCTTTTGTGCAGATCTCTGGCTTAGAAAAAAAACTTTATTGGGAGAAACCTATTTGTTTGTTTTTAAACATCTAGAACATGGAGGATTTTGTTTACTCATTTATAACCATTTTCCTTTAGGAGAAATTTTCAGCCTAAACAATTTGTCACTGAATGTTAAAGAGACATGTCATTCTTTTTACTAGCTTATATTTACACATTCAATCCCAAGTAGGGTCTGAATATCTCCAGATTCATATAAATAATAATGATGAGATGTAATAGTAATAGGTAGAGTTTTACAGACCTGATTTGGTACATATTTCATTGATTAGGCTCAATTAAGATGTAAAAGTATCATGTGCTTTGAACTGGTGGAGGAAAATAGTTATATTCTTTGAAGTAGTTGTATGCAGCTTGATGGGCAGTGCCTACTGGTAGCTTTATTGTTAGCTCGGATTGTAGCACATTATCAATTAATTGCTCACAAATCTCTGGTCTGTCTTTGTAGGGTGTGAGCCATGGTAAATCATTAAACTTTCAATGTCAGAGAGTTTGAATTACAATGTCAGCCCTGCAAGGTATGAAATTTGCAAGTTTAATTTGGTGAAAATAACCCCTTTGTCTTGGAAAATCCTGCCGGTAAGGCCGAGAACACACACTCAGCACTCTGGCTTCTTTATAACCTTTCTTCTATTTTGCACTGGCTGGGTTTCAGCCACTCATGTATAGAACTTTCCTCAGTGGGCTGTCTCCTCTGTTCTTTCCTTATCTTACACATGCACGGTTGGGTTCCTAGGGAGTAGGAGTACCTGTAGGAGGAACAATGTCAGCCATGTGTTGTTCCCTCACTATGTTCTGAATAAAGAAAAGGAGTACTTGTGGCACCTTAGAGACTAATCAATTTATTTGAGCATAAGCTTTCGATGAAGTGAGCTGTAGCTCACGAAAGCTTATGCTCAAATAAATTGGTTAGTCTCTAAGGTGCCACAAGTACTCCTTTTCTTTTTGCGAAAACAGACTAACACGGCTGTTACTCTGAAATATGTTCTGAATAGCAGCAGATGCTTAAATCAAACAGTATAGTCTCAGCCATCACGCCAATGTGCAATGAACAAACACTGCATTACAAAAAACAGAATAAAGGAATAAAATGTGATTATGACTTAGCAAACAGATATAATACACTGCAGCAATTATCCAGCCATGAGAATGAGAACAACTCTAATTCTCAGGGCACGGATAACCTCTAGCTATACATTCATCTCTTTTATAAGGCACTGTGTGCAATGGCTCTGATTAACTTGCATATACATTGCCTTAAAGTAATACTATTTTGTACTTACATAGAGTGCTCATCCAAGGAATTCAGTGTGTGAAGTAACAAACACTGTTAGTGGACATTTCCACTTCATGAATGAGAAACTGAGGCACACAGAATAAGAGACTTGCCTAAGATCTAATAAGAATCTCGTGGTAGAGCTGAAAAAAAACACCCACCTCAGGTCTTCTAAGTCACAGTCCTGAGCTTAGCCCCAATACCATTCTCATCTTTTAATAAACTGAATGGAAGTATTACAAATGAAGCAGGCTTTATTTTCACTGCCCCAAAAGATGTGTGTTTGCCAGAGGATATTTTGATGCACATTTGCTATCCTGTGACAAAATCCTAGTTGAGACAGGGCACATTGTTATTACCACCAGGTAAATTAGGGGAGATACCCTGTCTCTAGTTATAGTAAAAAGAACGAGGAGTACTTGTGGCATTTTAGAGACTAACAAATTTATTTGAGCATCAGCTTTCGTGGGCTTAAACCCACTTCATCGGATGCATGCAGTGGAAAATACAATAGGAAGATATATATATACACAGAGAACATGAAAAAATGGGTGTTGCCATACCAACTATAACGAGAGTAATCAGTAAAGGTGAGCTATTATCAGCAGGAGAAAAAAACGTTTTGTAGCGATAATTGGGATGGCATATTTCCAACAGTTGACAAGAAGGTGTGAGTAACAGTAGGGGGGGAAAATAAGCATGGGGAAATAGTTTTACTTTGTGTAATGACCTATCCACTCCCAGTCTTTATTCAAGCCTAATTTAATGGTGTCCAGTTTGCAAATTAATTCCAATTCAGCAGTTTCTCGTTGGAGTCTGTTTTTGAAGTTTTATTGTTGTAGTATTGCGATTTTTAGGTCTGTAATCGAGTGACCAGGGAGATTGAAGTTTTCTCCAACTGTTTTTTTAATGTTATAATTCTTGATGTCTGATTTGTGTCCATTTATTCTTTTATGTAGAGACGGTCCGGTTTGGCCAATGTACATGGCAGAGGGGCATTGCTGGCACATGATGGCATATATCCCTTTGGTAGAAGTGCAGGTGAATGAGCCTCTGATAGTGTGGCTGATGTGTTTAAGTCCTATGATAGTGTCCCCTGTATAGAAATGTGGACACAGTTGGCAACGGGCTTTGTTGCAAGGATAGGTTCCTGGGTCAGTGTTTTTGTTGTGTGGTGTGTGGTTGCTGGTGAGTATTTGCTTCAGGTTGGGGGGCTGTCTGTAAGCAAGGACTGGCCTGTCTCCCAAGATCTGAGAGAGTGATGGGTCGTCCTTCAGGATAGGTTGTAGATCCTTGATGATGCCCTGGAGAGGTTTTAGTTGGGGGCTAAAGGTGACGGTTAGTGGCGTTCTGTTACTTTCTTTGTTGGGCCTGTCCTGTAGTAGGTGACTTCTGGGTACTCTTCTGGCTCTGTCAATCTGTTTCTTTACTTCAGCAGGTGGCTACTGTAGTTGTAAGAACGCTTGATAGAGATCTTGTAACTATTTCCCCATGCTTATTTCCCCCCCCTACTGTTACTCACAGTTTCTTGTCAACTGTTGGAAATGTTCCATCCCAATTATCACTACAAAAGTTTTTTTCTCCTGCTGATAATAGCTCACCTTAACTGATTACTCTCATTGTAGTTGGTATGGCAACACCCATTTGTTCATGTTCTCTGTGTACATATATATCTTCTTACTGTATTTTCCACTGCATGCATCCGATGAAGTGGGTTTTAGCCCACGAAAGCTTATGCTCAAATAAATTTGTTAGTCTCTAAGGTGCCACGAGTACTCCTCATTCTTTTTGCTGATACAGACTAACACGGCTACCACTCTGAAATCTAGTTATAGTGTTTTCCTTGCCAAACTACCTTGTGATTAAAATCTGTAGATTCCTGATCTCCAGTAGGATTTTACCATGGGATAACAAATGTGCATTAAATTATCCTGCAGAAAACATACACCTTTTTGGTACTGAAGACATACCCTAAAGATAAACATTATGGTGTAAACCAGGGATCGGCAAGCTTTGGCACGTGGCCTGTCAGGCAAATCCGCTGGCAGGCCGGGCCTGTTTGTTTACCTGCAGCGTCTGCGGGTTCGGCTGATCACAGCTCCTACTTGCTGTGGTTCGCCGTTCCAGGCCAATGGGGGCTGCGGGAAGCAGTGGCCAGCACATCCCTCGGCCCGTGCCATTTTCTCCTCCACTCATTTTTGGCTCATTTCATGGTAGATATAAGGACTGACAACTATTATTCTGATCTTGGGTTTCTCAAAGAGCAAACCTGGGATTTTGGCTTGGACCTCTTTCTGGTGTGGCATTTTAGAAGCTGTAACACACTCTATTTCTGAGCTAGCAGATAAACAGAAATCTGGATAGGTAAAGTAGTCAGTTATGAATAGAAAATACAACCTTCCCCACTGTATTTTTTAAAGCTGATCATGGGACTTTGATTTAGAGAGGGGGGTGGAAATGCTAAGGCATGTCTACATTCCACTTAATTAGTAACCCATCAGGTACCATAAGATGGTGTCCCTTTGCCACACTGAATGTCATTTGAAGGAAAAATCACAGAGAAGCCAGCACTAGCAAATCATCATTTCTAGTACAGAATCATTATTCTGTTGTATTTAAATCCCACTGAGTTTTGTGCATTCACAGCAAGTTCTAAACAAGAGCCATCAGGGAAAACTCCAGTACTTTCTACTCTGTGTTTACCTTTGCTAGAATTGCTCTGGATTCATTTATTTTGCAGAGGCTCTTCTAGCCAAAGGAAACATTTGTGCCCTGTGGCACCAGAGCTCTGACACGAAGTTACTGTGTTTCAAATTTGACACCCCAAGAGTTGGACTTTAGACCAGGTGCCCTTTGACCTCTCGTAAACTGTGCAGCAACAAGATGAGAATATACAAAAGCTGTGCTTCACCTCTGCTTATGGGATGTTTATCTAGCAAGGCAGGTACCAGTCCTCCTAGTGAATAGCTGGTTCGGAAACGATTACCAGCTGAGAGGGCAGACTAGGGTAAATCCTATAAAACTCAGCTGAGACATTTTAGGTATTTTCAATTCTATCGTCCCTGAAAAGGGATTCTAACTGGGTATGCATCCAGGACGAGGGCTGCTCAGCGTTCCCTACAGCGGGTGTGCCATGCCATTCAGACAGATCATTCAGAACAGAATGTTTACTAAAGCTCAGCAGCAGTGATTATAACAGACTTCTTGCCCATGCAGTTTGTTAATGCATGGGAGTGAGCACAGCTGCCAAAGGAATTCTTCCCACCGCCTCCCCTACCCCTTGTAATAAACCCACACTCCAGAAGGTTAGTTGTTCCTGTTAGTCACGGATCCAGCACGAAGGACTCAATGCAGTGGGCACTGGTTTCACTACACCAGCATACCCAAGGGCTGAATTTGGCCAAGTATGTTCAAGTAACAACTGTACCATTTGCGATGCCAGCTAAGGAGAGTAAGAAAGAGCAGCTTTTGACTTGTTCAGTTAATTAAACTCCATGAACCAAATGGTGGAAGTGGGTGCAACTCCACATTTGGAGTCTGAGTTTGGTCCATTAGGTTAGATTTACCCTAGGGTTCCTGATGTCTTTCACCAGTGGTGGAAAATATCGCCCGAACCCCCTTAAACGAAGAAGGGATCACATCAGCTAAGCACAGCTTCAAAAGTGAGGTGAAATGACTCACGCTAGCAGGAGATGCGCCAGTTCAAGGTGTCACCTGTGAAGCCTCCAGCGATTATGTTACTTTGGAGATGTGTTTGCGAGAGAAAATTGCTCTGGCCCTGCACCCTCCCAGTAAGACCACACAGCAAGGGGAGGTGGTAGAAAACCCACCTGTTCTTCCTTAGGCTGAATCCCTCGGGTGAAGGGGCAGCATAGGTGAATCTAGACCAGAAAATGTGATTATAATTTGCGTTTTAAAAGACGAGCTACAGGATGATTTATATTTCCTAGTTTAGGGTTAGATCATCCTTTAGCCTGCAGTCCATAGTGAGGGAGAGTACAGAGACCTTGGGGGAATCATTTGAGTTTCAGAGCACAATATCTCTCAGGGATCCTCAGTGGCATAAAGAAGGACAGTCACTCACTTACTACACCCACTTAAATAGTGTAGCACTGAAATTTCAGACTCCCCCATAGCTAATTGTTGACTCTGGCTCTGCCTGATGCCTGTCCTCTTTTCATCCATTTGCAACTGGGCAAAACAATCTCCCCTGCACTGCCCCAAGCCACTGTAGCCAATCCTAGGAAAGGCTGTGAAAGAGAGAGCTCCCACTCAATCCTACACCTCTACATGCCTGATTTAAGGCCGGGCACCACCTAGCCTTTAGCTTTATAGATCTGGCCCATTAAGAACCCAATCCTGCCAACCTTATTAATGATAAGGGGAACCTTTCTCTGCAAGTAGCTCCACTGAAGTCAATGGGATTACGGTACTTATTCAATGAGCAAGGATTTTACCTGGCTCCTTAAATGGCCATAGATGGGAAAGCATCTGTTTTATTAGTATAACTGTTTACCTGAAATGGTTTGAAACTGATTATTACAGACAGACTGTTGGAGCCTGTGAAAATCTCCAAATGTCCCTGCACCCTGTTGGCAGAAAATGCTATCCTTTGATGATGTCCTTTACAGATCTATTGTCACTGCTCCTTCAGCCGAGTGTTGACCTGTCTTCCCACTCAGCTGTCTGTAAATTAGCTGCAATTTGCTGAATTCATTCTGAGTCAGAACCATAGCTAATTCAGATTAGAAAATGAAGAGCCAAATTCTTTTCTGAAACAACCAACAACAAGGGGGGAAATGTTCCTAAAATTCTGAACTCGGCAGTTAGTGATGAATTTTCTGCAAGAAACCAGGGGTTTGAGTCGTCATCAGTATGGCCAATCCCAAGCATGCCAGAAATCGTGAACCAGGCACCCAAAATTCATGAGATGGCTTAAAATCATGTTGTTTCTTCAATTTGGGAAAGAGGGGATTTGATTTACGGGTTTGAGCCTTTTGGTTTCACATTTCTTAACTTTTCTTTGCAATCATGAGGGCTAGAAACTTTCTCTTAAATGAAAACTGAGATTGTCACATAATCACATGACTGTAGGAACAGTGGCTTTAAGAAAAACATCAATAGCTGCAAGACTAGCTATTGAAATGATGAGAGCAGGCAACACTACCTCTTGAAGCAGGTAGGGAAGTCAGCATGAAGCCTGTCCCGGTCCTTTAGATTCCAGGGCCACTGTGCATCCCATCACCTGCTCAGTATTACTCTTCAGCTTTCGCCTCCCACAGCCAAATAACTCATTTGGGAATCATGCCATCCTTGGCTTTCCCAGCAAAACTGTAGGCTCCTTTCTTGGAGTGCAGGGGCAGAGGATATATGGATGTTGTTGAGTTGAAATTGCAACAGCTCCCACGCTGATTTGTTTGCCGAGCACCTGTTAGCAAAGTGTAATCAGACCCCACCCAAAATGCTGATTCTCATCCATTGTCCCCATTAGGGGGCTTCTGCTATTTCATGGGGAGGGTGGAAAGGTGCTGCTTAGCCCCCACTCTTCATTCCACTGGTTACGGTTTGTTTATGCCTTTTTTCCCTTCTCTTTAGCTCCCTTGCATGCCACAGACCACGTGACCCTGTGAAATTACAAAGGGGTTCGTGAAGGCGGTGTTTATTGGAAGTTAAAGCAGCTTCCTGTGGTTGACTCAATAGCTTGACCATCTTATCTGCTTTGTGGATGTTTTAACGTAGAGAAAAATGTTGGTTTTATCCCCCTCTTCAAAATTTCCAAATATTATTTGTTTAAATATTTAGGGGCAAATGTAGGCTGGGAGAGGCTGTGCCTCACCAAACAGCCTGGCGTGGCCCTGCCCACACTCCACCCCCAGCCTGCAGTTCCCAGCGCTCTGCCTTGGCGCTGACCGGCCTGTCTCCCTCAGGGACTCAGAGTGACTGGCACTGAGGCTGCACTTCCCGCTTGGACCGTGCCGTCCAGCCGCTCAGTGCTTTGGGGCTGGCTGCTCAGCGCACCAAGGCTGGAGGCACTGTGGCCACGTTGCTTAGCCGCCCGGCGCTCTGGGGTTGGGAGTGGGCAAAAGGGGAGTGGAGAGGCGGGGCCAGAGGCTAGCATCCCCCAATGGCCAGGTCACCGGCCGCCCATGTTAGAGCCTGGTCATGCCACCATTTTGCACACCGAGTAGCACTCAGTCTGATTAGTCCCATCTCTGCACTAGCCCATAGTGTGACTAGCACAGTAACAGAGCAAGCTCTGTCCTATAAAAGGAAGTTGCAGTGTGCACTTTTCTTGTGTCCCAGAAAGCTCCAAATATGTCTGACACACAATGCCTCTGCTGCTCCCATTGGACGGTGCATCTCTGCCCAATCTCCAGTGCAGGACTTTGCCTGAAAAACACAAGGCAGGCCAGAGAAGGAAAGAAAACTAAGAGGAAGAAGGGAATTAGTATCATTGCTAGAGAAAGAGTCTAGGTTGCTCCATGTCTATAAGTCATGAGCGTTGTTACGCTGGTAACATATGTTTTAACTGCATTGTGCAATTCAGAGAAAAAAACTGAAGCTACAAAATATGAACTCATTTAATTTCAGAATTTGTGTCCATAAATTCTTTATGTATAAAACCTGCTTAGGATTAATAGTGACACAATGAATAGTATGTCTCCTGATAATTCAGGTGGTTTGTAATGGTTGTCTTATTATTTGACATTTCAATGTCTCCATTTATTTGGAATACACATTTCCTTCCTTAATCAAAAGTTGTCCTTATTAACTGTCATCAGCAACCATCACCGAACATTACAAAACATGCAACAGATCCCTCTTGATTGTATTTTCCAGGAAACAATTAGAAAGTGCTTCCCCTTTATTCAACAGGATGAATCACTTGGTGCAACCTCAGCAGCAAGGCGCGAAAGTGGTTCTACAATCCTAGTAAGGGAAAGATTCAAACCAAGCTGCTGACTCTGTGCAATTACGATTTTCTTATTGCTTTGAGTTTTGTGGTCTCCTACCACTCAGCATCAACACACAGCACACGTCTGCACTACTCGCTGCAGCAGCTGTGCAAAACATGTTACAAAAAGCAAATCCATAGTCAGTGATTGAAAGAGCAGTGTTTGGACAACAATGTTCATAATACATCGTCTGTGGGGTGTGATTGGTATGTACGGTGCTGAACAGAGTCCCTATTTTAAGGAAGTGATCTCCTATATTAGACATAGGTCCCTTTTGAAAATCCCAGTGTAAGAGGTTGCCAACCTCCCATTGCCTATGGGAGTTGGGTTCCTAATTCCCTTACATTTTCCAAATCCCACCTTGGATCATACCTATGGGCCAAGATTTTCAAAATGGATTTGTGATGTTGGGCCCTCAAATGTTGTGAGCCTAACACAACACCCTAAATGTCCCTGATTTTCAGATGGTGAGTACTCAGCACTTTCTGAAAAATTGGGGCCTTTTAAAAGTGTCTCAGGCTAGGTGCCCCAGAAATAGA
This sequence comes from Eretmochelys imbricata, assembly GCF_965152235.1. Lineage (NCBI taxonomy): Eukaryota > Metazoa > Chordata > Testudines > Cheloniidae > Eretmochelys > Eretmochelys imbricata. Next base: position 37,862,753 of record NC_135580.1, read on the forward strand.
GACCTCCAAAATCATGGGTCACTCTTCAAAATCTTGGCCATGGTGCACAGGTTGAAGTTCCTGCTTGAATACACTGGTGGAGATAATGATAGCAACATTGGTCTGCCTTAAGGAGGAGTTCAAAATAAGGGAGGTCATGGTTGTCCAAGGAGATGGACGATGCTCTAAGCAGAGTCAGGAGCATGAAAGGGAGTATGCAATGAGAAGAGATGGGGGCATGGTAAGGGACCATTAAGCAGGATGACCGGGAGGAGTGAAGACAATGGGAGAAGGAGCAGGAGTGGAGTCGCGCTGAAGGTCAGGACTAGAGCTGAGACTTGCAGGGACACCCATGTTGTACAGTCTGGTACAGCCTGCCCACTGTTGGAGTGAAACCAGTGTCCTGTTCACTTTTAGGTAGGAGCCTGTCTGTCTTGCCCTTGACAGCAGCTATATCTACCCATTATACATGGGTTTTCATGATAGCTATGCCTTGCAAGAGGTGCTATGACAGTACGTGCTCCTGAAATATGATGAAGCCAAAGAGCTTTGAAATGATGGCACGTACTGTTCACAAGACAGTCATAATACAAACTTTTAGACTAAAAATGCTAATACAAGATAATTCCCTAGGGTTACTTGCTGCATACAATATACTTGAAAAGAGAAAAACTATGAGAAATTTCTGACTTCAATTGGAGCAAGGCCAATGGCTAGATTTTTAAGCTCCTCAGGACAGAGACTGTCTTCCTGTTCTGCGTTTGTACAGAACCTAGCACAATGAGTCCTGGTTCATTGCTAGGTCTATAAATAATAATAATACTCCCGTTGACTTCAGTGGGAGCAGGAGTGCACCAGATTCTGCCACCTTTGCTCCATGAGTAGTCCTAATTGTGATCCCGCTGAGCCTGTCTAAGCCTGAGTTACCTCTGTGTCTAAGCCTGCTTAAATCTGATGAGTTATCTCTGAGCCAGAGAGTGTGATCTGTCATCAGAGGCAATTGCCTGCTGGTCTTGTGATAATTCCCATGCCATGTGGCCAGGGTTCAGCCAATCCACAGGCAAGGACCCATCCAGGTGATCCCAAGGCAGGTATATAGGCTCTTAAGGGAAGCAGTCTCTCCAGTCACTTAACATCCCTACCTGGCTGGGAACACTCCCATTGCCAGTAGTCTCAAGAGACCGCCTTTGCTCCTGCTTTAGCTCATACCTGTTTTCGCACTAGCCATCCCCTACTCTATCCTGCATCTGCTTCTGCCTCAGCTGGCCACCTAGCAACTCTGATACTAATGACTTCAGTGAGGATACTTGTCAGGTAAGGTATTATTCAGTTTGAGTAGGGGTGACAGATGCTGTCTCCTAGATTATAAAAGAAGTTTCCAAGCCTCATTGTGGTGATTCTCTATCCCCTCTGCTCAGTAGCTGGCAGGCACAGCTGGAGCATGAGAATCTCTTATTCCTCGACTCCATCCTTTTCACTCCTCAGCATAACTTAAGCGTTGCTTAAAGGTGCAGTGAACAGGTGGGGCAGAGTTGACCTGGGCCTAGGAGTGGACCAGTGACACCCTGTCAGTGCACTGAGTCCCACAACCTGCCCATCATATAGTATCATCATACACAGGGGAGCTTCCCGGCCTACTAAACAAGTCAGTCTGGAGAGTTGAGACTTACACACACTAACTATTCCAAATGTGGGATTAAATGTGGCACCTGCTTATCATTGCACAGTGACACTACCCAATGGTTTAGGACAGGAATGGAAGAATAAGTATATAAATACAGCTTATATTCTGAACTTTTTTATGAGTGCATTCTTCTATTCTACCCTGCCTGTAGACACTGCAGTTTTGCGCTTCTTGGAATTTTATATAAATTCATATATGAAATAATCTACAGGACCACTCAATGCTTGTCCATACTGATTCAAATAAGGACAGTTTTATTAAAAATGTAACTCTAGCTAGGAAAAGCTGGCACTATTAACACTAAAAATGTAATTAAGTGAATAGCATATGTTTTAATTATTCTATCTGCAGCATTTCCAATTCATGATACATTTTATAACTCGGTTAGGTTCATTTCTTTGTCATTTGATCAATGAAATATGAAAGAATGTCTGCAATCTTCAGTTATATCTACCACATAATGTATTTGTGTCTCATGCTCCAGTATTCTGCATCTTAATGACTGTCCATTGGTTCCATTCCTTCGTCTCCCATGAAGCTAGCTCCACTTCACAAACGTTTTCTGTACTGGTGTGTGTGTGTGTGTGGGGGGGGAATGCTGCTGTTCCAAGGTTTAGGTGGAAATGAAACATTAGTGTCCCCAGCTGAGTTAATACTACAAAATACTGAATTTCTACAAATATATCCTCACATTTTTAAACTTATGTACATCAGGATTTGAAAAAATTGAATTTTAGTCTCATGTATGATTATTCACACTGGATGTGCCAGACAGCACCTATCTGATCAGTCTAACCTGAGCAGCTTGCAGAAATATTAATATTAATAAATAAATATAAACTACTTGCAGAAAGCTGTTTACAATCAATCCACTGAGTTAATACAGTTTGCAAAAATATTACTTGAATCCTTTTGTTAAATGAATATTCTACAAGCAGAAAAAGGAGGCTAAATTTGCCATATAAATTTGATTGTGAATTGTTCACTTAGTCCTTGTAATACATGACTTTCCTAGACTTAGTTCTGCTGACTAACTGATATGTTTTATGTTATTACTGGCTTCTTCCTTTCCATGCAATTTACATTGTACTGGGTTGGGATAGTCAGGAAAAAGTCCTAACTTCACAATTAATGTCCAAACTTTTTGTTGGGTCCACTCCATCAAAGTCAATGGAAGTAGGCCTGCAGAGAATTTGGCATAGAGCTTTTAAAATCTTTGGGCCATAGGAATTTAGCACTGGTTGTGATGGAGATATGCACAGCTAAAGATAAAGGTTGTAGAGGGATTGTACTGCTGGGAAGACAATCCCTCTCACACATTCCCCACCCTGCTGGGAAGACTAATGTGGCACAATTTTTGGCGCGGGGGGGGGGGCACATGTTCCTATCTCTGTGTCTGACCAGTTTGTTTGGGCTGGTGCAGAGGTATAGGTCTGAGCTATGGCCTTTCCTCCTCCTTCCTTCTCCATCCAGGGATCTGCAGGGGACAACATGGTGCCATGTACTTGGAGGCTCTGCCTCCAGACCAAGTCTGGCCCCCTCTGCTTTTGCCCCGATCCCTGGCAGCAAAGCTTCAGGGACTCCCCTGGATCTCCCCTGAAGGTAGGTTCTTATCCCTTGAGGGTGGTTGGCTGGAAAGTTACCACCCCCAGTTTGCCCCCTTCTCCATCAGCCTGCCCACTACCTGACCGCTCCCCTCACATGGATCCCTAGATGCACAGAGAGCTCTTTACAAGGCCTGAAGTACAGGGGAACTCTGCCTGGAAGATGGCTGAGACCTTCCACATAAGGAGAGGGATGGCCATCTGTGGGGGGTGTCTCCTTTGCATCTAGTCCCAAAGGACACAATCAGGCCACATGCTCATGTTCTCTTTCTGTAGCTTTATTTTTATTTATGCTTTATGTTCCCTATCCCATGCTTTCTTTGTAATCTGAGAGTGTATTTGTATATTCTTTCCCCTTCATTTGTACATTGTTTATCCCCTATCTGTGCCCCCTTTCTATGTATGTATTTGTGCACTGTGTACCCTGTATTATGTCTGCTTTCTCTGTGCATTGTTGTCCTATGATCCTGTTGTGCTTTTGTACTAACACTATAGCTATATTACTGATTAGCTGTAATGCTGAGTACATTGAAGCATGCTGGAGGCAAGTAAGAGAACACAAACAATAGGGATGTTAGGCTTTCTTATAATAAAAAGGTAACATTTATTGTGTGTGAGGCCTAGTGTGTGAGGCTTGGGTTTTAGTTAGCCAAAGTAGATGTAAGGATTTAATTCGAGGTCATGAATTATGCCTTCTCTTCTGTGTAACAAACAGGTTGACCACAGAAGAACAGGTACACCACAAGCTTTCACAAATAATTTTGAAATAAGGGGAACTTGCGGGGGGCTTTTGCAACATGGTAACTCTAGAGATAACTGCACTAATGCCTATCGGTTATTAAAAAATGAATTGATACAAATAGCTTCCTTCTGTGATCCGAAGGGCACATGTGGCTAATGAGCAAGAATAAAGTTTATTATGGCCCTGGAAATAGGGACATGTAGCCAAATAATTACGTAAAATAAAGGTATAAAAAAGTTGTCTCTGTTCCCTAAATCTGGGAATGTCAGGCTCCTGCAATGGTGTCGACTGATTAATGGCCTGCTCTCTGATGTGCTCCACTGGTTGATTCCTGCTGTCTTTGTTTCCTGTAACTCTTAGCAGTAGGTGAGTGTGCTATAGTCCTGAGAGCGGTGCGCGCTCTCTCTCTCTCTCTCTCTCTCTCTCTCTCTCCTAGTAGCTTTGTTTGGATATGTTAATGAATGGGCTTATTTGGATGTTAAGTAAAGCTTGTACTCATTTCTATCATCTCATCAGATCAATTACACAATCAACAAGAACCTTCTGTGTAACGACCTGAATGGGAAGAACCTGAGTTAAATCCTAACATACATATACTTGTAAAAATCAATCAGGCTAGAGCATGCGGTGTGCATTTATTACAGCCAGTTGCATGTAAAAAAGTTCTTTTTTAAAGTTACCTTAAAAAATGACTGCCTAGAAATTGGGGGTGGGGTGAGTAAAGATGGTTGCTAAGAGTTAGTGCTGCTGGTACTTACTCTTACACTGCAGCTGGGAGTGTGCTTCCTAAGCTCTGTTCCAGCTAGCATGCTAAAATCCAGCATAGCCGGGGGTAGCACAGGAGGCAGGCTCACACTACTGCTTGCGCTTACCCCCCTAGCTGAGTACAAACCAGTCAAGATGCCCTGGCTACGTACTCAAGCCGCCACCAGTGCTATCCCTTGCTGTGCCACTGTTTTTAGCACGCTAGCTCTACTCAGGAAGGTGCGTCTGTCTACCCATGCTGGGAAGCAGCATCCCAGCTACAGAGTAGAGATTCCCACTACAGAGACTCTCTTGTGCTTGGTCTAGACCTGCAGCATTTGATCTCTGTGAAACTTCCCCAAAAGTTTTAGGTTTCAGAGTAACAGCCGTGTTAGTCTGTATTCGCAAAGAGAAAAGGAGGACTTGTGGCACCTTAGAGACTAACCAATTTATTTGAGCATAAGCTTTCGTGAGCTACATACATTTTGTGTATACATCCGATGAAGTGAGCTGTAGCTCGCGAAAGCTTATGCTCAAATAAATTGGTTAGTCTCTAAGGTGCCACAAGTACTCCTTTTCTCTTTCCAAAAGTTTTAGAACCTCAGTGAAGTTTAAGTAACTGGTTATAAAAATGAGGGCCAGAGCCTGAGCTCCAGTTGGTTTTAAAAGTGAGTCAGCTGAATCCATTTTAATACCCCTTTGCAGTTAGGGAACACACACCCCCACACCCTCACACCCACACAAGACTATAGAATCATTCCTACAGTGAAGCTTGGATGTGGCAGGAAAGGGATAATACTTGTATTCGAAGACTTTACTTTTTACCAAGAGAACTGCAGTTCTACTCCCCACTGGGGCTCTGGTGTGAGGAAGAGGAGTAAATATTTGTCAGGGTGGCACAATCAGGATTGTGGCCCCATTGTGCTGCACATGGTACAAACACATAAAAGAGACAAGCCCTGCCCTGGCAGGCCTATCATTGAGCAACTGGCTTCAGAAGCTATCTCTGAGCATAATATTAAATGCCATTAAGCTCACCATGGAGAGATTCAGTCTTGAATTGGATGCCTGCACTCTGCAGATGATGATATTGGGGGACAAAATGGAAAAGCTTGAAGGAAATTCCTCAAGTGTGAACTCTCAGTCTGACACTTTATCAGCTGAAGCAGACAATGTTAAAGTTACCTTTTATATTCCGTCTCCTTTCTCCCTAGGAGACCTGTGGGAGGATAGCAGTGGGATATACATTGCAAAAGCCCCTGGTTGGCATTTGTATTTATGGATATTGTACAGATAGACATATTTAAATGAACATATTCTGTGATGGAGAATTGTACATAAATGAATGAAAAAAAATCCCTCTTAGCGGTAAATGATGATAATACTGCTTTACATTACAAGAGACAATGAGGAATCAGTAAAGGGCAGCAGCCTACTAATTGGTACTACAGAGGGGAATACTGAAACTGAAGCAATTAAAGGAAAGTGAAACTAACTGGAAATGAAGTTTGAATCGTTCTTAAGGTTCGTTCTCAAAAAGGACGATTGTCTTATGTGCAGCTAGGACAGTTTGCATCACCTGAGGAAACTTTGAGAAACACGTTATAGGTTTCAGTATCTTGTTTCATGTTTTCAGAAAATGTTTGCGTGGGTGAAGTCAGTACAGTATAGAAAATTGGGTGTACTTAAAGCAAAGTGTTTATGTATTGGAGCACAGGTCACACAGCCTTTTATCCTAATACTGTACATGGCAAGTTGTATTATAGGAAACTATGTATGGGCCCGATCCTGCAAATACTTTCAAACACAAATAACTTTGGTCACAGGAGCAGTTTCACTGAAGACAAAAGGATCATCACTATAATTGCAGAAGATATAGGGGCTGATTGAGCAAACATTCACATGAATGACTTCTTGCATGAGTAATCCTATTATCTTATGTGTATAGAAGTTTGTGGGATCAGACTTACATCTTCTGGGCAAATCCTGACTACAGTGAACTTAAATGGCAAAGTTCCCATTGACTTCAATAGGGTCAGGACTTCACCCCCCACGATTGTGATAAAAACAAGGAGTCCGGTGACACCTTTAAGACTAACAGATTTATTTCGGCATAAGCTTTTGTGTGCAAAAAACCCACTTCTTCAGATGCATGGAGTGAAAATTACAGATACAGGCATAAGTATATATTGGCACATGAAAAGAAGGGAGTTACCTTACAAGTGGAGAACCAGTGCTGAAGGCCAATTCAGTCAGGGTGGATGTGGTCCACTCCCATAATTGATGAGGGGGTGCCAATACCAAAAATTGCTTTTGTAGTAAGCCAGCCACTCCCAGTCCCTATTCAAGCCCAAACTGATGGAGTTAAGTTTGCAACTGAATTGTAGCTCTGCAATTTCTCTTTGAAATCTGTTTTTGAAGCTTTTTTTTGTTGAAGAATGGCTACTTTAAAATCTGTTATTCAATGTCCAGGGAGATTGAAGTGTTCTCCTACTGGCTTTTGTATATTACCATTGCTGATGTCTGATTTATGTCCATTTATCCTTTTACGCAGGGACTGTCCGGTTTGGCCAATGTACCTGGCACAGCAGCATTGTTGGCACATGATGGCATATATCACATTAGTAGATGTGCAGGTGAATGAGCCCCTGATGGTGTGGCGGGTCCTCTGATGGCGTTGCTAGAGTAGATATGGGGACAGAGTAGACAATGAGATTTGTAACAGGGATTGGTTCCTGGGTTAGTGTTTCTGTGGTGTGGTGTGTAGTTGCTGGTGAGTATTTGCTTCAGGTTGCAGGGCGGCTGTCTGTAAGCAAGGACTGGCCTGTCTCCCAAGGTCTGTGAGAGAGGGGGATAGTTTTCCAGGATAGGTTGTAGATCTTTGATGTGCTGGAGAGGTTTTAGCTGGGGGCTGTATGTGACGGCCAGTGGTGTTCTGTTATTTTCCTTGTTAGGCCTGTCCTGTAGTAGGTGATTTCTGGATACCCGTCTCACTCTGTCAATTTGTTTCCTCACTTCCTCAGGTGGGTATTGTAGTTTTAAGAATGCTTGATAAAGATCTTGTAGGTGTTTGTCCCTGTCTGAGGGACTGGAGCAAATGCGGTTGTATCTTAGGACTTGGCTATAGACAATGGATCGTGTGATGTGTCCTGGATGGAAGCTGGAGGCATGTAGGTAAGTATAGCAGTCAGTAGGTTTCTGGTATAGGGTAGTGCTTATGTAACCATCACTTATTTGCACTGTCGTGTCCAGGAAGTGGATCTCTTGTGTGGACGGGTCCAGGCTGAGGTTGATGGTGGGTTGAAAATTGTTGAAATCTAGGTGAAATTCTTCAAGGGCCTCCGTCCCATGGGTCCATATGATGAAGATGTGATCAATGTAGCGTAAGTAGAGGAGGGGAGCTAGGGGATGACAGCTGAAGAAGCACTGTTATAAGTCAGCCATAAAAATGTAGGCATACTGTGGGGCCATGCGGGTACTCATAGCAGTGCCGCTGACTTGAAGGTATAAATTGTCCCCAAATCTGAAATGGTTGTGGGTGAGGACAAAGTCACAAAGCTCAGCCACCAGGTGTGCCATGGCCTGATCAGGGATACTATTCCTGACAGCTTGTAGTACACCTTTGTGTGGAATATTGGTGTTAAGAACTTCTACGTCCATGGTGGCCAGGCTGGTGTTTTCAGGAAGATCACCAAATGCATTGTAGTTTCCTCAGGAAGTCGGTGGTGTCTCGAAGATAGCTAAGAGTGCTGGTAGAACAGGGTCTGAGGAGAGAGTCCAAATAGCTAGATAATCCTGCTTTAAGAGTGCCAATGCCTGAGACGATGGGGCATCCAGGATTTCCAGGTTTATGGATCTTGGGTAGCAGATGGAATACCCCTGGTCAGGGCTCTCGGGGCGTGTCTGTGTAGATTTGTTCCCATGCTGTAGCAGGGAGTTTCCTGAGCAGATGGTTTAGTTTCTTTTGGTACCCCTAAGTGGGATCGGAGGATAGTGGCCTGTAGAATGTGGTGTTGGAGAGTTGCCTGGCAGTCTCCTGTTCATAATCCAACTTGTTCATGAGGACTACAGCACCTCCTTTGTTGGCCCCATTGATTATAATGTCAGCGTTGTTTCTGAGGCTGTGGATGGCTTTGCACTCTGTACAGCTGAGGTTATGGGGCAAGTGATGCTGTTTGTTCACAATTTCAGCCTGTGCACATCTGTGGAAGCACTCTATGTAGAAGTCCAGTCTGTCATTTCGACCATCAGGCAGAGTCCACGCAGACTTAACACCATCAATTTGGGCTTGAATAGGGACTGGGAGTGGCTGGCTCACTACAAAAGCAATTTTCCCTCTCTTGGTATTGACACCTCCTCATCAATTATTGGGAGTGGACCACATCCACCCTGACTGAATTGGCCTTGTCAACACTGGCTTTCGCTTGTAAAATAATTCCCTTCTCTTCATGTGCCAGTGTATTTATGCCTGTATCTGTAATTTTCACTCCATGCATCTGAAGAAGTGGGTTTTTTATCCACAAAAGCTTATGCCCAAATAAATCTGTTAGTCTTTAAAGTGCCACCGGACTCCTTGTTGTTTTGTGGATACAGACTAAAACGGCTACCCCCTGATATATATAATTGTGCTGGGAAGAGAAAAAATCCTTGTATTTATACTGAATGTGTATAGGAGCAGACTAAGAATGCTCAGGATGTATCCTCAGAGGAGGATGGAACAAAATCCCTATTTTTCAGAATTTCAGTATCTTTTGCTGAAATGAATCTGTCTGCCTTGAACTTTCCCAGGAAGGTTGAATGTTTCAGAAAAAATAATATTTCTTTTTGGGGAAATGCTTGCTTCTGAATTGATACTGTTGTTTTGGAGGATCACAAGTTCATTGTTAAGAATTTAAATTTTTAATGTAATACTTTTCTAGGACTTCGCTGAGGATTTGAAATGGAATCCTGTACATTACTAATGTCCCTTTCATTGTTTGTTTGCTTTAGCATTTCCAAGGTTCTGTTTTGTAGTCAATGCTTTCTTTGGCAGTTGTGGGAGAGAGCGGAGGGGTATTAACACACAGAATAGAAAGGAAAGAGTCTCCAATGGATGTCCATGTTTTGTAGCTAAATATGTATCCAGGTTTAGGATGGCAAAATACAAACCTAGCTTCAAATCAGTGCAATAAAATGATTGAGATATTAGCGCAGCAATCCCTAACTGACCTCATCTGCAATAATTGAAAAAAAATCTTAATCGGCTTCAGTGACTAAAAGAATTAAAGATTAAAGGTAGGACTTTTCAACAGTGCTCTGCTTGGCCTAATTCTGCTCCCATTTAAGTCAATTTACCATTGGCTTCAGTGGAAGCAGAATGCGGCCAAGGATAAGTCCTTTTGAAAATCCTATCCTAAAAAGCAGAGGCTCTTGGGTTCTATTCTTGATTGCCCCACCGACTCAGTGTGTGACCTTGGGAAGGTCACCAGGCAATGTGACACAGCCCTGCGCTGAGGGTGATGCAGACCTGCTTCTAGAGATCTCCAGAGTGGAAGGGGAGGCTATTCGCTTTTACGCACCTTTCAAGGGAGTCAGATACTCTCTCCACCCCCACTCCTCTGCACGCAGCCATTCAGCTCTGTTTGTTGATGCATTGAGGGGTGGAGCCATTGGGTCACCTGCATTTCCTCCTCCTATGTGTTCTTCGTGTGCTATGTACTGCTCTGAGTGTAGGGACTGCAATGCTGCCTGGCTCTTAGAGGGACTGAGCAAACAGGTGGAGGCTCTTTGCTCCGCCCGGCACTCTACTGCATACTTCCATTAGAGCCAGGCAAAAACTCCCCAGCTTCTGCCAGCCTTACTCACATTGATTTTAATGGGACTACTTGCAGAGTCAAGTACTACTCAACATGAGTAATGAGCATTGGGCCCTTCTGGGTTTCTTCAGTTTGCCTGAGTGTAAAATAGCTCCCCACCTCATAGGGACATCATGAAGCTTAATGAATTAATTAGTTAATGCATGCAAAGCTATCCGTGATGGGAAACATATAAGAGCCTAAATGGATATATTCTTGGTTGAAAGGGGTTATGCAAGTGCAAAGGTGATTAATTAGTGATTATTGTTAATAATTAATATTTCCGAGAACACACCAAAATAGAACTAGTTCTACAACCCCACTCTTCCATCAGACAACATCAAGAAATATAAACTCTGAAAAGCTCTCCTGAGACCCTTTTCTAATTACTCTTCTCCACGCATTTTCTTTGTCTTGGGCTCTATTTGCAGTGGAAGAAAAGCACTGAAGAGTGGACACTTTGGGCCTCAGTCCTTGACAGTCAAATAAAACACAAATAAAAAAGTACAGTATGGGAGCTTTTGATCCCTTCCCTCTATTCAGTCTCTCAGATATTTTTGAAATAAAAAAGCACTAAAGGATTTTTTTTGGTTCTACTCTCTTCTGATTTGGTCTATTCTCTTGGGTGCTTATGGAAAACAAATCTAAGTGCTGTTGCCAACCCACTTGTGCGTTGTTGACCTTACAGGTGTAGTACTGTGGCAACCACCACCAGTCTGTTTACTCAGCTCTTTGAGAATCTAAGCAAGGATACAGGGTATGCACAGCTATGCTACCACCAGGGAAATAACTAGACAGAGGCAGGAGTTCATGGAATGTTTGCATAGAGAGTTAAAGTGCAGTAGTGCATGCTAAAATTATTAAAGGGCTTTTCTACTGGAGGCAGGAGTATGTAACTTACAATCATAGAACTTAGCACTTATGTAACACTTCACTTCCAACGCTCTGTGTAAACTTTGCCTAATTAATCCTTTAAACAGCTGTGGGAGTGGGTAAGTAAGTACTAGAGGTAGCTGGGAATTTTCCAGTGACATATTTTTGTCAGAAAATGCGGATTCATTGAAACCCTTTGCCAGAAAGGGCCAGTTTTGTAGAATTTCCTGACTGGGAGAAAAGAAATGGACAAAAATGGTTTAGAATAGTCTAAATGTCCTCTTATGACATTTTCAAAACAAAAGTTTAATTAGAAATTCAATAAGGACAAATGCAAAGTACTCCATTTAGAAAGGAACAATCAGTTGCACGCATACAAAATAGGAAATGACTGCCTGGGAAGGAGTACTGTGGAAAGGGATCTGTGGGTCATAGTGGATCACAAGCTAAATAGGAGTCAATAGTGTAACACTGTTGCAAAAAAAGCAAACATAATTCTGGGATGTATTAGCAGGAGTGTTGTAAACAAGACACGAGAAGTAATTTTTCTGCTCTGCTCCATGCTGATTAGGCCTCAGCTGGAGTATTGTGTCCAGTTCTGGGTTTCACATTTCAGGAAAGATGTGGACAAATTGGAGAAAGTCCAGAGAAGAGCAACAAAAATGATAGGTCTAGAAAACATGACCTATGAGGGAAGATTGAAAAAATTGGGTTTCTTTAGTCTGGAAAAGAGAAGACCGAGAGGGGACCTAACAGTTTTCAAGTACATAAAAGGTTGTTACAAGGAGGAGGGAGAAGAATTGTTCATTTTAACCTCTGAGGATAGGACAAGAAGCAATGGGCTTAAACTGCAGCAAGGGAGGGTTAGGTTGGACATTAGGAAAAACTTCCTAACTGTCAGAGCAGTTAAGCGCTGGAATAAATTGCCTATGGTGGTTGTGGAATCTCCATCATTGGGGATTTTTAAGAGCAGGTTGGACAAACACCTGTCAGGGATGGTATAGATAATACTTAGTCCTGCCATGAGTGCAGGGACTGGACTAGATGACCTCTCGAGGTCCCTTCCAGTCCTATGATTCTATGATTAATAACACTAAATGCATATTTATTTATTTTATCTGGTTTTCCATTGTCTTACTACTTTCATAAGACTTTGAGGACAAATCCTTTCCCAGTGCACAGTAGTATCTAATGCTTTGAAGGATTTTGCAGACAGGAGGAGGAAGAAATCTACCCCTCTGGAACCATGGTAAGGCAGTGGTTGGGGCCACAAAGTACTTTGAGTATCTATGTCTCCGCTGTTCAGATGGGAATGAATGATGAACCCACTGACACTGTCCCCTTCCCTCCCTCAGCCTACTCCCATCCCCAGGTCATGTCTGTTTTATATGGATTCCAGGCATTTTAGCCCATGAACCTGAAGAGCTCTGGTTCTGTTGTTGGCAGCGCCCACTGCATCCACAAAGGAAGAAGAAGCAGGAATTGGATTTACCCCGCTGAATGTTTCGTAAATAGTAATGTAAAGTAGGATTGAAGTGGCTTGTTGCTGATTATCTCTGGAGAGTTGTTTCTCATTCAGGTAGATCACAGTTGGCCATTTTTTTCATTCATGGCTTGAGATTCCCTATGAAAAGAAAAAGGGAGTAACATGGAAAGAAAAATTTGGAGTTTAACTGGTGCAGAGTTAGAGAAGATTCTGGAAGCCAATTGCTGTGGAGAATAGAATCCTATGTGTTTAAAATCTGTTCATAATGTTGATATGATAAATAATTTGTGGCTGTGGGAACAAGACAGGGTTCACAACAAGCATAAATATTTATCACAAAGATAAAATTCAGTGTTTTTTTTCTCATCTCTATTTTGTGAACTGGTTAGGAAAGAGCAATTTGACCTTCCATTTGTAATTAGTTCTTAAGCCATTCACATTAACAGAGTTAGAATATTCTTTCCCAAGTCTTATACTCTTTTTTTCCAGAAATTTATCTTTATTGTTATTTATTTATATTATGGGGGTACCTCAAGGTTCCAATGGAAACCCAGAACCCAGTTTTGAACCCAATCCCAAGCCGGAAAAGTCTTATTTTCCTTTTCTGGTTGCCATTCAGATGTGGCTGAATAATTGCAGATTTCAACCCAAGAATGTGGAAATACACAGATTTTTCAAGGTTTCAGCATTTGGAACTGAAATATCACAAGAACAGCTCATGAGATTTCAGCATCCTGCTATCTGAACTCAGCCTTGCTCTAATTATGCCCTCAAACCAAAATGCTGAACTATGTAGCCAAAAGCTTTTCTATATCCAGTTCTAAACACCACCTTCTTAGTTCCATCTCTAGTATCTATTAATGTGGTCTGCAGATATATGGTTGTTTATAAAATTCTCTACCATCTGTACAGTTTGAAGAATCTAATTTATATTGGTCAGATTTGCATCACTAAAGAAATTTTTAGATTCGGGACCTGTTTCCCTTATGCCTTATGTAGTCCATTACACCAGTGCAACATGGGTGTAGAATGCTACCAGATCAGGACTTGTCTTCACTAAAGTTTTAATGCTTTAACTACACTGTTGTAGTTAATGTGGCAACCCCTTCTACTGCAGATGCAATTATACCAGTGATACTAGTATAATCATGCTTTTGCAGGTCTAGGTTCACCAAAATATGTTATGCAGAATAAAAAGGGTCTTCTACCAGTATAAATGCCTGTACTCTTCAGCTTTTACCAGTGTAACTATGTTGGTAAAACATCATATCCCTTACCAACGTAGTTATGCTGGTCAAACGTTTTATGTGTAAACCAGGCCTCAGAGTGGCAGCATTTTACACCCAGCTGTATATGACTCCTCGAAGTGCAAGCCAATGGAGAATAAGACCCTATTTTGGTTGTTAATGTGATTAAATCTAACTTCCCAGCTATTCTAAAACTTTTTTTTTTTTAACCATAAAAAGACAATAAGCAATTAGGGACATCAGACAAAATAAGAGCTATTAATTTGCTAACCTTTGCTGTATAATTGTGTGTTATTACCTCTTTGAGAAAATGAAGTTTTTGTTCTTCAACTCTAGTGAACTCCAGGTGGGGCAGAAGTGCAGTTTATACAAATAAAAATAGAGTTAACCTTTGTATAGTGGTGTTTGCCCACACTATTCAGCCTTGGGGGCATTCTGCTGAATGGCAGGATCCTGCCAAGCTGAGCATCACTACATTATTGTCAAATCTCCAGCCATTCATTTAATTCTGCCCCATTTGTCATTGTAGTACAAGGATGTCTCAACAAACAGCATCTGGAAAGTGACTGAGAAGTTCCTTGTTAATCATTTATTGGTTGTAGGCTGAAGAGCATTTGGTAAATGGGTTTACGTCAACTGCCTGGCAAGATTTTTGGTTTACTTAGAAGATCTAAAGGATGCTCTGGTCATTATGGTCTTTCACAGTCTCTACTCCGGAAAAATATTAACTTGATAGAGAGACGCAGAACTATTACTGAGAAATTTTAACAATTGGCAAATGTTTGTGGCAGCCTCTTCACAACCAGTCTACAGAATACAATGTTTGCATATTTTATCTTTGGCATTGGTAGTCTAGTACCTACAGAGTTTGCCCAGTCTCCATAGAGCAATAAGTTCAGATCAGTCATTTTCAATCCCTTTATTGTATACTAAGCACCACCTCTAAAATATTACCTGTGCCTAACAAGAGGTATGGAAAGCACCAAGATCTCTGGATCATATTCCATAAAAGATGTGTTCATACTGTGTCAGAAATGTTTCTTTGTGGCTTCTCATAATAATACTATTATAAGTACTAATACTGTAATGTTATTATTATATTAGTATCTGTTTCCTCTTAATATCTCCTAGAATTGTATAAACAGATATGCATTGTATCATAAGAACATAAGAATAGTCATAGTGTGTCAGACCAATGGTCCATCTAGCCTAGTATCCTGCTTCTGACAGTGGCCAACCCCAGAAGCTTCAGAGGGAATGAACAGAACAGAGCAATTATTCAGTGATCCATCCTGTGTCGTCCAGCCCCAGCATTTGGCAGTTACAGGCGTAGGGACACCCAGAGCATGGGATTGCATCCCTGATCGTCTTGGCTAACAGCCATTGATGGACCTATTGCCCATGAATTTATCTAATTCTTATTTGAACCCCGTTATAGTTTTGGCCTGCACAACATTCCTGGCAATAAGTTCCACCAGTTGACTGTGTGCTGTGTGAAGAAGTACTCACTTTTGTTTGTTTTAAACCTGCTGCCTATTAATTTCACCGGATGACCCCTGGTTCTTGTGTTATGTGATGGGGTATATAATACTTCCTTATTCACTTTCTCCACACCATGCATGATTTTATAGACCTTTATCATATCTCCCCTTAGTCATCTCTTTTCTAAACTGAACAGGCCTAGTCTGTCTAATCTCTCCTCATATGGAAGTCATTCCATAACACTAATAATTTTTGTTACCTCTGTACCTTTTCCAATTCTAATATACCTTTTTACAGATGGGTCACCAGAACTGCATTCACACAGTATTCCAGGTGTGGGAGTACCATGGATTTATATAGTAGTATGATATTTTCTGTGCAATTATGTTCCTAATAACAGGTTTCAGAGTAGCAACCATGTTAGTCTGTATTCGCAAAAAGAAAAGGAGTACTTGTGGCACCTTAGAGACTAACCAATTTATTTGAGCATAAGCTTTCGTGAGTTACAGCTCACTTCATCGGATGCAGTACTGAATGCATCCAATGAAGTGAGCTGTAGCTCACGAAAGCTTATGCTCAAATAAATTGGTTAGTCTCTAAGGTTCCACAAGTACTCCTTTTCTTTTTATGTTCCTAATGTTTCCTAACATTCTGTTAACTTTTTTGACGGCTGCTGCACATTGAGCAGGTGTTGTCGGGGAACTATCTACAATGACCCCAAGATCTCTTTCCTGAGTGGTAACAGCTAATTTAGACCCCATTGTTTTGAATGTATAATTAGGATTCTTTTCCAATGTGCATTATTACCTTACATTTATCAACTCTGAATTTCATCTGCTGTTTTGTTGCTCAGTCACTCAGTTTTGTGAGATCCCTTTGTAACTCTTCACAGTCTGCTTTGGATTTAGTTATCCTGAGTTATTTTATATCATCTGCAAACTTAGCTACCTCACTGTTTACCCCCTTTTCTAGAGCTGCAATTGCAGGGAAAGTCCTGCTCAGACCTGGGCTGGAGCTTGCCCAATGCGTATAGAATCTTCAGGGAATTTAGCTGCTAAAATTTAAGAAGTCTCTGAGCAAATGGAAACTGATCTTTCTCCGTAGCCCACCCAAAGGGTTATAACTTGGCCAAATGTGAGTTGACTTTCACAGGGACAAAAAATGGCACATCCCTGATGCAAAGGCCACACCTTGCCAAATTTCAAGTCCCCACTCCAATGCATGAGGGCACTAGAGCTTTTTGAATAAAAGGTCACCAGAATTTTTTGACATGGGGAAAAACAGCCTATTTTCCCCTAACCCGTTCTTGGAAATGGCTCAACTGTTGTTTGTGCTGAAATGTCCGCCCCCTCCCCACCCCCACCCCCCCCAAAAAAAAAATTAGCCGGAGGCAGACACCCAACATGGAAAGTTTCAGCCCAAATGGTTAGGTTGGCAAAGTTATAAGCACCTGAACACAGGGGCTTGTAACAGGAAACATCAGGCAACCCAAATAATATAGGTGGTGCTGCATGATTCATTTTTGTCATTAGAATTTGTTCTTTTTCTCTGCTTGGGCCTAATCCACATCCCATTGAAGCCAATGGGAGTCTGTCAAGAGACTTCCACAGGTGCTTCATTCTTTTCACTCTGTCTTCTCTCTGTTTCATTTGCCACCCTTTTCTTCTGATTTTTTCTCTCTCTTTCCTGCTCTTTCTGTTTGTCAGTCTCCCCAGTGCAGAATGCAAACCCAGTAATGTTAGAGCCAGACTTTCCAACCCACCATGGTAGTGAGTGTTTGCAATTAGGCCAAATGAGTTTTCCTATCTAGTTACCATCTAACAGCATTTTATTTCCTTTGTATGGAATGAGTTGGTCATTACAATTCAGTTCCTAAAGGACAAATATGTCCACCTCTAAAAAAAAGAGGGGAAGAAGGAGGATCCTGGGAACTACAGGCCAGTCAGCCTCACCTCAGTCCCTGGAAAAATCATGGAGCAGGTCCTCAAGGAATCAATTCTGAAGCTCTTAGAGGAGAGGAAAGTGATCCGGAACAGTCAGCATGGATTCACCAAGGGCAAGTCATGCCTGACTAATCTAATTGCCTTCTGTGATGAGATAACTGGCTCTGTGGATGAAGGGAAAGCAGTGGACGTGTTGTTCCTTGACTTTTGACACTGTCTCCCACAGTATTCTTGCCATCAAGTTAAAGAAGTATGGGCTGGATGAATGGACTATAAGGTGGATAGAAAGCTGGCTAGATTGTCGGTTTCAACGGGTAGTGATCAATGGCTCCATGTCTAGTTGGCAGCTGGTATCAAGTGGAGTGCCCTAAGGGTCGGTTCTGGGGCCGGTTTAGTTCAATATCTTCATAAATGATCTGGAGGATGGTGTGGATTGCACCCTCAGCAAATGTGCAGATGACACTAAACTGGGAGGAGAGGTAGATACGCTGGAGGGTAGGGATAGGATATAAAGGGCCCTAAACAAATTGGAGGATTGGGCCAAAAGAAATCTGATGAGGTTCAACAAGGACAAGTGCAGAGTGCTGTACTTAGGACGGAAGAATCCCATGCACTGCTATAGACTAGGGACCGAATGGCTTGGCAGCAGTTTTGCAGAAAAGGACCTAGGGGTTATAGTGGACGAGAAGCTGGATATGAGTCAACAGTGTGCCCTTGTTGCCAAGAAGGCCAATGGCATTTTGGGATGTATAAGTAGGGGCATTGCCAGCAGATCAAGGGATGTGATCGTTTCCCTCTATTCGACACTGGTGAGGCCTCATCTGGAGTACTGTGTCCAGTTTTGGGCCCCACTCTACAAGAAGGATGTGGAAAAATTGGAAAGAGTGCAGCGGAGGGCAACAAAAATGATTAGGAGACTGGAACACATGAGTTATGAGGAGAGGCTGAGGGAACTGGGGATGTTTAGTCTACGGAAGAGAAGAATGAGGGGGGATTTGATAGCTGCTTTCAACTACCTGAAAGGGGGTTCCAAAGAGGATGGCTCTAGACGGTTCTCAGTGGTAGCTGATGACAGAACAAGGAGCAATGGTCTCAAGTTGCAGTGGGGGAGGTTTAGGTTGGATATTAGGAAAAACTTTTTCACTAGGAGGGTGGTGAAACACTGGAATGCGTTATCTAGGGAGGTGGTGGAATCTCCTTCCTTAGAAGTTTTTAAAGTCAGGCTTGAGAAAGCCCTGGCTGGGATGATTTAATTGGGGATCGGTCCTGCTTTGAGCAGGGGGTTGGACTAGATGACCTCCTGAGGTTCCTTCCAACCCTGATATTCTATGATTCTATGAAGGGGGGACAAAAATATGCCACTGCTAAAGCTGAAACTTGTGGACACTGAAGGCAGGACAGCCTTGGTAGCATTGGAATTCGCTCCTGGTGGAAATTGCCTTTGCATGAATCTGGCTGAGTTCAGATAACATTATAAGATGCACCTCCTCCTCCAAGCTTCCCACTAAATGTGAGTGCAGGAATCCTGGATGCTTAGCTCAGGATTCTGTCCTCTAAAGCTACGGGGTTGCATTGTATTTTCTCTTTTTATTTGAGAATGTTAATAGAGATAAATTGAAAATGACATGCTCAGGAATCATGATGGGTGCCTCATAAAAGTGTGAAGAAGTAATAGTATAATAAACTGGTATTCTTGGTGATAATTATTAATGAAGATAGTGTGGTCACTGCCTAGCATTCAATAGACCTGAGTGCTGTTCCCACTTGTCGCTGATCTGCTGTCTGAGTGCACTGTGCCTCTGTCCCCCCTCTTACCTTTTGTCTGTCTTGTTAGTTTAGGTTTCAGAGTAGCAGCCGTGTTAGTCTGTATTTGCAAAAAGAAAAGGAGTACTTGTGGCACATTAGAGACTAACCAATTTATTTGAGCATAAGCTTTCAATGAAGTGTAGCTCGCAAAAGCTTATGCTCAAATAAATTGGTTAGTCTCTAAGGTGCCACAAGTACTCCTTTTCTTCTTGTTAATTTAGATTTTAAGCTAATTGTGTCAGGGGCTGCCTCTTACTATGCATTTATGCAACACATAGAACAATGGGGCCCAAACTCAGCTGGATCCTCCTCACTCCTGCAATACAAATGCTAAGCATTAATAAAAATCTTTTCATAGAGTCCTGGGCTCTGATTGCCCTTCATTTATTCCAGTTTTGCATCACTGACTTCAATGGAGATACTCCTGATTTACACTAATACAAGTGAGATCAGAATAGGTCACAGAGTTGAATGAGTCTGCAGACTGAACTATTCTCTCCTTTCTAAAACTGGTGCCTCCAGGGTCAAGGTTGAGGCACATTGTCTTGTTGGGAATATTGCATTGCCACTGTCTGTGATGTGCCGTATTTGTGGTTAAGCAGAAGATTTCAGTCTCCAGGGCTGAGAGTCCAACAGATTGCATAAACACTCCATTTGCTAATAAAATAAAAAGATAAGGGAAAAGCTAAGCTAGTTAATTTTTTTTCTTCACCCTTTGAATGTTTGCCATTTTTTAAAAAAATCAGTCAGTGATTATCAGAGCCTATTTAAAGTGTAATAAGTTAGAGTTAACATCCTTTAGATCACTCTGCAATCTCCCACCTCTTGAGAAATGATATTTAAGTGCATAATATGCTCCCTGCTCTTCTTCCTCTGGGATTTGAATAGACATTTGGGGAAAATGCACCACCACCTAATGTTTCAGCAATGACTTCAGATTAGAGGAGAAGAGAGAAGGGGGGTGGGGAGAACAGGACCTTGTGATTGCTGATTCAGCGTTGCAGTAGTCCAGAACCAGCTAATATACAATTAGGGCTCCATTCTACCCAGATTTAAGCTATGCATATTACAGATTCTCACACAATTAGAATGAAGAAGTAGAGCTGTGGGACTCTTTTGCCTGCATTATGCAGTCATTTTTTTCTCCCTTCTATAATTAAGTGCACAACTTAAAGATGTTGCCAAGTACTTAGAGCAACTTTTACTTGTAGAGCCAGCACTGCCTAAGAAGATCACACAGACTCTGATGTCAAATTTAGGACACCTCAGGAGGTGGCATGGTGGAGTGGCAGGTTTGGATGGGCACACAAGTCTGCATGCTAAACCTTCTCCAAAGCAGAGCTGTGAGAAACTTGGAGGCAACGGATTGGTTCCTGTGGATTTTTTTTAATAGGAATGAACTGTTGCCAAAACTCTGGAGTCCAACAGTCCTGGAGTCCAACAGTCCTGAACTTCAGGGAAGTTTGGATTCAGAACCAGTCTTTGGAGTTCAGTTTTATCTCTGATTTTGAAGAGTAGTTACAGCTACTCTTACTTGTATGGTTTGATTTCATATGCTCTCGGCAGATCGACCTCTGTTGTAAATCTCCATTGAAGTCAGGCCTTTTACTGATTATCATCTTGCCACTGTGTTGGGTGATGGTGGTGTCTCCGTTGCTCTCAGGAAGTCACTGATATATTACTGCCTCCAAAGAGAAGGGGCAGGCTAGCATGCTTTTCCCGTATCCAGGGAAGTTCATGCCTTCCTTGGAATCTGCTAACTCATTCCTGCTAAAAATTGATGTGTCCCTGGGACTTATACTTCTGAAGAACAGCTTGTTTGCCGTGACCCAACTGGCATATAGTTTCCAAAGCTTTCCTTGAGAAGGATACACCAATTCACCTACAATATCTTCGTCCTTTATATTTGTTACTCACATAATAAAAATACCTAGTATATTTCTCAGGAACAAAGTGTAATCATGTTTAGCCAAGTGCAGCTTGATCTGAGTGAGTTTGTCATGTGGGTTTGCTTCCTTAATTGGCTGTGATTGCAAAGGCAGTTCTTATTTAACTGGGGGTGGAGGTGAGGAGAGGATCCAAATGACTAGATTTCTCGGTTCCTTGCCTCCTCCAGGCTGCAAGCACACTTCCTGCTACTCCCAGGATTTATCATAGGCTAAGGCCAAAAGATTTTTGTGGGAGCCCCTTGTTGAAATGTTGGCAGCTCATCTCTGCATTTTTTAAGTCTGGGTTTGATATATTGAAGTGAATGAAAATGCAAAGGGCCAGACTATGGCTTTTAAGCCACCATTGTCCTAAGAGTAGCAGACAGATTCAGATGTACTTTGAGAGTGAGCACTTAGCTCCATCCATTGGGATAGAGCAGAGTGCTGCATGGCACAGCACCAGCCATTTGCAGAGGGGAAAGTGGGCCTGGCTGGTGCAGGTGAGGCTGCTGGCTTTGTGTACCATTCAGTGCAAGAAGAAAATGCAGTAGAGGAATGCTGGGCAATGTCAGGAAGGGAGAAGGATGTGAGCCAGGGGAGGGGGAGAAATGTGGAAAGTGTGTGTGTGTTATGTAAGGATGTGGGATATAGATGCAGAGGCCAAAGTCACCCTCTATTGTGGACTTCAGCACCAGCTCTGGTTGTGTTAGTAATGTTTAAGTAAAATCAATGTAGTTGTTAAATACAATCTGTCTGTGCCTTAAAGTGAAGGGCAACACAAAGGGTGAAAACCGAGAAAGTTGAGTTGTCTGAAGAAAGTGTGTGAGAGGAGAAGCTGCTGCCCAGATCAATGGTTGGGGTTTTTTATATACTTATACTTGTGTGTGGTCACTGTCTGGACAGTGTGTGACCTATGTGCCTTCAGACGGCCAAAGGTGAAACAAAATTAAAACTCCTACTTCCTTTACTCCCTGCCTGGCTGTTCCCTAAACTCTCTCTCTCTCTTTCTCTCTCTCTCTCACACTCTCTCTGTGTGTGTGTAAGGCTTTGAAACTTTCACATGTCTCTTGGAGCCACTTGTAAAGTGAAAAATCCTCACATTGACTGTGATGAAACAGAGACTAAGTATTTGTGACTGACTAAACTGTATACCACCCAGACTGGGGTTTTGCAGACACAAATGTCTGCTTTTCGCACAGTTGCATCTTTTTGATGCAATTGGTCAGACTTTGGCTGCCAGCAACCCAGCCACCTTCCCTCCTGCTTTGTCTGTCTTAGGCTATGTCTACACAGCACACCTTACAACCGCAGCCACGCCATTGTAAAGTGCACTGTGTGGCTGCTCTTTTTTGTCGGGAGAGAGCTCTTCCAACGACAAAATAACACTACCCACAATGAGGGTCATTAACTTCATCGACAGGAGATCAACTCCCACCAGTAAAGTGCTGTCCACATCGGTGCTTTTCGTCGTTAAAACTTTTGTCATTCAGAGGTGTGTTTTAATGACGAAAGTGTCAGTGTAGACATGGTAGATGATGTAGATAAGTCTGAAGTGACCTGTGCAGATGACGCTGAGAGAGAGAGGAAACTTGGAGACGCTATATAGATGGTCATGGACAAAAGATTATTTCCAAGCCATTGATAGAGTGGTCTGTTGGCTGGGCAGCACTCTTCCTCAAAGCTATCTGAAACTAATCAGATTACATTAGCCTCCCAAAGTGGATCAGTAATATAAGTCCTTTTCCCTGCTGAGAGAGATATGTTCTCACTTCATTATGCAGGTGGTCGCTCCATGCTTTCTCATAAAAATAAGGGGCCAAATCCTCTAAGTTGCCATATCTCCTTTGCAATCAATGTCTTTTTTTAAGCTAGAGGTCTGTCCCAAAATCTTATGTGCTCCCCAATTTATGTGTTGCATCAGTAACCTCCTCACAGACAATGAAATTCCCTCAAAATAACCTAAACAGTCCATTTCAGCACATCAGAGGCCCCACTGTGGTGAAGCATTCAGTGAGCTCAGACAGGGATTGTGGGACACCTACACACAATCCTATTCTGACCCTATCCCAGAACCCACACATTAAATGTGAACACAGGACCCCATTTTGGTGTGCAAGAAATTCTTCTGTAAAAAGGAGTTTATTTCCCTGCATGTTGTCACAGCCTTGTCCATCATTTCCTAACGTTTTCATATTGTTATCAAGAGTTTCTATATGTAACCTGTCTATATTCCTATAACTTGCTGTACTTACTACATGTTTGGTTGTGCTTTTCATTGGTGGTAATGGAATTTTAAAACTTGTTCTTTTTAATGTCCTACAATACAGTGTAATCTGACAGGAAAGAAGTAAGGCTAAATCCTGCTTTGAGTTACACTGGTGTAACTCCATTGAATGAAGTCAATGCAGGTTTACACTGACCTACCTGAAAACAGAATTTGGCCCACAAAAGCACAGACTGCACATCTAAAAGGTAAACTGAGTTACTCTTTACTTCTTTATAGCAACGTAAAGCTAGACAGTAGGAAGACAGTGACAGTTTGCTGCCTGATTTCTCTATTACCTCTAGGCATGTGCACCAGGTGTGTCAGTGGCTGGGAGCTGAAAAGAAATACCCAGCAATGCTTTCTTTATAAGGGACAGCCACGTGTCAGAGCAAATGCAAGGAGATCATCAGCCTCAAAGGGCAATATTCTTTTTAACAAATGTAGGCAGGTGTAGTGGAAGTGTGAAACTGGAAAAGTCACAAATGTCTTATTCTTCCCAGACAGGTTTTTTGGACTTACTTAAAGGCTGAAAGTCCCAAGTGGGAGTGGTAGCACCTTTATTACTTTTTCTCTAATGAGATTTTCAGATGTGTGGCAAAGCCACATTCCATATCACAGATTGGTACCTGCTGTTACTGCCCCAGTGAGCATGGCTTGATGTGGAGAAGAGGCTGTGACTCTAGCTGCTCTGTATTCAGCCTCTTTTAACGTACTTAAAACTTAGTATTGACATAGTACATTCCCAGAATTCAAGGGGCTAACTTGAGCCTGGGCAAAACGTCTAACTTGACAGACTGGTGCCTACTAAAAGTCACTCCCATTCCTTATATACAATGGGTTTTAATCTGCTTGTGTTGAGAAAACGCGGATTTTGCACAGTAAAATATCAACCGAGAGAGAGTGCTCTATAGTTTGTTTCCTTGCATCTTGCTAGGCTATTACATGGTGTACGTCTATCTCCGTCTCTATCCCCAGAAAGACACTGCAATATTTGAAACCATGCAAAGCAGCCTTTTGTCTCTTACTTCATCCTATTCATCTGGATCCCCTGTTCCCTAGTCCTACTCTTTCTCTCTTCTGTTACCTGCTGCCTAAAGCTGAAGAAATCAAATTCTAGGGGGGAACATTTTGGTGCATTCTCTCTACTTCAAAGATGAGAATTCAGATCCCCCCCTCCACCCCAGATTTACAACAGAGTTTAAATTGACAGCTTCCCCATGCAAAGAGGATACCTACCTCTCTGTGAGTAAGGTGCTTCCCCAATCGGTATATAAAGCACAACAAGCTCCAGATCTAGCACCCAGAATCAGCTGGAGTAGCTAGGCTAGATGCTGGAGAGATTCATGGCAGTATAGCTTCATTAGCCCTTTGCACCCCCTCAGTTGGAGGATGCTGGGAGCAGATTCTCTGTCCCAGTCCTCCCAGCTTGCCCCTCTCTGTTCTACTCACCCCCTGAGCACTGAACTCTATTGCACAAGGGGTATGCTTAACCCTTCATGGTCTTCCCAAATCCTGTTCTTTTTGCTCAGCAGAACCATACCAGTTCCATTAGCGGAGCGGGGGATGCTAAGTGCTGGTGGAGCCCCTTTTGTCTCTGAGTCAATGTCTGTTGCCAGTCATTGGCCTTTTACATTAAACTGTGTCTCTATGCCTTCAAATGGCTTTAAATCAGGGACCATTTCTTTATGTATGTGTTTGTGCAGCATAATGGGGTCCTGGTCTACGACTAGAGCTCCTAAACAAAGAGACTTCTGCTTTCCTATACAATCTAGAAATGCTATAGTTCGGTGAGCATTAGATTCTCATTCTAATAGTCACCTGACTATGAGGAGGCACCCGAGGCTGGATCAGGAGTATTGGATTGGATTTCCTCTCCATTGAGCTCCAGCCCATTTTTCTTTTTAATGTTAGGGATATGTAATGAACTGATTAATGTGCATTTTTACTGGACTAGATGTCAGACCAGTGCAGTTTTTCATAGCATTCCTCCAGTGGTTGAGTGAATTAAGCACTGAGGTAGAGTCCATCTGGCTGAAATAAATTTTGCAATTTTTTTAACTTGGAAATTTTCAGATAGATTTTTTTTTTCAACAAAAAAACAAAAAACAAACTTTTCCAGTTTTCAGGTTTTTTCCTTATTCTCTCTTTTCTCCCCACTTTTTCAGTAACAAAATGAAAGAAAAGGAAAAGGAGAGAGAGGAAAAATTTCCCCGCAAAACAAACAAACAAAAAACACCCTGAAAACGCAAACATGTGTGTTTAATTTTTTCATTGAAGCTATTTTGGGAAAAATCATTTTGAAAAGTGATAATTTTTCAACAAATACATTTAGAATAAAACATTTTTGACCTAGCTCTAGAGTACAGTCAGTCCGGTAGTGGCAGTTTAATTCCCCGTGGTTCATATGTGATTAGCTGACAACAAGCATCATGTCTGTCTGCAGCAGCGGCAGCCATAGTTTGCTATGTATTGGGCTGGCCTCCAGTGTATCGTGATCTGTGGAACTGGAATTAGAGGGTCTATGTTCCCTGGAGGCACAGTTATTCAGGAGACAGCAGGGAAACAGGGCATGCCAGGAAGTTAGGTTGGATGGAAGCAATTCTGCCACATGGACAAGGCAGTGCACAGGATTTAATAAAGTTCTACTTGTTTAGCTTAACCTGCAATCAGCATCACTCTTTCTGAATGAAACATCTCACCACTAATGGCATGTGTACACAGCCTCTGAGTGTCCTTCCCAGTGCAGGTAGACAGACACACTCTAACAATGAACAAGGTCGCGTGCTAAAAGTAATAGTCTGACTGTGGGCTTGTCTACACTACCTGCTGGGTTGGCGGGCAGTGATCGATCCAGTAGGAGTCGATTTATCGTGTCTAGTATCTAGTATCCAGCGGGAGTCGACTTATCGCATCTAGTATCTAGTATAGATGCGATAAATCAACCGCTGAGCACTCTCCCATCATCTCTGGTACCCCACCAGAACAAGACGCACAAGTGGAGTCAATGAGAGAGCATTAGCTGTCGACTTACTGCAGTGAAGACACTGCGGTAAGTAGATCTAAGTACATCGACTTCAGCTACACTATTCAAGGAGCTGAAGTTGCGTATCTTAGATCGACCCCGCGCGATAGTGTAGACAAGCCCTAAGACTCGGGCTAGCCCCTGAGTACAAACCCACCTGACTCCCTGCTGTGGGGCTGGAGCTGCAACCCATGCTGCCACAGCACTCTGCTAATTTTATTGCTCTAGTTCGAGGAGAGCTAGTTCATGTCTACCCGTGCTGGGACACGTTCCCAGGTGCATTTAGATATACTCTAAAAGGCAAGCGTGTTCTCTATTCCTCCCCCGCCACTTTAAGAAAACACTTGAGCCTGATCACCTAATCACAGGACACTGTTAGAGCCCTCTACATACATACCGCTCCACTGAGCACTACTAGGCTGCATCAGGCTGAACCTGGGAGGGGAATAAACCTCTAATTGGCTGCCACTTGTGACAAAGTGGACTTAGGGTAGGTGAGAAGACTGCGGAAAGCCCATCTAAATGTCATGAACAGGGCAATTTGTTACTTAGCAACATAAAACACATAACTGTAGTAACAGGTTTCAGAGTAGCAGCCGTGTTAGTCTGTATTCGCAAAAAGAAAAGGAGTACTTGTGGTACCTTAGAGACTAACCAATTTATTTGAGCATAAGCTTTCGTGAGCTACAGCTCACTTCATCGAATGCATACTGCTGTAGCTCACGAAAGCTTATGCTCAAATAAATTGGTTAGTCTCTAAGGTGCCACAAGTATAACTGTAGTAAAACACTGTTTGGCAACAGGTTCTGTCTTTCAAAGGGCTGCTTTCTGCATCAGCATCTCAGTTTTCACCAGGTCCTGGCAACCTCCCACCACAGAAGGCAGCCTTGAGCCACTGTCACCTTAAACTTCTCTGAGAGGAAAGGAAAGGAAAAACTCTCGCTTTCATGAGAAAGATCGTCTTTAAAAAAAAAAAAAAATTCCATGGCTGAAAGAAGTATAGGTAATTTCCATTCGTCTCCAAGCTTTTGTGAGCAGATATCAGATGGAAAATGGCTCACATAATTGTATTTTTGGGAACACATTTTCAGTAAAAAAGTGTATCTATTGTTTTGCTTGCAACAACCTGCTTCTTTCTGTTTTAAAATATGGGTTATCAGCAAGTGTCATCCTGAAGAATTGGACCCACTAGAGTAGTTTTTTACATTTCTGGGGGAGGGAGGGGGAGGGGAAGTGAAAGGCTGTTGTACTATTAAGTAACATCAGTGGAGCTGCTGCTCTCAACCTCATTATTCAAGCCTCTCTTTAGTTCAATTATACACCTCTACAGCTAAGGAAGATAGATGAAGGTCATTTGGGAGCTGTAAACCACAGTGCATTGAATGCAGAACTGTGTTCTTAAAACTGATTTACACCTTGTTCTGCAGCATAGGGCTTCTATTGAAATGCAGGGGCAGTGATTGAAAAGCCTTCTTCCTGTTCTTTAGTCTCAGATCCAGTCCCTGTAATTATTACCTTGATTAAATGGTGAGAGACAATGAATGCCTCTTTCATTATCTAGGTGGTGACAAAAACCCAAAACAAAATGTAGGGACTATCAGCACTTGGCCAGGAAGCACACTGGGGATGTACAAAGATGTTTACATCTGCAATAAGATAATTCTTGGTTGTGTGTATTGGTCCAGTGAGGAAGAAAATGTGTAATTGAAAGAAGCAATTTGCCTTTCCAGAAGAGACAAAGAACTGCCATCTTGTAGTGATTTACCAGCCAGGATGGAGAATGTAATGTATACAGAAGAAAGTTAATTAAACAATGCAAATGCATATTTTAAAAAGAAGACACCTCACAGGCCATTGACAGATGATTACATATTTTATTAATATGAAACAGAACATTTTAAAGATTAATTTCTGCAATGTTAAAATATATGGGACAAGATTCTCCAGTGCAATTAATCTGTGGGTGCAAAAACCCTGCCATTCAGACATCTAAGCACCTGAGTGAACCCCCAAAAGAGAGGTTGAGTTGGGACTCCTGTAAAAATTGGTCCTAGAGTCTATCAAAATTATTCCAATTTTTATAATTTATGTAAGACAACACTATGCTATATTTATTAGGGCTCAATCCTGCAAAGTAGTGAGGACCTCCATTGAAGTCAATGAGAGTAGACTCTGGCTCAATGAAAGTGAAAGGTGCTTAGCACTGCTCAGAAGGTGCTCAGCAACTTTCAGAACTGCCTTTAGGTTGTATTCCAGCCTTGTCTTGGGAAATAATTTGTCAGCCTAAGTTAAATAGTAAATTTAACATAAAGGTAATGAAAACAAAGTGCTTTGAATTCTTTTCTGAAATGTGGGTTATTATAGAAGCCTGTGACTCTATCAACTCATTTTTATTTAGAAATAAATTCCAAGGGTAATCATGATTTTCTCCTTTCAGAAAGAAAACGGGAATTAGTTTCTGCTAGCACAGAACCTCATGTACTTTTGATAGGGAAAATAGAGTACTTTAGCAGACTATGTTTGAATATGTAAATCAGACCCTGGATAGTTGGCTTTCTTCCCCGCACTGTTAAATTAATGTTCCCTCCGCAGGAATACCTTTTTGATATATACTATTTCAGAACTTGTTGAAGTCAGAAAATTTTTTTTTAAACTTCTCACTTATTAAAAACAATAGAGGATTGTTTTTAACATCGATATTCTGTGAAAACATTTTTACCATGTAACATTTAAGGTTTGCATAGAAAATTCATGTTTAATAGTTGAATGTTTTATAGTTACTCTTGTGAAAGCAGCATGGTCAAAATAATGCCCTTGGTTGTATGGATTGGTCTCCCTTTGACTTCAGGATCCTACTGCCATACAGGGTTATATTTCATTTTTAGATGTACACATAAAGTTCCCACTGACTTCAATATCACGTTACCGTAAAAACCCCAGTTGCATCCATGAATGTGCTTATATGATTCCAATTAACTTCAAAAAGAAAAGGATACTTGTGGCACCTTAGAGACTAACAAATTTATTTGAGCATAAGCTTTCGTGAGCTACTCACTTCAAAGCTTATGCTCCAATAAATTTGTTAGTCTCTAAGGTGCCACAAGTACTCCTTTTCTTTTTGCGGATACAGATTAAAACGGCTGCTACTCTGAAACCTGTCAATTAACTTCAATTTCCCAATTCCATTCCCATTCTGAAACTCTGTCATTGGCACTCACATGTGGTTCTTATTGATTTCAACATCCAATGCCCATAAAGGGCCAAATTCTCTCCATGGATATTCCCATCTCATTCCCCACCCTACCACCATGCTGAGGTTGTTGGAACCCTGCCTGCTGGTCGTTGGAACCCTGCCTCCCCTGACCCCCAAGGCTGGGGTTGCTAGAACCCTGCCTGCCATCCACACAAGCCCTGCCTCCCCCCACAAGGGGCTGGTATCTGGCATCTGCCTCATCTGGCATGTTCCTCCGCATTGCACCCCACTTTTTTAACAAAAGTGGGCATTTGTCCTGTTTGCTTTTGCTAACTGATCAAATCAGCAAAAGCAAATGGGATAAATGCCCACTTTTGCCAAAAAAGTTGGGACGGCCAGAACAGGGCTTAAAAAAGGGACTGTCCCAGCCAAAACCAGGCGTATGGTCACCCTACTTGTGCCTATCTTACATAGATCTTATCTGGAGTTTTGCTTTGTCTCTTTTCTATTTAATGATTATTTTGAATTGTATTTGTTGTAATAATGAGGTGTAGCATTACAGAAATTATATATTTAAAAAATTCTCTCTTCGGAGGGCTCCCATTGATTTCAATCTTCTGGGGCCATGAAGATCCCAGTTCTGTTTTAGATGCACACATAGCTCCTGTTCATGATTTTTAATGACCTACAATGGGACTCTTAAAGTAAAGCTCCTTTTGTATTATTTTGAAGCTTTCAGAGTAACAGCCGTGTTAGTCTGTATTCGCAAAAAGAAAAGGAGTACTTGTGGCACCTTAGAGACTAACCAATTTATTTGAGCATGAGCTTTCGTGAGCTACAGCTCACTTCATCAGATGCATACCGTGGAAACTGCAGCAGACTTTATATATACACAGAGAATATGAAACAATACCTCCTCCCACCCCACTGTCCTGCTGGTAATAGCTTATCTAAAGTAATCATCAGGTTAGGCCATTTCCAGCACAAATCCAGGTTTTCTCACCCTCCACCCCCCCACACAAATTCACTCTCCTGCTGGTGATAGCCCATCCAAAGTGACAACTCTTTACACAATGTGCATGATAATCAAGTTAGGCCATTTCCTGCACAAATCCAGGTTGTCTCACTCCCTCACCCCCCTCCAAAAATCCACCCCCATACACACACAAACTCACTCTTTGGATGAGCTATTACCAGCAGGAGAGTGAGTTTGTGTGTGTATGGGGGTGGGTTTTTGGAGGGGGTGAGAGAGTGAGACAACCTGGATTTGTGCAGGAAATGGCCTAACTTGATTATCATGCACATTGTGTAAAGAGTTGTCACTTTGGATGGACTATCACCAGCAGGAGAGTGAATTTGTGTGGGGGGGTGGAGGGTGAGAAAACCTGGATTTGTGCTGGAAATGGCCTAACCTGATGATTACTTTAGATAAGCTATTACCAGCAGGACAGTGGGGTGGGAGGAGGTATTGTTTCATATTCTCTGTGTATATATAAAGTCTGCTGCAGTTTCCACGGTATGCATCTGATGAAGTGAGCTGTAGCTCACGAAAGCTCATGCTCAAATAAATTGGTTAGTCTCTAAGGTGCCACAAGTACTCCTTTTCATTTTGAAGCTTGACATTTAAAAAAAATAATCAAGAGTGCAGTTTGGGTAATGATTCCACCAAACACCAGCGCTTTAATTTCTTGTCACAACAGCAACTTCCAAACAACTCAGCTGTGCACCCTGGCTGATTCACTTCTTCTCTTAGGCTGGAGTGCCATGTTGCAATACTGCCTGCGAAGGGGCAGCATAGTTCCTCTGCCTTGGAAGCAGAGCAAGGACTTGGATTGTCCCTGCGGTGAGGTGAGCTAAGGTGTTAGCTCTTTTTTTTTTTTTCTGCAGCAGTTGATTTTTCCCTTGTGTGCTGATTCAGCTGCCAAGGGAAGTAGCCCTCTGGTGACTGTTTTCCACCCTGCATAGTAACTAGTGTACTGCCCACATAAGGGATAGTGGATACCTTATATCCCCTGGACCACTGTGGGGTTGCGTTATGTGGCTCATGTCTGAGCTCATTAGAAGGAGTTGTCTTTCGCATAGGAAAACCTATGTGAATCCCTGTACACCACTCCTCATAACTCAAGAAGGCTGATGCTATCTCCAGTCCTTAAATAACAGTAGGAAAAGGATAAGTAGATGTTCGCATTTGTACTATTAAAAATATTGGTCATTTTTATTGGCCAAGTAAAATGATGGTAAATCTCCATTCTCAGTGAGTAGAAACTCAATGTGGGACTTCCATGACTTGGTGGGTATTCAGATCACCTAAACCACCTGCTTGTGTTTCTCAGCATAAACTCCAACATTAGTGTCCTCAAAAGAGGATACTACCAGGCATGCTATTGCAGCATGCCGGGAGGGAAGGCTGGATATCAGTTTTGAACCACAGCCCATAGGGGGAGGAGTGTGGAGGTACATTGCCTTAGCCGCAGCTCTTAGAGGCACTGTACCTGAGTCAACATAATGCTTCTTCCAATCATGCATAGTACATCTTCTGAGGGGTGTATCTGTTGCACTGGCCCAGCCTCCCAGGGGCCGAACTTATGCTCCTTCCTTTGCTCTACACCTTCCTTCTGTTAGAATCCCTGGTCTTTAACAAGGAGTGAAATCTCACCTTGTTCCTCCACTAGGACGCATAGCGTGGAGAATAAGTATTCTGTTCTTCCACTCAGGTAGAGCAAGCACTGTCATGCCAAAATGGGGCACAAACTAATGCTTAGCTGATAGCACACAAATAGAGGATATGACAATACTAGCTCATTCTCACAGACAAATGAAATGCCAGTATCATACAAGTCTAGTGATGCCTGGACAAAATATTAAAGAGTCCAGCTTAGAGCCCTATGTAATGAGCTCTCTCATCACTGCAAGGGATTCAGTACCATTTGATTACCTTATATTAAAGCATTATAAAATGCTCCAGGAAGTTCAGCAGAATCGATCACACCATTAGCTGAGAAGTCCTGACCTATGAATTTGAATAGAAGGCACTAAGCACAGTCCTTATGACCTTTCTAACAAGCGTGCAACTGCCACTGGTGTGGGATATACTGAATTTTAAAAAAATGGAATGGGGAGCAATAATTTTTAAGAAAGGTTACATCTATTTGAAGGTTTTTCACTTGCTCTTTGAACATTGGTACAGAGCTAATGAGCTCCACTTAATGGTCACCTAATGGTCACAGCTGCTCAGAGGGAATTCTATGACTCAAAAATAAGCTTGGACTGAGGCACATATGTAATAAAATCTTATATCAATATAATTGTTCATCCCTACTCTTCATAAAGCATTTTACAACTATACACAGTACATATTGCTCAGAAGCACTGGCCTTTGGGGTGGAGCAAAGAGGTAAATACACACAGTTTTTGGAGGAGGAGAAATTATTGGCCCAGAATATTAATGTAAATTTCTTTTCTAATCAAAAGTACCGTGAGATGTTGAATTTTATGCAGAGCCTAAAGGATTCTTCCTGGTTTCTAAAGGTCTTATCTAAAAGATCCACATTCAATAAACTGCATGGTACTCAATTTATTTTCCTTGGAAAGATGAAATGCTGAACTGACCCTGTCAAAATGTGACATCTGCGTAACTAATGCTAACCTGAAATTTAGTTAATTAAACTCCCCCTTTGCTTCACATATACATGTGTCGCCTTGCACCCTGTCTCCTTCCAGAAAGGACCTATTAGGACAGAAATGCTTGGCTGTTCCCTATCTCAACTACTTTTATATAGATTTATACTATACCGTAGATTTATACTGATTCCGATACCTTTTCTTATCTATGGATTTGCCATTGTCATACTTGGGATAATTTGTCTGAGGAGGCCTAGTCTGCTGCACTACAGAATTAGGTCGATGCAATGCAGCTTACATTGACCTATTTAAGTGTCCACATGAAAATTTTACTCCCGCCAACATAACTGCCCTTAACTCCACCTCAACAAGAGGCGTACAGTCAATGTCGATGTAGTTAGGTCACCGCAGTGTCAATGTAGACAGTGTGTGACTGGATTTCAGAAGCCATCCTGCAGTGCCCCGCACTGACAGTACAGTTGGTGTAAGCGCTCGTGGTGAGGAATTGTACCGCTGACACAAGTAGCATAGTGTGGGCCTGTAAAAACTATTTCATGCCTGTGGCTGCTCGATGCTGAGGTAACTATTATGTTGACATAATTTTGTAGCATAGACGTGCCCTAAGAATGAAGTGATCCTGCAATAATGTAGTTGTAGCCCTGTGGGTCTAACCCCATCTTTTTGTCCTTTCACTGCAGAGGTGTTAATGGGCCACTCTACCTTGAGTGGTCGCTTGGAATATGTGCTAACTACTTATTCTAAACAATCTATTCCACCTTGCATTTTGCTGTGATTGGGAGTACCTTTCCCAGACCTGAAGAAGAGTTGTGTGTGGCTCAAAAGCTTGTCTCTCATCAACAGAAGTTGGTCCAAGAAAAGATATTACCTCACCCATTGTGATACTACTAGACATATTTATTAGTTTTCGCCACAGAACCATTACAACCTAGACCACTTTTCCCAGCAGTTTTGGAAAATATGCCCTGACATTTAAAAAAACAAAATCCTCAGGCACTCCAGAATACTAATCTTTATAACATCAGACAATAGATCACCATTGTTAATGTAACCCATATAAATCCAGTGTGTCTTTTTTCCTCCTCACCCAGTGGCTGGACCATGTAGGAGGTCGATGAACCTTCCACTGTCTCCAGGGTAATGGACCTGGGCCCAGATCCTTAAAGGTAGTTGGGCTCCTAACTCCCACTGAAATTTTTGGGTAACCTAAATACCTTGAGGATCTGGGCCCTGGTATTTTAGCTCAAGCAGCATAGGATCATGCTTTTAGATCTGAGGTGCCAGACCATAGGTATCATTACACTAAAAGAAAAAAGCGGGGAGAGGGGGACGAAGTATTAACATCACTGTCTGATTCACTTTATATAAGACACAGGGAATAAATCCTCGCCGGACTAGATGTGGATCTCCATGGCACATAAAATTCTCTGACTAGCTTTCTCAGTGTTCACAAACTAGAACAAAAGAGGCACCTTTGCAGTACTTTTCTAAAAGGAGTTCTGATTCCTATAAAATTCCTCTGAGTTATTCACTAACTCCAGAATTCCTTTTTTCATCTGTAGCTGTCTGTCACTCAGTGATCTACTCCTCTTTGACAGCCCTGTCACCACCTTCTAGTGTCTTGGGGTCTCTTCTTTTGCTGCCATCAAACTCAAGGTAATTCATTTACACTTCTCACAAGAGATCTGTCTGAGCACTGAATAATCTGTATCTTTTGAATTTCATTAGCAATCATTATTACTTTAGCTAGTGGTTAATATAACCTAAAAAAGTGATTTTTTAAAAGATGGAAATAAAATGGGTTTGTGTTTTATAGTCCGTCTCTGATCAGCCTTTAGTTGTTTTTCAGAGGGGAAAAATATTATTCATCCTCTTACTGAGATACCACAAGCTCCTGGAACCCAAGATTTACTATTGTTCATATCACTTCCAGTTATGCTAAATTTTAGTAGGAAAGGCTTATGAAGTTAGTTACCTATTACATAAAACTATTGTGGTTGCCAGTGAATCCTATCATAAACATCTCCTTTGTAACAAGAACTTAATTTTAACAGGACACTGAATGGCAGCTACTGGCAAGGATAGAGCAGTAACACTTTCTTTTCTCGCAGTGCTATGTGCTTTCAAGTGCCTTTAAGATAAAATAGAGCTTTTAGGAATGGCATTATTATTTTTTGCTTCTCTCCCTGAACAGAACACAGAGAGTTATAGACTTTAAAGTGTCATTGTTCAACCTGGCTCTGCAGTCATCCAGCACTGAACTGCAATTTTCAAACAGGGAAGGGGGAGTTGCATGCTTTCCTGATTACCATTTACTGGGGTAATTAATTAATCAAGTATAGAGGTGTTACAGTGATTGACTCCAGAACAGTCAGAGCAGCCTCATTAAGAAAACGGATTTAAACAAGCCGAGAGAGAAATTTTAAAATATTTTTTTCTAAAGGTAGCAGCTCCTCAAGGAGGGAAGGATTTTAAACAGTCAAGTCAGTGGCTGAGATTTTCAGAATGAATACATATTGGGCCTCCAGGTAGTTTGGAATCTCTCTGCCCAGACACACAAACTTCAATTCAACACACCACCTAAGCCTAAGCACATGCTTAATTTAGAGCAGATGAATGCTCTCATTGAACCCATCTGATTAAAACTATACATGTGGTTAGGTGCTTTGCTGAATTGGAGTCAATAGCTGGACTAGAGAGAGACAATAGACTCGGTCCTGAGACTTGCCGGGCATCATCAAGTTCCACGGAGTTGTAAGTGCTCATCATCTCTCAGCATGAAGCCCACTGTAAGTAGTTCCCTGGTGTCTCCATGGTTAGTGCAGAGGGAAATTCACCCCCTCTCCCCTGAGTATGTGAATTCCCCTCCCCCCTCCCCTTTTCTTTTTTTTTTTTTGCTTGGTTTAGTGCTGCTACTTACTAATAAACTGACAATTTATTATGGACAAACTGTACCCTCTCCATAACTGTGGTTATATATAACTTCTAACATGCAACATTTTAAGTAGTGATCATTGCACTTCAGTGTTTAAACAAGAAATGTAGACTCAGCTGGGGAGGGATGGGTAAAGGCTTACAAAATCTAATATTTAGGAATGGATTTAGTCTGTGAATTTTGTATCCAGACTTAGTTTTCCCAAAGTTTGAGGAAGTTTGGATCTGGGTTAAATGTTTGGATACATCTCTACTTCTGTTGGTAGAAATGATATCGTAAAATAAACAAACGAATATAAATATATGAAAATAGTTTGTTGTTTGTATTACTATAGTGCCTAAGAGCCTGTAACTGTATTCCACTGCACTTTAATATGTATATACTAAAATAGATATCTAACTGTAGTTACAAGCACACAAAAATAAAAGAACACATAAATGTCTTAGGGAAGAACATATTAGCAACCAAGAATGTTCAGCATGACCAAGGAACTACACTTCATCTGTGGCACACAATCATCCTAACCATCTTTTGCCTCTTACTCTATTCATCTCTCCCTGTTCCCCAGATTCCCCCCATCCCCCCCAAAAAACAACCCACCCCTCCTGAGCTCCCTTATTCTTGATGGTGGCAGTTTGCTGTATAGTTAACCACCCTTTATGTACAAACAGTCCCAACATCAGGTATATTGCTTTCAGTGCGCTCTCTTCTTTAACGTTTACCCACGACTTTTTGTTCATGAAATAGCTATCTCAAAATTGATTTGCAGCAATGCATTTTTCTTTGCTAGACTTTTATATTGCTATTTGTAATACCTCAATAAACTTGAATCTTTAGCCTGACCTCTGCTGCTCCTTTTCAATCCCTGCAAAATAACCCCTAGTAGACAAGTACAAAGCATATCTCTACATTTGTTATAATTCATGCTTTTTTAAAGGTATGTGGAAGAGGATGGTTTTAAGCGTGCATAGTTTTCATCTTGCTCTGAATAGAATATACATATACTGGGTCAGATCCTGAGCTACTGTAAATCAGCACAGATCCATTGAAGTCAATGGAGCTATACTGATCTATGTCAGCTGAGGATCTGGGCCATTATAGTTCCTGAGGTTTGACTTTACTGGTAATTCAAATAATAAGGACCAAACATAAACACAAGTTTAACTTCTCTCTCCAAGCTTGGCTCTTCCTAAGGTTTATCCGCAGGACCTCTATGTTCCAGACCCTACTTCCATCTGCCCAGAAAAATGACTTTACAGTATTTACACCGTATCTTCATCCGGGGTCCAGCACACCTAGTATCAGAGTGACTCCAAAGATGAGCCTTGCATCCTTATGCAGGGTTCTAATGACTGCCACTCTGTGGCAGAGGGTTTACCCCATCACTTCCATACTCTGTTTACTTTACTCAGGTGAGTCATCTCACTACTTCTTAGCAGCGGGCATTTATTTGGAGTAGGCAGTTCTCAAGATAGGTGTCTTAGAAGGTTGTGAGATTTTGAGTTTTTTTTCTCTTGCAGCAACAAAGATCAAGAAAGGAAATAAGTCAGTCCTTTTCACATGGTATACAGTTTAATTGTAGATTATAGAAATTCTTTTTATTATTTCCATAAAATGTAATGCTATAATAACTGCATCCAACATCTTTTTCTTAAAGAAAATGTATCAAGTGCTGGTCACTAAACTCAGCTGTTGTCCATCAGTCTTGTATTCAGTATATCAGTCAAGTAAAGTTTTAAGGCAGTGATTGCCAAAGGTGCCTAAAGAATTTAATTTCTCACCTTCCATTGAATTCCAGTGGGATTTGGGTGCCTAACTCCTTAGGCCTCTAGAAATCCTAGGCAAAATAAACATATAGGCAATATAATTTCTAACAACTTGAGCAACTTACTCTATATTACGCTATACCAGAGCCCAATGTTCATGGATAATAGAAAGTATTGTATGTTAAAGCTATTAGAAAACTACATATACTCAGACATTAAAACCTGAGAGAATATAGAGGTTGGAAGTTTGCAGAGAATCAATCCTTATTTCAAGATATTTATATTTCAAAATGAAAATGAAAAAAACATGGAAAGACTAACTAAAGCTAACTTCAGAAAATGTGGAGAGAGAGCCTGATATCATCATTCAGAAGAATATTTCCAGGAAAAAGTTTTTGATACTGAAAAATAATTGAATGTGTCGTGGTGGAAAAATCCCATCATTACTATCCCAGAATCAAGCCATGTAATAAAATGGGAGCCTACAGTGATCTTTCATTCTACAAAGCCCACGATATTTTTTTCTTGACACAGCAATTACTGTTTAATCTGCTTAGAATAGATGGTAATGGAGCCTTTGAATTTTCTCTTTTATTTTGTTTTGAATGTATTGCCTTGATTTTTATCACATTTATGTGCACATCAGAGTAATTATTCATTGTTAAAGCCAATCCACAATCAATGTCATTTTTTTGCATTTTGTTTACCCAGATTAGTGGCTTGATCCTGCTCACTGACTTCAATGGGAGCTTGACTTGCCCCGTTTGTCTCTGTCACAAAGAGGCGGATCATCCTTAGCCTTTGTATGGGTGCGCAGTGGGAAGGGCACATGCAACTGACCCCTGCCCGCCCTGATTTAAAAAAAAAAAAAAGGTCGGAGGGAGGGTCATTTGTGGTCCCTCCTCCTAGGGAAGGGCAATGAATGCTCTCTTGTCATCCCAAAGTGGGGAGACCAACCCAAATAGGGCTGATAGGGGAAGTGAGAAGGTGGGATGACCCCATCCAAATCATTTGGATAGATGGTTGAGCTGTGACATCTCGCTGTAAACTGTTTGTGGAGCAGCGGGGTTGCATCAGGGACTGCTAACAGAGGAGAGTGAAGGGGTTGAGGGTATGTCTACAGTGCTGACTTGGGCTCTTGGGGCTCGAGCTTATGGGCTGTTTGTGGTGTAGAATTTCAGGCTTTGGCTGGACCCCGGACTCTAGGACCTTGCGAGGCGGGAGAGTGAATGTCGGCTCCTTAACCTGAGCCCGTTAGCCTGAATCAGCTGGCATGGCCCAGCTACAGGTGTCTAATTGCAGCATAGACCTATCTTGAGATACAGACTCCAGCTAAACTACTGCATTTCTATCCCTCCCACGGTGCAAGGCTGTGCCTACATGACACAATGTAGACTGATTTTTAGTGATGAAAACAATGTCTTTCAGTCTATGAAGGTTTCAGATGGAACAATGAGTGCAAATGAAGTGGGGCATGTTCACCTCTTTGAGGTGCAGCACACACGAGGTGCAGCCCAGAAGGAAGGAGCAAAGCCACCTTTGTGTCCTGCTGGTTATGGACCATTTCAGCTTCTGACATAACTTAGAGCAGCCTCCAGGGTTGCCTAAGTTATTGCAGCCTTGCTGCAGCCGCCTGAGAGGCCTGCAGTGCAAGCCAGAAAGACCAAAGCAGCATGAGCTAAAAGCATGTAATCTTAAATTGGACTTGCAGGGTGGCCAGTGTAGGTCTACCCATGATTATCCAAAGCAGTGCCTGCCCCTGGGAAATTCTCCATCTTCTAGAAGGCTGTTTATGGTCTCTGTCCATTACAGGAGAAAGATACAGGAGCTAGAGCGAGTGTCAGAATCTCCACCTATCTCTGCTTTAGTTAACAACCAGTAACAAAATTGTATGCTCTTCTGGAAGATATGCTTTAGTGAAACACAAGTTATTGGGCTCGTGCAGGAGTGACTAGATGTGAAATTCTCTGTACCATGTTATACAGGAAATCAGACTAGATGATATAATGGTCTCTCTGGACTTAAAAATCTCTAGCTCCATGAATCTATTTTAACACTAGTATGGAGGGATTTTCTGCATATCTGGGTGTTTACCCAAAACATTCCCTGACTCTTCAACTTGCATGGGAAATTTGGGTTCCCCACCCTTTCCTGTAATATTACTACTTGTTATTTTTTCCCTTCTCTGAGTTAAGATTTAGGTTTCGTTCCCCTTTGAGCTGCAGTCCTGTTTTGATGAAGAAGAAACTTAATGCAATATTAATCAAAGATAGAAAACTCATTTATCTATCTCTAAACTTGACTCAAGCTATCAGTTATCCTGGAATAAACAGGAGATTAATCTGCTATAGTTAACAATAACACTCAGCTTTCCTTATCCATCTCCCTCTGGAAGTTTTGATCACAGGAAGAATAAGTCATTGTTGACTCTTTCTGATGAACTTGACATTTGGCAAAGTTCTGGGCCAAGTTGTGATGGCCTTGCTTGGCTGCACAAAGGAGAGGGGAGGGTGAGTGCAAGAAACCTCCCCCTATCTATGCTGCAGAACAAGGGCTGCTGAGAATCATATTCCCTGTGATCTGGAGCATGTGAATGGTGTGATTCTGCTTCCCGCCCCAGTGGGGTGCAAATTAGATAGGAGGATGCAGTATGACCCACACCCCCACCCGGCACACCATGAGTACCAATGTGCTCCATCCCAACCACAGCACGCACAACAGAAACATGAGAAACAAATATTCCTTTTCCTCATGTAGACAAATTGCTTTCCAGAAAACCAGGAGCTAAATGCTAAATGTCATTTTTAACTTCTAATTTTCCCATTAAACCTCAGTGGAAGGGGCATGGCGATAAGCTGCTTTCTGGCACTCTGACCCTTCCATACGGAATGCCCTGTCTTAGCTGATCTGTAAGGTCATTGTCCTCTCCTCCTCCAAATCCTGCCTCAAGAAACATGCAGACTGATGCCTAAGAGAAATCCATCAACTCACCATGTTTAGGTTGATTGGCAGTCAGGGTAGCCGACATTGTTTATTCAACAAAAACTCTCCAATGACTGATGACCCAATCAGTAGCCTATGCAATTGGCTGTGTTGTTGTAGCTTCCCTCACTCTCCATTCCCACTCTGATACTACCGTTTGTTAGGATCATTTCATTGCAAATTAGATGGTAAACGGTGTGTGGGGCAGGGAACATGTCTACCTCTGGGTATGTACAGAGAATAGCACAATGGGGCCCTGGTCGTGACTGGAGCTTTTGGGTACTGTACAACATAAATAGCTAATAGCTATAGAAGTAGGAGGGATCATTTTCACCCTAGGTTTGTGGCCAGGAGTCTGGCCTGAGCCAGTCAGATGCATCTGCTATGTACCTTTCCTTACGATTTATGGCATCTAACAGATTCTATTAGCTTTGTGTGGATAAAGGCAAGCTCCTAATGTGCTATAATTTCCTCTTCCCCATCACTTCTGTAGCAGCTCTGCTGTTGGGATTCCCCAAGCCCATGACTCTTCCAAAGCATGGGGATGGGGGAAAGAGCCCACTGATTTTGGAGGGGAGGGATCTAATGGAGACCTGCCAGCCTTCGCACCCCTCATATCTCAAGGAGCCTGAGCTCTTGTAGAGGGGAGCACACAGCAGAGATGGCTCTCCCCATTTTTGCACCTCCACACAAGGACTCACATACTCAGGTTTACCTCATGTCACAAAGCATACTGTGGGGCTATATCTAATTCTCTCTGTTAGTGCATGTAAAGAAATCCAGGGATTCTTCCGGTTGAAGGGTGCTTTTTAAATCTAAGATATCATTATTTATAATTATTTAATTATGAAGATTTCAGACTGTGAATCCCAAAAGCTTTATAAGCTCCTTGTAGTCTGTCTTCCCTTTTTTATTAATTCTAACCTCAAAATTCAACCCCACCAATATATCATTTTCATTCAGAGTTATAGCCACTCTGCCAAGTTCTACTTTTTCCCCATATTGATTTTATTCTTGTCTAAAACCTCTCTCTGTCATTCTATAATAGTATAAAAATGGGCTAAATCAAGCAC
Organism: Eretmochelys imbricata; assembly: GCF_965152235.1. Classification (NCBI taxonomy): domain Eukaryota; kingdom Metazoa; phylum Chordata; order Testudines; family Cheloniidae; genus Eretmochelys; species Eretmochelys imbricata. The sequence goes on from NC_135580.1 coordinate 37,904,981, forward strand.
TTTACTCAATCAATGATTCTTCATACTTGACCGAGAATATCTATGCCAGAAATAACATTCCACAGTTTGGAAGAGATAAGGATGAAAGGGTCCATTACAATATATTAATCATTATTCTTTCATTTTTCTTAGGGCAGGACAAGTTCCACTGTTTATCCTCTTGACTTGTTATGAGAACCTTTGAAGCTGTATTATTCTGAGCCCACTTTACAACAGCAATGACCTTACGGAAAACACTCAGGGCCTGATTTTTCTAAATTTCCCATACGGAAATGCACACGCCGTTGTAGATCTAATGTGCATATGTCATTACTGTAACTGTGCCTAATTTCAGCATCCAACGGGTGTTAGATGGCTTTTTTGGTGTTCACACACCGGGTTAGAATGTGCAGTAAGGTAACTGCATGCTGAAATTAAGCTCACAATTGTGTGAACACTGATTAGAAAATCCATCTGTAACAGGGTATGTTCCCACCTTGGTCTCGAGACCTCTGGACAGTGGGCCTGATGCCACATGAGAAGGGTGCAGAATCCCTCTCTCCTCTTTCCTTATTGCAGGATTTAGGGATCAGGCAGGAAAGGCTTAAGGGCCAAGGAGTCTAGTCAGCTGGAGCTCATTAGGAAAGTACATTATATAGCAGGTAGGAGGAGGAGGCAACCCTGAACTTGAATGGGGAAGAGGCTGATCTTCTCAGCTTGGGAGGTGATCAGAATGAGATGATCTCTTCTTTTGAGGCTAGGAAGCAGAACTCATGAGGAGAGCCCTGCAAACCTGTGGATATCCACATCAGTGGATGCAGATATCCGTGGACCATGTTTGCGGATTGAATGCGGATACAAATTGGGTATCTGCACAGTGCTCTACTCATGAGCCTGGGAGAGTCCATCCTGTGATATTGCATGACTATAGAACGGATATAAGTATTACCAGAATCAGGCCCACATAGCCAACAGAATTGCACTGAGTACAAAATCTGACCTATTGTTGTTCTACACCAGACAGAATCTAGCCAAGCAGCAGAGGCAGCTATCTAGCCAATTTATTTCAGATATGCTTCCCTCCTCCGCCCACCACCACCACAGTAAGGCTTGAAATAGCTTTTCTTCCACCTGCTCTGTATGAAGCAGCACTCGCAGAGTTGCAGGTAAAATTGAAAATTACAGGGTATTTGGCCTCTTTTATACTGAGATCACTACTTAAAGCTACTTTACATAATCTCAGACTAAATGCATAACTGTCAAGGTGTTGGCTTGCTAGTAGTCTGTGAGGTGTTCTTGCTTTCTATACCAAGCTGGGTCTCAGTTATTTCATTGCAAAGCCTTGTTCAAATAGTTTGTGTAATCACTGTAATCCATAGATATGCCTTAGATATGAATTCTTGTTTCTTGTAAATAACAAAGGACCCAATCCTGCTTTCATTTTACTCAACAGGAGCTTTGACATTGATTTAGAATCATAAGGTTAGAAGGGACCACAAGGGTCATCTAGTCTAATCCCCTGTCCAGGTGCAGGATTTGCTGTGTCTAAATCATACAAGACAGATGCCTATGACTTCTATGAGAGCAGGATCTTGCCCCAAATGCTTACACAGTAATCAAAGGTAGAGTTAGCTAAGAAGCTTGAAATTACTTTGCCACTCTTTTAAGTGTATAGATTTTTAAAAAAAATAAACTAATGTTCTTGATGTTGAATTGGACATTGTGAAATGCAGAGACAGTGACACTGCTATCATTCATGATTGATTCATCTTATATGTAAGGATAATGCAAAACAGGCTGCCATAAGAGCTTATAACACAGATAGATCACAGGTGACATTGGTTTCTGCTGAAGCTAGAGGAGGTGAAAAAGAAATAAATTAACAAGAGAATGGGCTTCACATCTGCTGTCACTGGCAGAAGAAGGATCAAGTAGGTGGTTTACTTGTTATCACTTTAGAAATAAGTACTGTGTACACAAATTAAAACTATCACCATAAAGTATTTTGGTCTCTAGACCCTGTCACACATGCCCATACACCTCTATAGCAATTAGATGAATAAACAAATGTAATCTGCATGCTTTTAAATTAGGGATGTCAAAATAAAATATTCATGGCCAGTTTCTGCCACTGCTACTCATGGGGTGGAGTATCTTACTCCATGAGTAGTCCCATCAGTTTCAATGAGGTTACTTGCAAAGAAATGGTACTACTTAGTGTGGGTAAGGATGGTAGAAATTACCCTAAAATAAGGAGTCAAATTTACAGTGATTAGTACATACAAGGACACTACACCATGGTAAGAAAATCTCTCTTGAAATGATTACTTGTAAATACTATTATGGTAAGAAAAAATAAAGCAAGAAAATATTTAAAAATGGAATGTGATACAATAGGGGAAAAAAGTGACACCAAGCCTAACATAATTTAGCCATTTAAGAATCAACAGAGGCCAAATAATGTACTTCTAAGCCACTTGCATGAAGGATGAGTGAACAGCTTGACCAGTGGCAATATATGATGGTGCTCACTTAACACAGTAATGAATTATTATGGCAGGCCAGATTTTCATAAGGACTGAGTCGCCTACAGTCTGGCTCTGAGCTCTTTGGAAAATCTGTCCCTGCATTAAACTTTCTAAACTACTACATGCTACAAGGGGCCACAGCAATGGTTCCCTCAACCCACCTAGCAATATTGTTAACCTATCCAACTATACTCTCAGCCCAGCAGAAGCAGCTGTTCTATCTCGGGGCCTCTCCTTCTGCCCCTCCACCCCCACGAACATGATACAGCTCTGTGGTGACCTAGAATCCTATTTTCGACGTCTCCGACTCAAGGAATATTTCCAAAATACCTCTGAACAACATACTAATCCACAGAGGTCTCCCTACCAACACTACAGAAAGAAGGATTCTAGGTGGACTCCTCCTGAAGGTCGAAACAGCAGACTGGACTTCTACATAGAGTGCTTCCGCCGACGTGCACGGGCTGAAATTGTGGAAAAGCAGCATCACTTGCCCCATAACCTCAGCCATGCGGAACGCAATGCCAGCCACAGCCTCAGAAACAACTCTGACATCATAATCAAAAAGGCTGACAAAGGAGGTGCTGTTGTCATCATGAATAGGTCGGAATATGAACAAGAAGCTGCTCGGCAGCTCTCCAACACGAGTTTCTACAAGCCATTACCCTATGATCCCACTGAGAGTTACCAAAAGCAACTACAGCATTTGCTCAAGAAACTTCCTGAAAAAGCACAAGATCAAATCCGCACAGACACACCCCTGGAACCCCGACCTGGGATATTCTATCTACTACCCAAGATCCATAAACCTGGAACTCCTGGCACCCCATCATTTCAGGCATTGGCACCCTGACAGCAGGATTGTCTGGCTATGTAGACTCCCTCCTCAGGCCCTACGCTACCAGCACTCCCAGCTACCTTCGAGACACCACTGACTTCCTGAGGAAACTTCAATCCATCGGTGATCTTCCTGATAACACCATCCTGGCCACTATGGATGTAGAAGCCCTCTACACCAACATTCCACACAAAGATGGACTACAAGCCGTCAGGAACACTATCCCCGATAATGTCACGGCTAACCTGGTGGCTGAACTTTGTGACTTTGTCCTTACCCATAACTATTTCACATTTGGGGACAATGTATACCTTCAGATCAGCGGCACTGCTATGGGTACCCGCATGGCCCCACAGTATGCCAACATTTTTATGGCTGATTTAGAACAACGCTTCCTCAGCTCTCGTCCCCTAAAACCCCTACTCTACTTGCGCTATATTGATGACATCTTCATCATCTGGACCCATGGAAAAGAAGCCCTTGAGGAATTCCACCATGATTTCAACAATTTCCATCCCACCACCAACCTCAGCCTGGTCCAGTCCACACAAGAGATCCACTTCCTGGACACTACAGTGCTAATAAACAATGGTCACATAAACACCACCCTATACCGGAAACCTACTGACCGCTATTCCTACCTGCATGCCTCCAGCTTTCACCCTGACCACACCACACGATCCATCGTCTACAGCCAAGCTCTGCGATACAACCGCATTTGCTCCAACCCCTCAGACAGAGACAAACACCTACAAGATCTCTGTCAAGCTTTCTTACAACTACAATACCCACCTGCAGAAGTAAAGAAACAGATTGATAGAGCCAGAAGAGTTCCCAGAAGTTACCTACTACAGGACAGGCCTAACAAAGAAAATAACAGAACGCCACTAGCCGTCACCTTCAGCCCCCAACTAAAACCCCTCCAACGCATTATTAAGGATCTACAACCTATCCTAAAGGATGACCCAACACTCTCACAAATCTTGGGAGACAGGCCAGTCCTTGCCTACAGACAGCCCCGCAACCTGAAGCAAATACTCACCAACAACCACATACCACACAACAGAACCACTAACCCAGGAACTTATCCTTGCAACAAAGCCCGTTGCCAATTGTGCCCACATATCTATTCAGGGGACACCATCACAGGGCCTAATAACATCAGCCACACTATCAGAGGTTCGTTCACCTGCACATCCACCAATGTGATATATGCCATCATGTGCCAGCAATGCCCCTCTGCCATGTACATTGGTCAAACTGGACAGTCTCTACGTAAAAGAATAAATGGACACAAATCAGATGTCAAGAATTATAACATTCATAAACCAGTCGGAGAACACTTCAATCTCTCTGGTCACGCAATCACAGACATGAAGGTCGCTATCTTAAAACAAAAAAACTTCAAATGCAGACTCCAGCGAGAAACTGCTGAATTGGAATTCATTTGCAAATTGGATACTATTAATTTAGGCTTAAATAGAGACTGGGAGTGGCTAAGTCATTATGCAAGGTAGCCTATTTCCTCTTGTTTTTTTCCTACCTCCCCCCCCCCCCCAGATGTTCTGGTTTAACTTGGATTTAAACTTGGAGAGTGGTCAGTTTGGATGAGCTATTACCAGCAGGAGAGTGAGTTTGTGTGTGTATGGGGGTGGGTTTTTGGAGGGGGGTGAGGGAGTGAAAGAACCTGGATTTGTGCAGGAAATGGCCTAACTTGATTATCATGCACATTGTGTAAAGAGTTGTCACTTTGGATGGGCTATCACCAGCAGGAGAGTGAATTTGTGTGGGGGGGTGGAGGGTGAGAAAACCTGGATTTGTGCTGGAAATGGCCTAACCTGTTGATCACTTTAGATAAGCTATTACCAGCAGGACAGTGGGGTGGGAGGAGGTATTGTTTCATATTCTCTGTGTATATATAAAGTCTGCTGCAGTTTCCACGGTATGCATCCGATGAAGTGAGCTATAGCTCACGAAAGCTCATGCTCAAATAAATTGGTTAGTCTCTAAGGTGCCACAAGTACTCCTTTTCTTTTTGTCCCTGCATTAGAATACCTAGATTATTTTACAGACCATAAGGAGCACTTTAGTACATTCCTGGTATGTGTGTACAAATATTTGCCAGATCTGGTCATGTACCAGCTACACAAATGGTTGGAACAATAGTTTAATTATAGAAATATTACTTTGATACGTATTGCCTTGCTGCTAAACATTGGTCAAGGACCATAAACTTAATGATATTTTTCATCTCTTTAAAAGTCATTGAGTCTTACCTAACTGTATAAGTCCTTTGTTAGGGGCTTATTCCTTCACCCACTTACTTCCTTGGTCCTTCTCGCATGAACAGAGAGCAACAATACCCGAAGTCCAAAGGTGCAAACAATTCAATGTTTATTGGGGTGAACTTCCAGCAAGCATGATTCCAGTTTCCTTCCTTAGTGTCCCCCTTCCCAGCTCTGACACCACAGAGCCTTACCTGTGTCCCTGTTCCCATTCCTGCCCTTAGCTAAACATGATTCCAATTTCCCCACCCACATTCCCAGTTCCCATTTCCCCCACACACACTTCCTGATTGACTGCAGACTATATAGTAAAACTTGACTTCTGCTTAGCTATACCTTAACCAATCACTTTAGTGAAATTTAACTAACCAATCCTAACATATTGTAACATGATTATGTAACCAATTATATCCCACCACCTTAATTAGTTTACACTCAGCAAAATTAATTATACAGCAGACGGAAACAATCACAGAACCAGACAGAGATTATGCAGACAAACAATAGGGAAATGGGGACTACAGTGATAGAACAAACACAGAAATGAGGATTTCACATCCCAGCTATTGATAAGTGAGTTCTTGCCAGACAGGATGCTATCAAACTAAGTTTCCTTTTACATCTTCTAGGCACTTCCCTTTCTCTGGAGGCAATAGGCATTATCAGGACAGGATTGTATTCCTAACAGCCCAATAGCACCTTCTTTCAATGTGACTAGTTTGGAATGTGAGGATGTGATCCTTAGCTTCCCAGCTTATGGCTGCCTCTGCTGCTTAGCCAAAGATCTTAGCCTAAGCACAGGGCCTCAGACTGTCACAGTAAGAGAAGGACCTTACACCGGCAGACAGTGATTTTGATTCTTTCTTTTATACCTCTATAACTAGCTAAGTGATAAGAATACACCTAAATTCTTAGAGTATAGGCCTTTACAGACAGGCCTGAATATCTATATCCTAACAGCCCTTGGATACTTCAAATGGGAATTTAAATCTGTTTCATTAAGTTCATTTTCCCCCCTCAAAATAAGCACAAACCAGTTTGTTGTTGTAAGGTTGCTCAGCATGTGTTCGGTAGATGATATTCTTTCACTCTGGATATAAACATGGATGTCTTTGTTTTGAGAAATCAATCAGAAGCCTCACATATAAATACAACCATGGATTTTAACACAGATGCATTAAAAGGGCAGGCTATCAGCAAGCCCAGTCTGGCCCACATTCCACAACAGCTGCTAGGCTGGCTGGAACTGAAAAGATGGATTGGTACTCTGTTTGTTTGTCCTGACAGGTCATAGAGAATAAGGTGGGCATGGTAGTCGGGTCCCTGGTGGGAGGGGTCAAAAACAGATGATGGGAACGTAGGACACAGTGTGAGTATAACATGAAGAGTGCACGCCTACGGAAAGGATGGGTGGGAGGAACTCTTTCCAGGCAAGAATCTCCCTTGTAGAAGCCAGAAAGCCCCACATTCCAAGGCCCTGCCTCCCATCCCCCAATAGGTCTCATCTATTAGTCAGGCCAGCATGCACCTGGAGGTTAGATATAGTTTACTAAGGGTTAACACAGGCCTGGGTTTTCATTGTGTGTTGTGAGGGAAGGTTGATTGTACTTAGAAGAGGGTAATAAAAAGAAATGCATACACTTAACTAAAATGGCCCAGAGGGCTAAAGATGCCCAGAGAATGTTAATGTTTTATGTGGAGAGGTAAAGTGGGTAAATAAAGTCATCACAAGCAGAACATTCCCACTTTACTGGTAACACTCTGAGTCAATGGTATCTGAGTCAATTGTTTATGGGTCTGTGCTTTACTGTTCTAAGATGACACTGCCATACGTTTTCATTTAAGCCGTGCCTCCAAAAGATTAAAACCATTTAGGGCAAAGCCAGCAAGCCAGCCTCCCTTACATTTTCACTCAGGAGTAAAACACACTCCTCACTTGGATTCCCAGTAAAGTGGGGCTTGACTGAGATTTAGTTTGACAGTAAAAGAGAGAAAACTTATCGTTTGGTGTCATGATTCGGTACATAGCCCAGAAGATAAATTACTCATTTCAAAAGTTGATGAAAATGTATTAGTTCATTTGCTGTTATATGATCTGTTATATTTTCAACCAATCTTACATTATAAGTAACATCCATTAGTTTAGAGCAGCTGTCTGTCTGTAGAGTTTAAGAAGTTAGGGTACATTCACACTTTACAAAATAATTTGTATTTTTCTTCTGGTTACTATTACATAGTTGATTTTATCTTTAAGCATCATTGGATATTAGGGTGGTGAGCCCTGTAGAGCCCCCTAAAATGGATACATTGATTAGTTAACAACATTAGTACTTACCAAACCTACCCATTCAAATCATTCCCCATGTGGCAGTTATATGGGACACATCCTAGCCCCACAATGCAGAAAGCCACCTGAAGCTCTGTGGACCAATCTGGTTTAATGGCCAAGGAGCACATCTGGAATCCAGAAGTTAAGCTACATAGCTGCTGGATACTGCCTTCCTGCCAGTTGATCTGCCTCTGCCTCTTTGGGAATGACATCAAAAAGGCCATACATGTATGCAGAAACTCCTTAGGGTGGGTTTCCATGACTGACAGGTGGCATGCTTCATATACATATACATATACATACAAATGCTTCATACCACAGACTACCTTTAGTGGTTGTATAAGATTTGTCTTTACCCCTTCTTTTCTCAGTGAGGTAGAGGTCAAGGCTCTGAAGGGGCCGCACTTTATCCTAATAAGTTCTTCAGATTACTCTTTTTTTTGTTAAATATCCTTGTAGACAGTGCAGAAGAATGTTTGGTGTCATTCTCCTCTTGATAAATCAACCTATGATGCAGCACCTGTTTTCCAGAAGAAGCCCCCCACTCCTCATAATACACAAGGTTGCACCTTCTGATTCAGTATACTTTGATTTGCTCTTGCTTTTTCCAAGAACATTTACAGAAATACAACCCCCAATGAACCATCTTAATTCTTCAGTGATTTTTCCAGGCCTAACTTTTCACCTGATTTTCTTTTTTGTACCAACCATTTCAGGCTTTGATTAATTTGGCCCAAAACTTTACAACATCCTTTGTTGTCCATTTCAATGTATCTTAGTGAAGAATTATCTTTCTTTTCTTGCTTGTAGGTGTTAGCAGGAATTTTACAGATCTTTTCTCGTGACAGGTGTTCTAGATAATGATCAATCATTGTTACTGTTGTTGATTTGCATTATCATAGGAGCCCTAGTCATAGACCAGGACCCCAATGAGCTAGGTGCTATATGAACACAGAACAAAAAGACAGTCCCTGCTCCAGAAAGCTTAAATCATAAGTCTGGTTGAGTTCTTTTGCCAATATCATGGCTGTCTTTTCTCTTTTCACACAATACTGTTCTTCATTTTTTATGAACTGATTCTGTGGTGGTCCCAGATAAACAGCTAAATTGATGATTAGAAGGAAATATGCATTTATAGCTAGACAGATTAGTTCTATTTAGATTTTCTGCTGGGCCTATTACCTTCTGTCAGATGCTGCTGCTCCTAGACCACATATCTCTCTAGAACAGGTTGAAATACTTTGACCAAAAAGAGGGGGTATGGGTTAGTTAAGAAATGGCCTTTTTTTAAAACAGAAAATTTAAAAAAATCCTATCGGCTTTTAGAAAATGTGTTGTTTTTCCTAAGATTTGTTGTGAGGTTTATATTAAAAACAATATCAAACCTGGTCCTGAAATGGTGTACATTTTTCATTTACCAAAACCCAGCTTTTTTGGTAAACTGATTGAAAACGAGTTTTCAGTAAACAATGAAAACTTTAACTCTCAATAAATAAATAAAAAAATCTCTCACACACACAGAAAAAGACAAATGGTTCAATTTCAAACCCTGAGAAATTGGAGCACCGTTGAAATTTTTCACACATTTTTGAGTTATTTTTGTTTTCATTTTTCAACCTGCTTTAGTATTTGCTCTCTAGGATGTATTTTACAGCACTGAGTGAACTGTAAATGTACATGTAGCTAATCTATGCAAAAATATTTTCTAATGTTACCCTGTCCTCCTTTCCCCCTGTCCATTTGTTTTTCTCCCATTTTCGCATTTTTACTTTAAAAATGGGGCAGGGATGAGCTTTTACTACATGTCTGTACAACACCTAATGCAATGGGGCCCTGACCAGATCAAAGTCTTCTAGGCATTACTGAAATATAAATATTTAATAATAATTAGCAGTTCTTTTTGTGCATTTCACATCCTCTTATCTATGACACTTGTAGAAGACTGGTAGTAGGTAGAATAGGAACTATGTAACAAAAATTACATCTATTTAAAAGAAAACATCTACACATTTCCTCTTTTTATATTGGGTTATATTGTGTCACTTACTCTCATATCGTGCCTGATGGGACATAATTCCATTTAATTTTTAATTTAACCCCTGGCATTGTACCAAAAAAGCGAACAAAAACTTCCTATATGTGGTGTGTCCATTACGCAAAGAAGAATGTATTTTCAATGATTGCTGGCTTGCTTACTAATTTAAGGCATAGAATAGCTTTGGATTGTATGCTCTGTGTAGATTTTGTACTTTCCTGAAGAACGTCTCAATGCAGAGGGAAGACAGTTCAAGATTAATCTTTCCAACTGCAGTAGCTAATGTCTCTGAGGCTCACTGTAGTGATTTCAGAGTGATTAGTCATTCAGGAACACAATCAAGTACAGGAGAGTTTTTTCAACAAGGTTACAATACCCAAATAAAATCACCATCGAGAACTGGTATCTCTGTGGGCTCCGTGTCAGTCATCCAAATGGGACCTATCTACTTTTTTCATTAAAAGCAGTGATTTACGGTCTTGCGTCTTATCACTACTTTCCTCCCACCACCCTCCCCTTTTCATCTGATAGAGAGCAGAAGAGGCGTGAGCCTCTGAAAATGGTTCTGAGATTCTTTGGCTACTAGGAAGACTATCCTGATTTTACTCCAGAATATAGAGGATTTCAAACATATTTCCAGTCCCATATCATTGTGTGCACTTGGAGCAGTCTCATGACCTGTGTCAAGTCTTTCTGCAAATTTCAAATGTTCCCTTCTGCTTAAAGATTGACTCAGATTTGACAATGTGGAGAATGAGGGCCTGGTTTTGCTAGTACAATCATGATGTTATTTCTGACTGGACAGCTATAGTAAGTTGATCAACTGTTGTTTACCTAGAACATAGCACATAGGCCCTTTTTACATTTAGTTTTTTGTCTATTTTTAGTTAATTGATATATCTGCAAAAGTGGGGAGGGGGAAATGAAGGGCAAATATCACTTAAAATCAAAAGCATATGCAAATTTACCATGGATTCGAATTTGTTCATTAGCTACCTCGGGCCACCTGGTATAAATTGGCATAGCAACATTGTCTTCAACTGAACGATGTTGTTTTACACCAGCTGAGGGATTGACCATGATTGTTTAAAATCTCCCCCCCCCCATCTTATTTCATTTTTAATGGTATTGATTGCAAAGTTATTGATCAGAACTGAAACATAATTAAACTGGGGGAAAGTACCAAGAGTCTGGATTTCAATGTGCATTTAAGAAACCCTGACATTCTGACATTTGCAAGGTTAAAAGATAGTTTCACAGTAGGCCCCAAAAATGTACTACAGTACTACAGGATGCATCGAAGGTCTGTGTGATGGGGTCCCCCCGGGGTGCCACCTGGAACTGGGGTACCATTGAGCCCTCTGACTCACCAGTCTGGACTCCCTCTCAGCACTGGGCTGCTGTGACAAGCTATGGACTGCTCCTGGTCCTACACTTCCACCGGCATTCACACAGGCAGGGACACACCCAGCTGCAGTTACATGCAGGCTGACTGGGCCACTACATGAACCAACAATAGAGAGGCTACAGCCAAAATAACTCCCAGCCCGGGACCCCAGAGCTGTACTGTCCTGCCCTGATCAAAACCGAGACCAGTATGAATTTATTACCCAGTTCACCTCCCCTTAATGTGGGGAGGAATATGCACAATAAGCGTGTGTTAAACCAAGGTGAGATTTTCCCCAGACACTTCAATCAAAGGCACACTGGTTTAGCTTAAAATGTAAAACAAGTTTATTAACTACAAAAAGATAGATTTTAAGTGATTACAAATGATAGCAAACAGACCAAAGCAGATTACCTAGCAAATAAACAAAACCACAAATTAAGCCTGAAATGCTAGATAGATTGGATATGAATTAGCAGTCTCTTACTCTGGCTGCTGATATAAGCAGTTCACAAGGTTTCCATACACAGGCTAGAAACCCTTTTAGCCTGGGACCAGCACTTCCCCCAGTCCAGGAGGAGGCCCTTGATGATGTCACAGTTACACCCCACCTTATATAACTTTAACATCGGGCGGAAACCCTTTGTTTCAAAATCAGTTCCCAGCCCAGTTTTGGAAAAATACAGGTACCCAAAATGGAGATCATTGTCATGTGGTCTGGTCATATGCCCTTGCATGCTCTGCTGAATCATAGTAGCCATTACTTACAGGCTGTCTGGGCATTCTCAGGAAGGCTCACCGGGGTGGGGGGGGACAAGCTTCTCCCTAAGGCCTATTGTTTTTCCTAATGGCCCATTACCTTGAATAGGCCCTTGAATATCTAGACTAGAAGCATCTTGCCTAGTGGATGTCGCCCAGGTGTAACTACATTTGAAATATAGATACATAGTCAATATTCATAACTTCAGATACAAAAATGATACATGCATACAAATAGGATAAGCACATTCAGTAAATCATAACTTTTTCACAGACATCTTACATGACCCATCCTATACAAAATGCATCATAATTATGCCATAATCATATCATATAATAATATTACTAGGATGAATATGGGGTATAGTGTCACAGCCTGATCCTGGTGCTCACCAACTCAAACTCCCAGTAAAATCAATCAGAGTTGCAAATGCATAACATCCCTCAGGAGCACGTCCTTAAAAGTGACCTGCAATATCCTGGAGGGATGAACTTTGCCCTCCCCTGCTTCTCTTTATGAATTATAAAGAAGTCTTGAAAAGATGAAGCATGGGGAGCTCATTATTAAGTGTTTTTTTCTTCTTCATTTTTTCCTGCTTGTTCCTTTCCCTTAGAAGTTCAGGAATTGCCTACCCATGTCTCCCTTGGAGTCTCAGTGGACGACTGGAGAACTAGGAACTTTATGAAATTGCATCTAACAAGGAACATAAATCTGAGCAACTGAGAGAGGCAGAGGTTTTTAATTTAAGGCCTTTAACTCAAGTGCCTGAAAAACAACGATCTCATTTGCAAAGATTCAAATCACCCACTCTGCACCCTTCAACTAAAGCCTGAAAAGCGCTCATTGTGTTTCTTTGCTCCTACAAGGAGACCTCCAGCTAAACCAAAGACAAGACAATGTAATCTATGATTAAAAAAACAGGCATACTTAAACCTTTTGGGCCTTCTTTGTACATAGTAAAATAAGCACAATTGAACACATCGCTTTTTTAATATTTCCCTTTGTTGATCACTTTTAACGGACAATAAATCAATAAACAGTGAATCAACCTTTGTGTGTTAGGATTTACTAAACTGAAAATATATGGATGTTTTTAGATCATAAGGTTCTGTCCAAGTATACAGTAAATAAATGCTATAATAAAAATAGTAGCTACAGTAATGGCTTGTCAAGAACAGATGAACTGAGCTGTAGACTGTAATAGGCTACTTTTCATAACATCTGAACATAGTTACCAGATATCATTATGAATTTCTTAACAGATTAACCTTACAGGAGCAGTGAGATTTGTCATTGTCCTTCTAACTCAATACCCATCAGTCACATGTTTTTACCTCAAGGATTTGTGGGGGACAGGGTTAGGTATATGAATGGCTTTCTAAATTCTCCAGCAGGTTCTGCTGTCACATTTAGTTGATGCTGTTAACGCCGATCAATGTTTCTGTTGATGTAAAGTAATCTTGCCATTGGAAGAGGTCTAATTTAGATGCAGCATACTTTCATTTGTTCTGTTTGGACATGCTATATAATCTGGTGCTGAAAAACAAATCTTGGAACAGCTTTTCTTGTCTGGACTGACAATTGCACAAGTTGTTTTGCCTTTTGGGACACACTGTTTATATCTATCTGGTAGATTTATATTCTTTATATTCAGGTGCTATTTCAGATTAGGTTTTATGTGATAAACACTTGGGCAGACAAAGTAGTTTGTTCTTGTCTGGCTAATACTAAATAACTTTCATTGCAACCAGTCAGAAATATTATAAACTTGTAGCTTCAAGACATATCATTCATAAATAAACACTAATTGATTTATTCTGGAAATATATACATTACCTCTGAAGATAGTTATACATTTTTAGACTTTGCATTTGCTCTCATATACATTTAATTACTGCATTACCATCATGCTCAAAAGCCACAGCTGTCAGCTTCAACTGATAAAGTACACTGACATGAATAAAACAAAATTGCAGTTCCATATGTTAATATGGTTCCATAGCTATTTAAACAATCTAAAAACATACAGAAAATAAAACATGGCTACAGATAAAATACTGAAGTACGAGTCAATTTGTTTTACTCTTAAATGTTTTGTACGATTATTGGGAATTTAAGATCAGTTCGCTCTAACGTTATGGAGCTAGAGGCTCACTGGGTGTAAATCAATTACTTCAGTGGAGTTATGCTGCTTTACACCAGCTGAGGATCTGGTCCATTGCCCATAGTTCTCATAAATGATCATTTTGCAATTGGCCTTCTGCCCAGGCTGAATTCCTCCCATGCTGAGTTTGGAGGAGTAGAGGAGGTGGGGTAGAAATCGTAATTCTGCCTCTAAAAGAAAAGGTAGTATGTCAAAATGAAAAAAAGACACAATAAGGAGGTGGTTTTGGTTTCAGATTGAATCCAGACTAGACTACCCTGCTGGACACAACCCAGGATTTTCCTTTCACATGCATGCAAAAAAAACCTCCCCAAAACCTAACCTTGATATCAGTGTGAGAATAACACTGAAGTGAATAGTAGTATATAAAGCGCACACCATCATGAATCGTGCCATACTTCATCGTTCTATGGCTTCCCATACCTTTTCTGCAGCTTTGTGGACTGAGCCAAATATCACAAGTTGATGTATGAATCAATGAGGGCTGCTGTCATCACTTCTGTGATATGTATAACAAAAGATACAACAATGGTGCTTTAGAGCTTACTAGCTGCATTAAATAACTAAGATTTGCTTTAGCTAAGCTCAGTGTTGGCTGGATCCAGCACCCATTCAAATCAATGCAAAGTCTTCCACTGACTTCAGTGGGTATTGGATCAGGCCCACTATGCAATATGTTAGCTCTTTCCTGTAGTAAATGCAAGATAATACCACACATACTGAACTAACCATATCTATTACCTTAAGCAAATAAGAGAGAAATCTACTAAAAGAAACTACAAGAGAAGGAGCGTGGTTTGTTTCACATAAGGAAATATGAGATCATTAAATGGCACATATCGAGTTACATTAAAAATTGATTAAAAAACCAAAGAATAGTCACCCAATTAAAGAAGAGCTGAATAGGTAGATCAAGTTAGAACAGATGAAAAGTCTCATGCATTAAGGACCTGATTCTATAAAACACTTAAGCATGTGAGCAGCCCCATTGAAATCACTGAGACCACTCATGCTTAGTTCTACATGTCCTTATGTATCTCGCTGAACTGGGGCCAAAGTTATCAAGTTCATTCAGTACCTAACTAGTAGAAAACATCACCCCAGTTAATTCACAAGACTTATTATGTAGATTTATTTCTGACAATGCAATAGTTTGGTCTGGATCACAGTCTGGTCCAAATATTTTGACTCTTCCATACTTCATGGTGCCCATATTCAAAATAGTGCATTGGAGATAGGCATGGAACATATACATCCTTGTTTAGAGCTGCCAGCACGAGCCCTAAGCATCACTTAACTTCTGTTGAACGCTGATTTTGAAGGCATAAGTGGCACAGAGGCCTAGTAGCAGCCCTTCACAAACGGATGTTTTTTTCAATGTTCCATTCAGCATAGAAATCTTCATATAAGAAAAGATTAATGATCTTTCTGGTCCTCTCTCTAAGAGTTGCTAATGCCTGACAAACCAGGGATTATATGTAATTCCATAAGGGAGGGGGACCACAGCCCTCCAGGAACTAAGAGCAGTGGGGGTGGGGGATAATTAGGCAAATGAACTCAGGTTAAACTCATTAGGCAAATGAACACAAGAGGCCAAGAAGGCCAATGGCATTTTGGGATGTATAAGTAGGGGCATAGCGAGCAGATCGAGGGACGTGATCGTTCCCCTCTATTCGACATTGGTGAGGCCTCATCTGGAGTACTGTGTCCAGTTTTGGGCCCCACACTACAAGAAGGATGTGGATAAATTGGAGAGAGTCCAGCGAAGGGCAACAAAAATGATTAGGGGTCTAGAACACATGACTTATGAGGAGAGGCTGAGGGAGCTGGGATTGTTTAGCCTGCGGAAGAGAAGAATGAGGGGGGATTTGATAGCTGCTTTCAACTACCTGAAAGGGGGTTCCAAAGAGGATGGCTCTAGACTGTTCTCAATGGTAGCAGATGACAGAACGAGGAGTAATGGTCTCAAGTTGCAGTGGGGGAGGTTTAGGTTGGATATTAGGAAAAACTTTTTCACTATGAGGGTGGTGAAACACTGGAATGCGTTACCTAGGGAGGTGGTGGAATCTCCTTCCTTAGAAGTTTTTAAAGTCAGGCTTGAGAAAGCCGTGGCTGGGATGATTTAATTGGGGATCGGTCCTGCTTCGAGCAGGGGGTTGGACTAGATGACCTTCTGGGGTCCCTTCCAACCCTGATATTCTATGATTCTATGATTCTATGATAGGTGCTATCACCTGGTGAGACTTGCATAAACTGATTCAAACTGGATTTTCTGGAGACCAGCAAACAAAGAAAGGTTATTTATCCAAAAGTCCTGAGTTTAAACTGACTCAGAGCTTGCTTTCTGACCCAGCAAATGGACAGGACCTTCTGTCCCTCCCAGGGGAATTCCCAGTCCTTAGGGAAGGGTTCTTTTAGTGCTTTTAATGTGTTTTCTCTGCAATGCTTTTACCTTAAAAATAAACGTGCTTGCTTAGCAAGGGCTCTGTGGTAACTTATACCTATAGGCAATTGTGCTGTTTATAGCTTCTGAAGTGAAAAGTAGAGCAGGCCTGTTGAGGCAGTCTGACTTTGCTGGGGAATTCACAGGTAGGCAGGGAACTGTGGGGCCTGGAAATATCCCAGTCAGGAGAGGTGTGTGTGTGTGTGTGTGTGTGTGTGTGTGTGTGTGTTCCCAAGAGAGGTAATGACTGGAGAACCAGAAACCTGAGAGTGGATGTCCTTGCTGGACCATGGAGAGGGAATACAGGCATAGTTGCCTTGAACTGTGATAGTTACCAGTGCAAATTAGAGCAGCCTGCTTACCCACCCTTTACAATCTTCTCCATCCTGAGCTCCTTGGCAACAGCTTAGGATGTGGGTCAGACTGAAGAAAGATGTCCCCAGTCATTGATATCTACAATTTACATTAAGTAGCCTTTATAAAAGAACAAAAAGCTTTTACTGAGCGAGTGAGTGAGTGAAATATCTCATATATATTAAGAGGATGGTACTAATAGGTGCCCTTATGCACAATATCAACAGTATCAAGCAATGTCAAGTATATAAACCAGCTCTGGTTATCAAGAAAATCAGATTTTTAAGAGTTACATGTACTTGAATTAAATTACACTAAGAAGTTGGTAACGTACTAAAATAATCTTTAAAGGTTTTGGGTTTACTAGCAAGGGCTTATGTTTCCCCCATTCCTCCTCATTAGTGAGAGTCCCTGGGCGATCAATATTGGAATCGAATGAATCAGTTTTTAAAGCAGTGTCAGGTGGTATCCACAATTGAATTATTTATGCTATTGGGTGACAGCTATATGCATCCAAAAAAATAATTTAGCACAATATTAGTAATATGAAATATAAAGGGCTTGATTTGGAAAAGTTGTCTCCAAATTAGTGCATATGATTTTGTGCCCAGAAATAATTGCCGGCATGTCTCACAACACTTAGATATCTACCTACCTACCTCTCTCTGGGGTAATTCTTCTCACAAATTGGGTAATATGATGTCTTGGCAATTCTGTGGGCTTATTTTATAGTTCTCTCACTACTACTTGTGGGTGCAAAAATGAAGGTGCAAAAACAGAGGCTGCATCGAGGTGCTTTTTAAAAATAAGGGTCAAAATACAGATAGCACGCACAAAGATATGGATGACATAATAACCATGGACAAGTTGTCTATCATGGTCCACTCATGCTCACCTTAGTCACATTGTATTCTCAGAAACTTCAGAGGAAGCATTCATTGGTTTCATGCCTAGATAAGATATATAAAGGGGAAAAAATGATCCGAGTTCATAATTATGAAAATATTCCCCCATCCCCCCCAAATAGAATGAGCATGGTCGAAGAGAAATCAGTCAGACCTCACTGAAATTCTGCTGATTTACACCAGCTGAGGATCTGACCATAAATCTTTATTTTCAGGGACTATCCACTGAGGCATCCTTGTTCTTTAGGGTCATATCCATGTTCCCATCTCTTCCAAGGAGAAACAGCCTTTATTTTGGGGAACAAATATCAAGACGAAGAAAGAAAATCTGTTCTGAAAAGTTTGTTTTCCTGTGATTACATCTTTTTGCTCATTGCTGTACTTTTCCAAAGTTCTTGTTTTCATGCCAGTATAAATCATGCCCAGAGTCATCTGATCAGGTAAACAGTATAACTGATTAACATAATTAGGATGAAACCTACCAATGTCTGTTTGAATCATTAGGGAGTATTGTGCACGACATCACTCAGTGATACTTCGCAACTCATCTATGAAAAGAAATAGTATATCAGATCTCAGGTGGGTTTAGGTGATGCAGTGCATACCAGTTTAGAGCTTGGTGCTTCATTTGCCTTACTAGAAGCCAACTTATTTAACTTTGTTTAGTTTTACAAAGAAATTACAGTAAGTGGAGATCACCATGTTGTGACTCGTATTATGATGTTTTTTTTATTATTATCCTCTTGTAACAAAGAGATGCATTTAATACATATGTAGTATTCTCCTTAGAAGGTTTAGTAACGATTTCATGCAATCTTTCTGCATCTCAATTAAGGAGAGGGCATTCAGGAAGTAAAGACAATGGAAGAGCTTTAAATGTAATAAAATATATTTTGGTTATTATGAAAAATGCAAACGTTCATCTAGAAATGTATGAAAATACTACTTGCTGAAATAAAACCTCCATGTTTAGTGGGTGATCTGACATCTTGATTAGCTGCTAAAGTGTACACAAATCTAATACCTGTGCAAACATAGAAAGGGAGAGAAAGTGAGTACTCCTACCCTTTAAGAAAGATCAAAACGTAGGGCTTGATTGTATTTTTCAGCCCCGTTTTAGTAATGGGCAACATATAGCTGAGCTGTCCCATGAGCAGACCAGAGAGGGAATTAAGATTTATAGGGTGAAATCAGTGGGAGTTTTGTCATTGATGGGTCATAGGGTCATCAATGACAAGTAGCGAAGATGGTCAAGGATGCAACCCCATGCGCTGGATGTCCCTAAGGGTATGTCTACACTACGGAATAAGGTCAAATTTATAGAAGTCGGTTTTTTAGAAATCGGTTTTATATATTCGAGTGTGTGTGTCCCCACAGAAAATGCTCTAAGTGCATTAAGTGAATTAACTCGGCGGAGCGCTTCCACAGTACCGAGGCTAGAGTCGACTTCCGGAGCATTGCACTGTGGATAGCTATCCCACATTCCCGCAGTCTCCGCTGCCCATTGGAATTCTGGGTTGAGATCCCAATGCCTGATGGGGCTAAAACATTGTCGCGGGTGGTTCTGGGTACATATCGTCAGGCCCCCCTTCCCTCCCTCCCTCTGTGCAGACACCATACCACGGCAAGCATGGAGCCCGCTCAGGTAACCGTCACCCTATGTCTCCTGGGTGCTGGCAGACGCGGTACGGCATTGCTACACAGTAGCAGCAACCCCTTGCCTTGTGGCAGCAGACGGTGCAATATGACTGGTAGCTGTCATCGTCATGTCCGAGGTGCTCCTGGCCACATCGGCGGGGAGCGCCTGGGCAGACATGGGTGCAGGGACTAAATTTGGAGTGACTTGACCAGGTCATTCTCTTTAGTCCTGCAGTCAGTCCTATTGAACCGTCTTATGGTGAGCAGGCAGGCGATACGGATTGCTAGCAGTCGTACTGTACCATCTTCTGCCGGGCAGGCAAGAGATGAGGATGGCTAGCAGTCGTACTGTACCATCTTCTGCCGAGCAGCCATGAGATGTGGATGGCATGCAGTCCTTCTGCACCGTCTGCTGCTAGCCAAAGATGTAAAAGATAGATGGAGTGGATCAAAACAAGAAATAGACCAGATTTGTTTTGTACTCATTTGCCTCCTCCCCTGTCTAGGGGACTCATTCCTCTAGGTCACCATGCAGTCACTCACAGAGAAGTTGCAACGAGGTAAATCTAGCCATGTGTCAATCAGAGGCCAGGCTAACCTCCTTGTTCCAATAAGAACAATAACTTAGGTGCACCATTTCTTATTGGAACCCTCCGTGAAGTCCTGCCTGAAATACTCCTTGATGTAAAGCCACCCACTTTGTTGATTTTAGCTCCCTGAAGCCAACCCTGTAAGCCGTGTCGTCAGTCGCCCCTCCCTCCATCAAAGCAACGGCGGACAATCATTCCACGCCTTTTTTCTGTGCGGACGCCATACCAAGGCAAGCATGGAGGCCGCTCAGCTCACTTTGGCAATTAGGAGCACATTAAACACCACACGCATTATCCAGCAGTATATGCAGCACCAGAACCTGGCAAAGCGATACCAGGCGAGGAGGCGACGTCAGCGCGGTCACATGAGTGATCAGGACATGGACACAGATTTCTCTGAAAGCATGGGCCCTGCCAATGCATGCATCATGGTGCTAATGGGGCAGGTTCATGCTGTGGAACGCCAATTCTGGGCTCGGGAAACAAGCACAGACTGGTGGGACCGCATAGTGTTGCAGGTCTGGGACGATTCCCAGTGGCTGCGAAACTTTCGCATGCGTAAGGGCACTTTCATGGAACTTTGTGACTTGCTTTCCCCTGCCCTGAGGCGCATGAATACCAAGATGAGAGCAGCCCTCACAGTTGAGAAGCGAGTGGCGATAGCCCTGTGGAAGCTTGCAATGCCAGACAGCTACCGGTCAGTTGGGAATCAATTTGGAGTGGGCAAATCTACTGTTCGGGCTGCTGTGATGCAAGTAGCCCACGCAATCAAAGATCTGCTGATATCAAGGGTAGTGACCCTGGGAAATGTGCAGGTCATAGTGGATGGCTTTGCTGCAATGGGATTCCCGAACTGTGGTGGGGCCATAGACGGAATCCATATCCCTATCTTGGCACCGGAGCACCAAGCCACGGAGTACATAAACCGCAAGGGGTACTTTTCAATAGTGCTGCAAGCTCTGGTGGATCACAAGAGACATTTCACCAACATCAACGTGGGATGGCCGGGAAAGGTACA
The DNA here is from genome assembly GCF_965152235.1 of Eretmochelys imbricata. Taxonomy (NCBI): domain Eukaryota; kingdom Metazoa; phylum Chordata; order Testudines; family Cheloniidae; genus Eretmochelys; species Eretmochelys imbricata. The sequence continues at coordinate 37,926,234 of NC_135580.1, forward strand.
TGACGCTCGCATCTTCAGGAACTCTGGTCTGTTTCAAAAGCTGCAGGAAGGGACTTTATTCCCAGACCAGAAAATAACTGTTGGAGATGTTGAAATGCCTATATGTATCCTTGGGGACCCAGCCTACCCCTTAATGCCATGGCCCATGAAGCCATACACAGGCAGCCTGGACAGTAGTCAGGAGCTGTTCAACTACAGGCTGAGCAAGTGCAGAATGGTGGTAGAATGTGCATTTGGACGTTTAAGAGCTCGCTGGCGCAGTTTACTGACTTGCTTAGACCTCAGCGAAACCAATATTCCCACTGTTATTACTGCTTGCTGTGTGCTCCACAATATCTGTGAGAGTAAGGGGGAGACGTTTATGGCGGGGTGGGAGGTTGAGGCAAATCGCCTGGCTGCTGGTTACGCGCAGCCAGACACCAGGGCAGTACAGGAGGGCGCGGTACGCATCAGAGAAGCTTTGAAAACCAGTTTCATGACTGCCCAGGCTACGGTGTGAAAGTTCTGTTTGTTTCTCCTTGATGAAACCCCCTGCCCCTTGGTTCACTCTACTTCCCTGTAAGCTAACCACCCTCCCCTCCTTCCTTCGATCACCGCTTGCAGAGGCAATAAAGTCATTGTTGCTTCACATTCATGCATTCTTTATTCATTCATCACACAAATAGGGGGATGACTACCAAGGTAGCCCAGGAGGGGTGGTGGAGGAGGGAAGGAAAATGCCACACAGCACTTTAAAAGTTTACAACTTTAAAATTTATTGAATGACAGCCTTCTTTTTTTTGGGCAATCCTCTGTGGTGGAGTGGCTGGTTGGCCGGAGGCCCCCCCACCGCGTTCTTGGGCGTCTGGGTGTGGAGGCTATGGAACTTGGGGAGGAGGGCGGTTGGTTACACAGGGGCTGTAGTGGCAGTCTGTGCTCCAGCTGCCTTTGCTGCAGCTCAACCATACACTGGAGCATACTGGTTTGGTCCTCCAGCAGCCTCAGCATTGAATCCTGCCTGCTCTCATCATGCTGCCGCCACATTTGAGCTTCAGCCCTGTCTTCAGCCCGCCACTTACTTTCTTCAGCCCGCCACCTCTCCTCCCGGTCATTTTGTGCTTTCCTGCACTCTGACATTATTTGCCTCCACGCATTCGTCTGTGCTCTGTCAGTGTGGAAGGACAGCATGAGTTCGGAGAACATTTTATCGCGAGTGCGTTTTTTTTTCTTTCTAAGCTTCACTAGCCTCTGGGAAGGAGAAGATCCTGTGATCATTGAAACACATGCAGCTGGTGGAGAAAAAAAAAGGGACAGCGGTATTTAAAAAGACACATTTTATAAAACAGTGGCTACACTCTTTCAGGGTAAACCTTGCTGTTAACATTACATACATAGCACATGTGCTTTCGTTACAAGGTCGCATTTTGCCTCCCCCCACCGCGTGGCTACCCCCTCAACCTTCCCCCCTCCCTGTGGCTAACAGCGGGGAACATTTCTGTTTAGCCACAGGCAAACAGCCCAGCAGGAATGGGCTCCTCTGAGTGTCCACTGAAGAAAAGCACTCTATTTCAACCAGGTGACCATGAATTATATCTCACTCTCCTGAGGATAACACAGAGAGATAAAGAACGGATGTTGTTTGAACGCCAGCAAACATACACTGCAATGCTTTGTTGTACAATGATTCCCGAGTACGTGTTACTGGCCTGGAGTGGTAAAGTGTCCTACCATGAAGGATGCAATAAGGCTGCCCTCCCCAGAAACCTTTTGCAAAGGCTTTGGGAGTATATCCAGGAGAACCGCGAATGCCAGGGCAAAGTAATCCTTTCACATGCTTGCTTTTAAACCATGTATAGTATTTTAAAAGGTACACTCACCGGAGGTCCCTTCTCCGCCTGCTGGGTCCAGGAGGCAGCCTTGGGTGGGTTCGGGGGGTACTGGCTCCAGGTCCAGGGTGAGAAATAGTTCCTGGCTGTCGGGAAAACTGGTTTCTCCGCTTGTTTGCTGTGAGCTATCTACAACCTCATCATCATCATCATCTTCTTCGTCCCCAAAACCTGCTTCCGTATTGCCTCCATCTCCATTGAAGGGGTCAAACAACACGGCTGGGGTAGTGGTGGCTGAACCCCCTAAAATGGCATGCAGCTCATCATAGAAGTGGCATGTTTGGGGCTCTGACCCGGAGCGGCCGTTCGCATCTCTGGTTTTCTGGTAGGCTTGCCTCAGCTCCTTCAGTTTCACGCGGCACTGCTTCGGGTCCCTGTTATGGCCTCTGTCCTTCATGCCCTGGGAGATTTTGACAAAGGTTTTGGCATTTCGAAAACTGGAACGGAGTTCTGATAGCACGGATTTCTCTCCCCAAACAGCAATCAGATCCCGTACCTCCCGTTCAGTCCATGCTGGAGCTCTTTTGTGATTCTGGGACTCCATCATGGTCGC